>NC_050447.1:50344370-50684734 GCF_903995425.1 Onychomys torridus
CCTGTTTTTTAACTGTTGTGGTTATTTTAACACTCTTGCTGCATGATACTATATCCTAAAGTCTAAACACCTGGCCCGCTTGGGCACAGGAATCTGACATCACCAGAATGAGCGACACTGTGGTGTTGTGGTTGGTTTGGCTGGATAAGCTGCATGTTTTTTCATTGTTGCTGGTGGCTTTAGTGTTGTTTTGAGACAAGGCAGAGTCCTGTTTCATAGTTCAGGCTGGTCTGGAACTCGCAATCCTCCTGCCTCGGCTTCCCGAGGGATGGGTTTGCAGTTAGATGTTTTATTACTCTTTTACCATCTCAGTCTCCATGGAGCTACCTCCTCCGAGTGGCCCAGCCTGGCTCAGCCTGGCTCTGCCTGGGCCCCAGTGGTCTTTGCACATCCTTGTCCTGGTGTGTATTTCCCACTCGGAAGACACTTTCTATTTGTGGGACTATGGTGGCTCTCAGGTCCTCTTGCTATCACAGGGAACATGTCCCCTGCAGGCAGAACTGCTCCCTCACGATGTCACTGCAGCTTTGCTACCCATGCTGTCCTTGGATGTTTTAGTGTCATGTGGAGCCTTGCACGGATGAGCCTGTATCATCTCCGCTTTCCCTCTGCCATTGGTCTTTACTTCCCTGACCTCGTCCATCTTCCCTTCCTAACTGTTCTTTTCTCCAGTTGACTGAGGAGCAAAGCACCCATGTGGATTTTCTCCGCCTGTTCTGAATGCTTACCGTCTTTTTACTGCTGTCGTTCACAAGGCTGCAGAAAAGACCACATGGCAGGATGGCCCTTGTAGACCTGTGTGCCTGTAACCTGGCTGCGGGAGGCCCTCTGTCCGGTGTCACATGGGGATTCTGTGGGAGGTTCCTATGGTGCTTTGGCAGAGAGCCCAAGCTAGTGGCTTAAACAGCACATGTGGATTCTGTCATAGTCATGGTGTACCGGGGCCCAATGCTGTCACAGTGAGCTGAAGAAAAAGGGTCAGTTCCTGCCAAAGACTCCAAGCACAATCCTCTCTTTGACTTCTCCAGCCTCTAGAAGCTTCTGCATTCCTTAGCTAGTGGCCTCTCCCCCTTTACAGCCAAGACTCTGCTCTCTCTCTCTCTCTCTCTCTCTCTCTCTCTCTCTCTCTCTCTCTCCTGCCTCCCTCTCCTACTGATAAGAGCATGCCACACTTCAGTCACCCAAGAGTCCAGAACGGTTATCCCCATGTCGGCTAAGGAGGAACTTCGACCCGGTTCTCACTCCAGATTGGCTATAGACATCTTTGTGGTCATTCTGCCATGCACACCTTCCTCTCTCTTGGACACATTTGCTGCTGTGTCTGGGTCCCTGCAATGTGGGCGTTGGGCACCCACATGGCCTGTACAGTGTTGTTGCTAAGGTTCCCATCGCTGGCTCATGATCCTCCTGTTCTCTGGAGCACAGATGTGTTTCATGCTGAGCCTACCACCACCTTGCCTCGTACCTGGATGACAAATAGCATTCCCGTCAGGTGCAGGAGCCGGACTGCTGCAGGGGACCTGGAGAATGACTTCAGAGTCTTCCTCATTACGTTAGAAATTTGCTTCCAAACTCCTGTCACTGGACTCATAGGCCCCTGAGCAATGTAAAGGTCACGTCTTAGAAACCAGAAAACAAACAAACTCCCAGCCCAGCCACGTCACAGGGCTACAGTCCCAGCTACACAGGGGCAGCAGAGCTGAGCTGAGGCACCCTGTGAAGCCCAGGCAGTCTATGGGACTGACTGTACACCCATTCCACTGGAAGGCATTGCAATCAACATATACAGAGTCCCCATGCCCTTCCACAAGCCCTGTGCCCCCTCCCGTGTGTCCAATACAGCCTACGGGTAAGCATGATGTGTACTGTGTATGCGCTGACAGCTCCTGTCCTACCCGGCATTAGGTCAGAATCGTCCAGAAAGTCCCTCAGAGGAGTGGACAGTGGTGTGGCTGGCTTACTGTGGAAGGTGGCTTTCCATCCGAGCTCTCAGGACACAGCACCAGTGGAGCTCTTTGTACCTAGCTGAGTATCTCTGCTGTCCCTAGCCTGCCCTGTCACAGAGATTTGTAGCTCTCTTCTGCCCTCTAAGAATACTCACTGGACAGGGAGGGTGTGGAGGACTGTATTGTGTTTCTGGTGCACCCCTCTTCCCTGAGTAGAGCTGGGGACAGAGAATCCAAGCACATCCAGGCAGTGCTGGCAGCAAGGCGGAAGCTCACATTAAACAGCAGCTCAGTATTCAGAGTCACTCACTGAGGACAGCCCAGGGGTCAGCTGCATTTTTCTATGGGTCTAATCAAGTATAGTCATCACTGAATCCTAAGACTTAGAAGCCAGCTGGGGGCTCCCGTGAGACCCCTACTTCCTAGAGGAAGTTACTGGGTGTCTAAGGTCAGACCTCTTCCTGAAGCTCCAGGGCCTGGGTGGTGGATGCACATGGCCCCTTGAGGTAAGGGCTGGGCCTCATGTTTGCTGCTGTGTCTCTGTTCTTTGTTGGGGTGCATTGTGGGTACCCACTGGGGTAAACAGGCCTCTGATATGCGTATGGGTGGTAGGTGAGAAAGGGAGGCAAAGAGCCTGACCCTACGGAGACAGATCTGTCTTCTCTTCCTCTTGTTCCTGAGTCAGAGCTGGCATGTACCATAGTGCAGGAGCTGGTTCCCAGCACTGCCACGCCCACTGCCTACCACAGACGCCCACTCCAGCTCTGAAAGACTGCCCTGAGAATCCTCTTTCCTAGCAGAGCCCCCATTGACATGGAGAGTCCTGCCCTCACCATCACCAGGGTTCCACCCATACTTCCTGGAGGAGATCCTGTCACACTTCCTAACTCCTCTTTCAGGACTGGGGCTCACCTCACTGCAATGCAAGTGGAGATGAACACCCAGCTCCTGCTTCTCTAGCCCTGCCACACCTCATCTGCCCCCACCACTCTCCAGTTGCACTGTGCAGCTTCCAGAGGAATCCCCATTCTCTGAGATACTCAGGGTCCTAGGAGCCCCATTCTCCCAGCTACAATGGAGCCTAGGAGCACCATCCTTCCATCTGCGCAGGGTCCTGAGAGCACCGGTCTCCCATCTGCACAGGGTCCTGGGAGCCTTAGTCTCCCTGTTAGATAGAGTTCTGCCACACACACACCATTCCAAAGTCCTAACAATGGTTGTGTTCAAATACTAGTTTTAGCATTTTCCGGAAATTAGCCAGCATCTAAAGCTTCACAGAGAGCAGAGAACATCAGTCCAGTATTGTACAAAGGACTCAGTTTGGCTCCGGTACCCAAGATTTGCTCTCGGGCAGCATCATGACACAGCAGGCACTTTGAGAAGTGGCTACTGCCACAGCCCCACACCCTCTTCCCACTGATAATTCTAACGGTAAAATCCATAGCTCCATGTGTTTAAAAACACTGAGTCTGCTCTCACATGCTGACAACTCTCTGAAGCTCCCGGATCTTTGGACTTTGGTCATTTTTATGACCACATACTTGATGGGAAGCAACTTGAGGGACAAAGTGCTTATTTTGGCTCATGGTGGGTTTTAGCTTTGGTTTTGGTTGGGCATTGAAGGGTCTTGTGTAGCCCAGGTTAGCCTCAAACTTACGGTGTAATCAAGGCTGGCCTTGAACTCTTAAACCTTCTGCCTGTATCTCCCAAATTCTGGGATTACAGACACGTGGCGGTGACATTATTCTAGTTTCCTTTCAGTTGCTGTGAAAAACACCACGAACAAAGGCCACTTAGTGGGGAAAGGGTTTATTCAGCTTACACTTCTAGCCGTGGGGAAAATGAGGGCCAGAAACTCAAAGCAGGTATGTGGAGGCCAGAACCGTGGAGGAACACCGCTTGCTAGCTCACTTCCTGGCTCATTTAGCTAGCTTTCTTAAACAGTTCAAGACCACCTGCCTAGGAACGGTGCCCCCCACGGTGGGCCGGGCCCTCTGGCATTGATGAATAATCAAAACAATCCCCCACAGACATGCCCACAGGACAAGCTGATCCACCAATTCCTTAACTGAGGTTTTCCTCTCATGCAATTCTAGGTTGTTTGCAAGTTGACAAAGCTGACCAGGACAGCCATCCTGCCCAGCTGTTAGGTCATGAATTGAGAAGGGATTCAGTCCATCGGAACAGGGAAGAAGAGGGAGTGTGAGGTGGCTGGTCACAGTTGCAGCCACCATTAGGAAGCAGAGAGAGATGAACGCCGACGCTCGGCTCCCTTTCTTCATTGTGCTCAGCCTGGGACCCCAGCTACGTATGGTGCCCAGTTAGGATGTGTGTCCTCACCTCGGTTAATACAGACAAAACTCACACATGCTGAGAGGCTTGTCTCCTCCGTGACTCTGGATCCGGTCAAGTTGGCAGGCATAACCGTCATCCTAGGAAGGGGTCTAGCTGAAGTGTCCCGTTCTTGCTCTCCCACCAAGCCAGGGACTCCGTGTGAACATGCAGCAAATCACTGGCCAGGAAGAACGCAAAAGGGGTCGCTGGCATTCAGGAAACTTGTAGTGCGCTCAAGAAGCCAGAGGGTCTGGGTGGAGAAAGGTTATCCCTTGACACTCACAGCAGGGACTCTGCTCCCCTGGGACAGAAGTTGCTTGCTGGAGTAGAGCACAAGCTGGGGACTCCGTTAGCAACAGAGACACTGAGGGAGATGAGACAGGCTGGGAGTCATGGACCAGTCCCTCTAGGCTCAGCCCCTCACTGAGTTTCCTGAGATACCTATAACCGATAACTGAAAACTGGGGTGCTTCTCTGCAGCCCAGAAATGAAAATTCTAAGTTGACAGGGCTGTGCCCCTGAGTGCCCCCTGGGGGTGGGGCCTCCATCCTGGCTCTCCCAGCTCCCAGAGGACCCAGTCTCTTTGGTCTGTGGCCACACCACTGCTGTCTCTGGCTCCTTCACACATGGTCGTCTTTCCATTTCCAAATCTCCTCTTTATAGGGACATGAGCAACTGAAGTAGGTTCACCCTTGCACTGCCCATAACCTTAGGACTTCTGCAGAGACTACATTCCTGAGACAGACTCTGTCCCTGCCCCCACCCCCAGCTCCTGGGGCCCCACGTCTGTGAACTCATCCTGGCATTCTGCCTCCACCCCCCTAGTCTCTCTCTGGTACCTCCTGACAGCCTCAGGATGTAGGACCTATCCTCTTCGCTCTGCCTCTGCTCTCTAGTTACAGGCTAAGCCCTGATTGTCAATAAAGCAATAGCCTAGGGATGTAGATGATGAACACAGTTCCTGGGGCACACTGCCCAGCTTTCCAGGCTTTGGGAAAGAAAGGCCTTCTTTGCACCAAGACTTTCTGCATGGCAGGACTACATGTCCTTTGCAAATGGACACTGGGCCAAGTCAGCCCAGCCCACAGCATGGCCAGGCCAAGATCTGGATGCTCACAAGACCTGCTAGGATTGAACATTCTCCACTCCATGCCCAAGATCCCAAACAGGGACACAGACGCTAATTCCTCTCCTATCACAGAGAGCCCTCATGGGACAGAGCCCCACAACAGTGGTAAGAACTCAGGAGGAGCACTGTTTCCA
Source organism: Onychomys torridus (assembly GCF_903995425.1). Lineage (NCBI taxonomy): Eukaryota > Metazoa > Chordata > Mammalia > Rodentia > Cricetidae > Onychomys > Onychomys torridus. The sequence continues at coordinate 50,349,914 of NC_050447.1, forward strand.
TCACACCAGGTTTTCAACTATGCCCTGAGGGCTCAGGGTCCCTGGAGGTGCAATGGACTGTGGGATAGGGATGGGAGGGGCCGCTCAGGGGACCGTCCCACAATAACAAGATTAGCCTCACTATGTCAACTCCCCATGATAGTGGGCATCTGCAGGTCTCAGCAGGACCTGTGCTCCCCAACTACTCAAGGAATGGCTAGGCCAGACCTGTTGGGCTACTGGTGCAGAGATGGGGTGACAAGAAGGTGGTTTTTTGTGGCCTGTGTCCTTGGCCTCAACAGGGTAAAGGGGTCACTACGTAGTGAATCCAGGCTTGTCCCTGTGAGGGTCTGAACACCACATCCCTATGAGCCTCACAGTGTGGGCCCATCCTCCTCACAAGACTGTGGAGAGAGCTAGCAGGCAGAACCCTCTGTTAGAATTAACCTTGACTTGTTTAGTCCCTATTTCCCAGGTTTGGAAGGGAAAAAAATAGAAAAGGGTTCCAAAAAAGGATCTGTGAAGAAGTTGGGGGAAGAACGGGAAAGGAGCTATGGGGGTGAAGAAAGTAGAGGAGGGTGGAGAAGGGGGCAGGGAGAGAGAAGGGAGAGGTGCACACAACATAATTACAGCTGCTCCCTGGAGCACTATTTTTAGCTCTGTCCCCAGAGGAAAGAGAGCCCCTGCCTACACAGGGCAAACAGGTCACCTGACTGCCTGCTTCTTCCACTTGTACCTAATCAAGCTTGTGTCTATCTGCCAGCCACCCCTGTGCTCAGTAGGAGGAGGGAGGGAGGAAGGGAGGCGGGCAGGCTGGATGGCTGCCTCTGAGAAGGAAAATGGGGTCCCTTCTCCCCTGCAGATCACAGTGCGGTAGAGGAGGGTGTAGCACCCTGGGGAAGGGCAGGGGCCACAGGTCCCTCACTCTGCAATGATGTGTAGAACAGCAAAGCTGCACCCTAAACACCTGGCTGCACCCCAAACCTTCCCAGAGCCTCAGCCTCCTCAGATCCCAGGAAGCTGTACGCATATCTCACACATGCAGTCATCCAGCCAGCACACGGTTCATTGGCTACTAGTGGACTCACAGTAGTGCATGGGTCCCCATGTTCAACTGTAGAACAATGTCATCACCCCCAAAAGAAACATTGCTATTGACTATCTCCCCACACCTTTCTAAACATCTGCTAGTCAGCCTTCTAGCTCTGCGAATTTGGGGGTTCAGACACTTACTGCACACACACAGTGGTCTCTTGGGTCTGGGTTCTGTGACTGAGCTCCAGAAGCTTGGGCCATGTGTGCTGTGGCAGGTCTCAGTGCTTCCTCTTCATGACTGAACAGCATTCTGCTCTGGAATCTTTCTGTGAGTGTCTGGGTGGTCCCGTGTTGTCGGCTTTCTTGGGTACACCTGATTGGACTTTCTGATTCTGTGGTGTCTCTGAATCCTCATGAGACCTTTCTTGTGGGGCTGTGTGAGGACTCCAACTTGCCACAGCCTTACCAGTTTGTGTTACCTGCCCTTTCCTGGCAGCCCTCCCCACAGATGTGATGTGGCCTGTGTTTTCCTTGGATGAAGAGGGACATTCACTATCTTTATATGAATTACCAGCCTTTGTGACATCAGCCAAAGGTCATGAAATTTGGAAGTTATAGGAGTGTGCTTGACCCCATCTATTCTGTAAGCCCCAAGATGGGGCAGTTCACTTCCAGGACTCTCAAGCTTCACTGGTCAAATGCAGTATAGACATCTCTGGTCTCCAGGAGAGTGGTGCCTGGATGCAGCTCTCTGTACAGAACTGGCCATCCATCCAGACACAGAACTGTTGAGCCCACCCCCACCCCTAGACAGGAGTCTTTGGGGACTGGGAAGATGACTTAGTCACTAAAGTGCTTGCCTTGCAGTGTGAGGCTCTGAGTTCAGATCCCAAGGAACACACTGTATAACCCCAGAGCAGAAGCTGGAGACAGGGCCCAAAGGGTTTGCTGGTCAGCAGGTCTATCGGACTCTGATCTGCACGCTCAGTGAAAGGCTGTTGTAAGGAATGGGGTGGGGCCAAGCGGTGTTGGAGCATGCCTTTGACCCCAGCACTCAGGAGGCAGAGGCAGGAGGATCTCTGTGAGTTCAAGGCCAGCCTGGTCTAAAGAGGGAATTCCAGGATAGCCAGGGCCAAACAGCAAAACCTTGTCTCGAAAAAACAAAACAAAATAAAAAATGAGGGATGGATATGATCAAAATGTACTGTATACAGGTATGAATTTCTCTAAGTAAAATTTAAAGTATTATATATAGAAAAATAAGTCTGAGCATGGTAGCACACACCTTTAATCCCAGCACTCAGGCAGGGGGCAGGTCCCCAGATTTCTGTGAACTGAGGTCAGCCAGAGCTACATCGTAAGACCCTGTCTCAATAAATAAATGGATGAGCCAGCTGGCTTAGTGATAAAGGCACTCACTATGAAGCCTGCCAACCTGAGGTCAATCCCCGGGACCCACATAAAAGTGGACACATAAAACTGACTCCACACAGTGGTTTGCTGTCCTTCACACTACCGCTGTGGCCTGTGTGCACCTACACACACCACACACACACACACACACACACAATAATGATGACAATGACAAGCAAAGGTTGACTGAGGAAGACAACTGTCGTCAACCTCTGGCCTCCCTGTGCACCTGCACACAGATGCACACCTGCATTTGGATATATGTGCACACCAGATGCACATACACACAGGTGCGCCCCCCCCCTCTCACACACACACAGATGAACTTGGACATAACTGCACTTTTATGACATCTGCTTCACTCTTACTATTTACTTTTTACTGCATGATAACAGGTATGGCTGCACTGGTGGTGTGTTACAGAAAGGGAAACAGACGGTCCCAGTGGTTAGGTGTGTGGACAGGACTCTCTCTGGCTGTAACTCTCCCCATGGGGCTGCAGGCCAGTGTAGGGCTGCTTTGGCCAGAATCCCTGCACAACCTCCATGGCAAAGAGAGGCCACTTCTGGGTGTCAAAATAAGCAGAAATACCAAAGCAGAACCAAGTGTTTCTTAGTCTAAAAATGGCACCAATTCAGCATTCATTTTGCAAAGGAACCATCATGCTGTCTTTTTTTAAACTTCAGTGTCTGAACTTTTTGTTTGTTTTTTTTGAAACTAGGTTTCTCTGTGTAGCCCTGGCTGTCCTGGAACTCACTCTGTAGATCAGACTAGCCTCAAACTCAGAGCTCCACGTGCCTCTGCCTCCCAAGTGCTGGGATTAAAGGCGTGTGCCACCACCTAGCTAGTATCTGAACTTTTTTGCTGAGATTCCTTAAGTGCTTAGTCAAGGAAAAATAAGCAAGTCACTACTATGTGTGTCAGTGACTTAGTCTGGGGGGGGGGGCACTTACTTAAATAACAACACTAGCTATACATGGTGGTCCACACCCGTAATCCAGAACTTGGAAGGTGAAGAGCAGAGGATGAAGAGTTCCAGGCCAGCATGGGCTATGACAGAAGCAGAGACAGGAGGGTCCTTAGCCTTAGGGTATGAGTGTGCTCATATGTGTGTGTGTGTGTGTGTGTGTGTGTGTGTGTGTGTGTGTGTTCTCTCTCTCTCTCTCTCTCTCTCTCTCTCTCTCTCACACACACACACACACACACACACACACACACAGAGAGAGAGAGAGAGAGAGAGAGAGAGAGAGAGAGAGAGAAATAAAAATATAAATAAATAAAATAAATAGCAAGACTTTGAAACCTTCACCAGCTAGGAATATTGAAGGTGCTAAGGGCTCTCACCTTTAGACACAAAGATAGTCTTCAGTGGGGACCTGGGGTGAGGCCAGGCTCACCCACTACATCTTATATATACCTGCAAGGAGGGTCTGGGTGCACTCAAATGTGTGGTGTTGCTCCTGGATCCCTAGTCCCTGCCCCACTCTTAGAAGACAAAGACCGCTCATACCTACTAAAACCCTATGTGTCTCTCCAAAATCTCAGAATACCAGGAAAGCAAGTGCACCTGACCGCCAGGATCTCACCTGCGGCTCCTTGGAGGCCAGACCCCTTCCCCACTCCAAGCTTATCTGAACCACAGCTGTGTCTTAAGACACAGCCTTGCCCAGTGTCTATATACCTTAGACACAGATGTGGACAGCTTCTTCCCCTCTGCCTCTCAGAGCCCTCTGGCCTCCCACACTTGACATCCACAGACAAAGATGCCTTAGGGCTGCTCAGGTTGGCCCAGGGCCAGGGACTCTGACCCTACCTGAAAGGCAGAAGACAGGGCCTCAGGCTCCTTCCTGGGACAAGGTAAGAGAGCACAATGATCCTTAGCAAAAAGCTGAGCTGGGCCTCTCAGAGCCAGTATAGCCTTCAGACATGGTCCTGGGATTCATCTCCTCTCTTGTTTAGCTCGCTTACAGCCCAGAGTCACGTGACACCAAATTCAGCCAAGAGAACAGCCGAGCAGCAGCGCTGGCATACTAAGCCCGGACTTCTCCGAGGCTGGCTTCCAGCCAAGTGACCACTCTGGGCCACACCTGGAATCAACAGTGAGAGCAGCTTAAACGAGGCAGTGGCCTTTGGAGGACTGCCTGCCTGCTGCGTCCAAAACTCAGGAGCTGAGGTTTCCTCTGGAAAGTTTGTTGGTGGCTGGGTTATATGATTCAGTGCTAGAGCGCTTGCCCAGCAGCACTAGGAAGGCCCAGGGTTGGGTCCCCAGTACCATAAAACAAACCAACTCAAGTGTTGGCTGTACTGCCAGTGTTTCAACCCACTATCCTACAATCCTGGCCACAATGTCTCTGTTTTGTCTCAGTGAGGCAAAGTGCCAACAAGGGTCACCAAACACAACAGGCCTCAGCCCTGCGCCTATCCCAGAGAGGGTTGGGTCCCAGAACTGCATGGTAAGCCAAGGTCACGGGGGAATCACACAGCCCACATCCCTCAGCTGTCGTCTCTTGGTCCACCTTGTTTTTAATTGAAATAAAATTCACAGAATACCTCTCTCTGCTCTTTAGCATGCACAAGTGAGTAATATTTAGTGGTTCACAAAGTTGTACAGCCTTCACCTCTAACTTGCTCCAGAGCCTCCCCACCATCACATAAGGTCTCTGAGCCCATGAGCAGGCACATCTCTATCCCTTCCTCCATCCCTTAAGTACCTGGAGACCTCTCCCTGTTCTGGAGGCTTCTGTCATGGGTGTTTCATATCCTGTAGCCTCTGGCTTTCCTTCTCAGCAGTGTGTCCTCTGGGATCTTCTTGATGCCGCCTTCTTCTTCTTCTTCTTCTTCTTCTTCTTCTTCTTCTTCTTCTTCTTCTTCTTCTTCTTCTTCTTCTTCTTCTTCTTCTTCTCCTTCTTCTTCTCCTTCTTCTTCTCCTTCTTCTTCTCCTTCTTCCTCTAAAAAGATTTATTTATTTATTTATTTATTTATTTTGGATACAGCAGGTATGACCAGAAGAGGGCACCAGACCTATTACAGATGGTTGTGAGCCACCATGTGGTTGCTGGGAATTGAACTCAGGACCTCTGGAAGAGCAGTCAGTGCTCTTAACCTCTAAGCCATTTCTCCAGCCTGATGCCTTATTCTTTCCCAGTCTGAATGGCATTCCACAGCTTGGAGTTACCACAGTTGTTTAGCTACTTACTAGCCAATGAATATGTGTCAGATCAGTTTTTATTTTTGCTGGGTGGTGGTGGCAGCCCACACCTTTAATCCTAACACTCGGGAAGCAGAGGCAGGTGGATCCTGAGTTTGAGGCCAGCCTGGTCTATAAAGTGAGTTTCAGGATAGCCAGACCACACAGAGAAACCCTGTCTTGAAAAACAAACAAAACAGATTTATTTATTTTTGTTTTATGTGTATGAATGTCTTGTCTACATGTTTTTCTGTGCATTACACGTGTGCAATGCCCACATAGGTCAGAAGATGGCATCAGACTCTCTGGAACTGGAGTTACAGGTGGTGGCAAGCCTCTGTGTGAGTGCTGAGAACTGAATCCAGATCCCCTGCAGAACAGCAAACTTCTGGGCTAGCTCTCCAGCCCCACCCAACTTATTTTTGTGTGTGTGACCAAGTGTCTCACTGAGATCTGGATTTCCCAGATTCAGCTAGGCTGGCTGGCCAGTGAGTTTTCAGGAATCTTCCTGCCTCTCCCTCCGCAACACTGGGATTACAGGTATGCACCAACATGCCCAGCTTTTTCACGGGTGCTGAGGATCTGAACTCAGCTCCTTACGATTGTGTGGTAGGCACCTTACCGACTAAGCCATCCCCCTATCCCCTAAAGCCACAAGTTTTAAGCATTGCAGAGGCAGGGCTTTTACCCCCTACTCTACCTCCCACACAGCCATGAAAAGCAAACTAAATGGGCATTTGGGAGGCAAGGACATTCATTATTCAATAAAACTGTACAAACACATATCATCTCAGCTATAATAAGCAAGATTAAAGAGCTTATAAACTTTCAATTAAAAGATAATTTATGTGCATGTGGAATGGAATGCTTCGAGGAGCAGAGAAACTGTCCAGCTTAGCTTAGGGGGAGGGTAGGCGGCAGTCAGTGGGGGTCTGTAGAATGGAGTCTGCAAGCTCCAGCCTGAGCTGGATGCAGGTGGGGACCAAACACCCAGTGGGAAGTGGGAAGTGCTTTCTTTTGTCCTTTATCTGGGCCGTGTGGGATCTTTGGTGAGGCCTTGAGAAAAAAGACAGAAACCAGTGTGTCTAGAGGTGCCAGCTGGTGCCTTGAGCAGTTGGTCTGAACACAAGTGAGGACTGAGGACCCTGGCATGCCAGGCCTGTGCCTTTTCAGCACCAAAGCCCTGGTGGTTTTGAAAGAGACCCCTGAGGGCTCCATCTCCCTCAGCCACTTCTGCCTCTCCCGACTTCCTGACCTATTAGAAGATCCCTGGGCCATCTGCCTCCCTCCCACCTCCTTCCATCCCCTCCTTATTATCTTGAAATGGGTCCCCTGGTCAGTGCCTTTCGCCAGGTGGCTTCTTCAGTGTTGAATCTAGTCAGCAGGACAGCACAAACAACTCGGACTCAGTCTGACTTCTGGTTTTCTTCATTTGAACTAGAAATGCAATGCTGGCATCCTGTGGCTGAACCTGGCTCCTCCTGCCTTGACCTTTGCATCCTGGGTCAAGGGCACCTTCAGGGCCAGGACAGCATATGGAATGTTTCCCTTAATCACCTAGAGATATCAGGAACCCTGATCATTTTTTAGGAGTTACAAAACCTGCCACAGTACATGCAATTCTAACTTGACCAGAAGAGAAGCCTCTGTGCTTCCTGGACTATAATAGATTGTCATTCTTACAAGCATCAAGCATGGGAACCAGGACAGCATTACTAAGACAGACAGGCAAGTTCCCTCTCTTCCTAGGGCCTGGGTTTCCCAGCAGAGAAATAGGAGCTTTGGTCTGCCCATCTGTGGTGCAGTGGGTCCCCTCTGGAGGGCCTCATCTGTGTGAGCCCAGCTTTCTGTAGTCTGTTTAGGGGAGCTGAGCCTCTATTTCTCATGCATCTGTGTCACCCACGAGCTACTTAGGGGACACCTATTACGTGCCTCACTCCCTGAGCAGCTATCCTCAGTCACAGTGGCACCACCTGGCACAGTTGCTGTTCTGAACATAGTGTCTTGTCCACATAGTTCCTTATCTCTTGCACTCAAGATCAAGGACAGTGTGCTCTGAGAGCCTCAATGATGCCATGTCTATAGTGGATTCTCTGTGTGCCCTACCACCTACCTCGGCCCCACTCCAACTCAGTGCTATGTGTGGGTGCCCAGCATTTAAGTTACATGGTTCTTCTCTGCCCCAGGATGGAGGTCACAAGAATAGAGGTTTGATACCCAGGGAAGCCATCAACCAATGAGGATGGGGGTCATGGCAAATGCCATCTGTCCTTGGGAGGATGGATGTGGAGGACAAACCCCACAGCTGTACATAAGGTCCCCAGTGGGACCAAGTCAGGTGTGACTGGCTCCGTATTGTACATTTTATTCACTTCTCTTCCTTCCTTGCCTCCTCCCAAATCAAATCACCCCCTCCCCAGAACAGCAGCTGTTTCTGTCTTCCGTTCCAGTTGGTCTTAGGGGAGCCAAACCAGATGACACTGCTTGCTTTTGTTCTCAGTGGCTGGTGCAGGGCTGCTGCGTTCTCCTCTGTGAGGCCTGTACCAGGGGCTTCATCCTGGGGCATCCTTCCTTGGCCGCCTTTAACTGTCACCTTCCTGAACTGTCCCAGCATTATACCATAAGCTGCATTGGGCTTCCTGTTCCCCTCCATGAGAGAGCACACTGGATCACAGATGCCCACCTGGCTGGGTGCCCTGCTTTATTGTGTATTTCCTGTGCTTGACTCCATTCCTCAACATCTGCCCTCCCTGTTCCATTCACGAGTTCCCCTTGCCAGACACTGTGAGAAAGAACCCCCTGCTTTTGATCATGGTTCAGAAGAGCAGCTCCTCAGTTCATAAGCTGTAGATAGGAGGATCTGGGGTTCAAGGTCAACCTGGGTTACCATAGCAAGACCCTGCCTTTTAAAAACATCACAAAACAGACCCAGAGGGCTGGAGAAATGGCTCAGCAGTTAAGAGCACTTGCTACTTTTGCAGGGGACCTGAGTTCAGTTCCCAGCACCCACACTGGGTGGCTCACAACCATTGTTAACTGCAGCTCCAGGAGATACAATGCCCTCTTCTGGTCTCTGCAGGCACTGCAGTCATGAACACAAACCTTGCCTCATAGATGCGTAATATCTTGAAAATATAAAAGACAGGAGGCTAGAGAGATGGCTCAGCAGTTAAGAGCACTGGCTGCTCTTCTGGAGGACCCAGGTTCAATTCCCAGCACTCACATGGCAGCTAACAACTGTCTGTAACTCCAAGATCTGACACCCTCACACAGACATACATGGAGGCAAAACACCAATGCAAATGAAATAAAAATAAATAAATTGCTTTTTAAAAAAGACAAGACAAAACAAACCAAGCACAGGAAGCAACTAACACATTATGTTGTCTAGAGTAAAATAACTATGAATATGGAAACCCTTCCCCTCTCTTACCAACAAGAATTAACCTGTTTCCTTATTTTTCATTTCTGACTCCTATTTGCCCTTACAGGGCCTAGGACACTCAAAGAAAGATTGGTAGGTACTTTGTCTTCTAGTATCTGCAGCTCCCAGCAGCTGCGGGGAGTGAGAAGGACTGACAAATCCCATAATACCCACACTGATGGCCTTCTAATTCCCTAGGTGGTTTTAAGATGAACTGCGGGTGACAAATGGGGCTGCCAAGCCCTGTGCTTAGAGGCTAATTACTGTGCCACTAGACCACACTCCTCACAGCAATGTGCATCTGCTTGTCTGTGGGAAACCCTGAGCAAGCACCTAGCCTCCTCAGGGGAGGAGGCCATCATGTCATAGAGTAGGCCAGCATCTTTCAGGGTTTACCCTGAGTGACTGCTGACTGAGTAGCTGTACCTGACTGTGGAGGACCTGGGGCTTCCTGGGTCTCATGGGAGAGAGAGACAAGGTGTCTGTAGTATGCTGTGACCTGAGAAAGTTCCAGAGCCCAAGCTTGGAAGCAGGCATCCATGATCACCTGGCCTCTAGGGAAAGCATGCATAAGACAGTCTGCCCAAGCCTGTTCCAAGCACAGCTTGCATGTATGTAGAAGACTTTATGTTATCCATAAGCAAATGTATGCATTTACAAAAGTCTGTGTGTCATTAGGCAGTCTTGAAGAAGGTTCGTGTCTTCCATGTCTGTCTCTGCAACCTTTCCATTCATGGGTTCTCAGCTGCCTCCTCAGGACAGAGCTCTTGCCGCAAGTGTAAACAGACCCTGATTCAGGGCCAGAGGGACCCTTGAGGTCTGCTCCATGGTTTTTGTTCTCCAGAGTCCACAGTGGCCATTTCCAAGACCCATGCGATCCTGGGGCTGCTGACCTGCTTCACCCCATACCAGAGCAATAAGGTCGCCACTCAACAGAGAAAAGCCAGTATAATAGGACACCATATGTCTAGGCAACACTCACCAACCAACCAGCAACTTTACCAAACAGCATTCCAAGCCAAGAGAGGGAGTGGTCACTGACGCCATGCTCTACAAAAGAGAAGCTATGGAAGGCAACAGCCAGGCAGAGTTGAAGTACAGTGGTCTTGGAGGATGGCACAGAGCTGACCTCGAGAGCTCTGCCTAGCCACAGTCTGAGCTGGCCCTACAAGACCCAAGTTCACTCAGGAAAGGGAGTACTGCCAGGTGTGTGGCATCAAGTGTCTGTCATGATGTGATCTTCAGTTCCACATCTGACACAGGCCACTGACCTGGTTCCCCAGTGGCTACTGTCCTGTACACCGTGAGCAGCTCTTACTGCTAACATGCAGAGCTCAAGATCTGTAGACAGCTTCTTTCTGTGGCTGTCCCGCTGAACAGGCACCTCCTCTTCTGGTATCAACAGACTGATGGCCAGTGGCTCTGGCCATACTTGGAGATGATCAGAACTCTGTTCCTTCCCCATGCACAGTGACATTAAATACATAATCACAGTGACATTAATGGTTAGCTAGACAAGAGTGGACAAGAAGGAGTTAAAAAGTCAGGTGGTGGTGGTGGCGCAGGCCTTTAATCCCAGCACTCGGGAGGCAGAGGCAGGTGGATCTCTGTGATCTGAGGCCAGCCTGGTCTACAGAGTGAGTTTCAGGACAGCCAGGACTATTTTACAGAGAAACCCTGTCTCAAAAAACAAAACAAAGAAGGGGTTAAAATTCAGGATTCTGGGAATATATCATTTTATACTTGCAGCTTCTGGAGTAAGGATGCTTTAGCTGCCTCTGATACATACAATAAGGAAAGAACTAGATTCAACCAGCCAGACCCCAGCTCCAGTGAACTAAAGCTCACTCAACTATGTCATTGTCATTGCCATTCTGACCCCTGATGGACTTTACAGGTAACTTCTAGGCAATGTGCAATGTGCAATGGACAGCAAGTCACATGGCTCTTGAAGTTATCAAACTTCGGAACTCCACCTTGGGGTCAGGAGGGAAAAGTTTAGGACAAGGAAAGAGCCTCCTCATGACTCCTGTCTTGACTGCCTTGCATTCTTTCCATGAAATTTCACTGGGTCTGGGGATGCAGCTCAGTTTAGCTTCTGCTACGACCATTTGTGAGCTGTTTGAATTCCTTCTCGAGGTGGTGCAAGAACACTAGGAGAGAGTTTTTCAGGAAGGGCCAAGACAGTGCTCAGGTGCCCCTGGGGGACCCGGGGGTAGGGACAGTGTATAGAGTTGAGTCAACAGGCATCATCCATACCTGTGGGTTCCATCACCTGGCTGTCAGCATCATGGACTAGCTTTCCTAAAGCACAGGCCGGTGTAAGCTGTGGTGAGGTGAGGTGAGGTGATGGCTGCCACATACCTCCAACAGATGCCATGCAGCCATGCTAGGGATAATGTTGTGCTTCCAGGGAGCAGTTAGCATAAGATAGACCAGGAAAACAGTTGGTGTGTCTGATGTCAGCAATGTTTTGTTCAGGCCACAGTCATAGAGAGAGGTCATACAGCTGGGTGGTGTGGTGCTTGCCGCTCACACAGGCAGAGCAGGCAGCATGAGAGACCATGGCTGGACCTGTCTTGCCATACCTCCATGTTTGTCCCCACATTTGACTACATCACAGTGGACAGAAGCTCTGATCTCAGATAATGATGGAGGAGACAGGGCACATAAGGATCAGGTCTGTCCAACCACATCAGCCAGGGGACACATGCATGTCACATGGGTGTGGTAAGGAAGAACACCATGGTCTTAAGTCACAGGGTCATCAAAAGATGGCAGGAACAGCTGGCTCAGGTAGAGGGTGGAGCAAGCCCTGCCCCAGGACAGCCAGCCTGGTGTGTGGGCTTCCAGAGACGTGCCTCTCAGGCTGGAGACTACAGCATGGGGACACCGCAAGGGCTCCAGCTGCCCTGGGTGGCCTCCAACCTTTGTATTTCCCCTTGGTAAGGCCCTTTCTTCCCCCATGAGGTTCTAAATGTCCTACCCCACCAGACCAGACTCAGCAATCAGAACCCCTAAAAAGCCACATCTACTTTGGAGTACCCCAGGTCTCTAGAGCAGGGATGAGTCACTAGGACCACATCCAGCCAGAAAGGCAGAAGCTGTGTGAGTAGGCTGAATCACCTGGTCCAACTACCATTGCCCCTACCCCCCGCCCGCGCACATACACATGCAAGCATCCCCCAGTTCCTGCCTTCCTGAGGTCTCCAGTCCCAGAGTGGCCACTCCTGCTTGTTGAAACATGTTTGCTACAGTGTCCCTCAGCTTTGAGGTCCCAGGACCAAGGTAGGGTCACTGATCCCATTTACGGTATGGGACGTGGAGGCCTGCTGTCCTCGGGCTCAGCCAGTAGTCCTGTAGGCAGTGATGGAGCTGGCTCCCAGGAGAAGCTTTTCCTGACATCTCTTGAGCCGACAGTGTGCCTCCAAGTAAAGACATACCATTTAGGATAGCCACTGGCACAGTGGGTCCAGAGAGCCAGGCTTGCACATTTGGGGCCAAGGAGGTGGAGGCAGCTTCTTGGTGCTGGTGGGGAAGACAAAATGGTCTCCTTCAAGAACATCTGTGGTGGGTGAGCTTGCTTGGTGGGCTCTCTTACAGGGCTGCCCACCTTAATGGAAGACTGGAAGGGGCGCTGGGGCCAGTGATGAACATCATGGAGCAGCCCTGGCTGCCAGTGTGACTGGCTGGACACCCATTGTATGTAACCCCCACTGTCCAATGACCACATTTAAAACCTGTGCGCGTGGTCTCACCAAGGGACAGACGTGATCAAAACCTGGAAGCACAGTCCTTCAATAAGAACCGCCCCAAAAGATGCTTAAAGTAATGAATGGAAACAGATGAAAGGTTTTGATCATACAGGAGGTGAAGACTGGACCTCCAGCTTCCTCTCTGTTCCCAGCAGCATCCTTCGGAGTAGAGAACTACCCACACAGGATCCAGCTGAAAACATTCCAGTGTCCTCCTTCATGGTAAAGGGACCTCTGGTGACCTGTAAGCAATGTGCTGTCTGTCCCTCTCCTGGCAATTCACTAGCGCTCAGAGAAGATATCAACCAGACCAGCGAGCAAGTCAACACAGGGAGTGGAGTCAGGGGCCAGGCAGGGCTCCTCAGAGCACACTGAAGTGGGGCTCTTGCTGGCAATGCAAGGACCCAGCTGCTGTGGGACCTGAGGCCTCACTGGAGCCCAGCTGCAGCTTCTTAGTTCCTACTGGGGTCTCCTGGACAGCACTGTAGCTGCTGGCGGTGGTGCATGCTGCACGCCTCTGTGGCCCAGCTGCCTTGCACCAGCACAGCTTCAGGAAGGCTGCCCGGAACTTCTGGGACATAAGGCTGTAGATGACAGGGTTGATGGCACTGTTGGTGTAGACACAGGTACGGCAGAACAGCAGGACCCAGGGGTCCAGGAAAGGCTGGGCCAAGAAAGAGTTGAGCAACACCAGTGTGCGGTAGGGGGTCCACAGCACTGCAAAAAGAAACACAACCACTGCCAGCATCCTGGTGGCCTGTGGAGAGGAAAGGGGGGGGAGGTCATGGCTGTGAGACACATTCAACAAGCATGGGGAGAAGCTGACCACAGGGATCCACATGCACCAGATGCCAAAACCAGCAGCTTGGAGCATCTCTCAGAACTGGGACTCAGACAGGATCAGGATAGCCACCACCCTGAGCTCCCCCCAAATATTGGATTTCCAAGGACACAATTCTATTACAAAGTCCCTGGCCCCAGATAGGGTCCCCACTGTGACTTTGGGTTCACCCACCTCATTTTCAGCTACTCTCCATTCTTTTTTTTTTTTGTATGTGGAGCTGAGGATCGAACCCAGGGCCTTGTGCTTGCTAGGCAAGCACTCTACCACTGAGCTAAATCCCCAACCCCTCTCTCCCCATTCTTGAATGTTCCCATTTTATACATTTAAAGTCCCTTCTCTGCTCAGCTTACCACCTCAGCCTCAACCTTGGTTGTTCCCCTTCCTGGAATACTTCCCCGCAGCCAGCTTGGCTTTCTCCCTTGTCAACATCAGAGCTCTATCCATTTGTCACCTCTTAGCAAGGCCTCCTAAACTACCCCCTAACTCCTGTTCCCCAGCATCATTTGTCCCCATGTTTCCTTTCTTCCTGTCTTTGGACAGGGTTGTGTTTACTTGGTTCCACTGTAGTAGTTCAAGGAGGGCATATGATTGTGTTTCCAATGTATGGATGGATATATGTATGTATGTAATGGATGGATAGATGGATGAATGTATGAATAGATGGATTAATAGATGTATAGATGGATGGACAAATAAGAGACCAAGTGACTGCTTACTTATCTGCTTTGCTAGTCATATCCTGTGTATTTTATGCTCTTTTGCATATCTGTGCCTCTCCCCATAACTCTACCCACATGCAACCCCCACCTGTACCCAGGAGGACTCCTAACCTGCTTCCTGGAGGACATGGAGCCCTTGGACCTAGAGCAGCTACCTGGTGCACCCTCGCCCTGCCCATTGGGTTGTCTCTCCTTCTGCCAGGCCTCCTGAGACAATGGGCTCTGAAATAAAATCCTTCCAATGAACCCATAGAGCACCATGGTCACCAGCAAGGGCGCGATGAAGAAGATGGTGAAGTCCAGCAGGTAGATAGGCAGGTAGAGGCCTCGGGACACCTTGTAGCCGCATTCCAGGCGCTGATTGTCATGGACATTGAGGTCCACCAAGAAGAACCAGAGTAGGCAATAGAGGGATGTGACCCCCCAAATGCCTGTGATGATCCGTTTAGCCCGGGCCACAGTGCACACAGTCTGTGCTTTCATCGGGTGGCAAATGGCGATGTACCTGTGGGGCACAGGCAAGGCATGTTGGCTCCTGAGGTCATGGGACTGCCTGCCTTAAGTCTGAGACATCTATTCCAAGCTGAGCCTTGAGTAACAGTGGCTGAGCTGTGCTTTGCAGGGGCAGAAGTAGAGGGCTGCAAAGGTTTAGGGTGAGGACACTTCAAGGAGGGGCAGAACAAAGCCAGCCTCCCAAGAGGATCAGAAAGCAGCCTGGGCATGCCCTGTCCTGTGACTCTATGCCTGTGCCTCTCAGGAACCTTCGACCACCACCTGCAGTCAAAGCGTTTCCGCTACCCTCCACCAAAGGCAGGGAGTTATACTGTACAGCACTCACAGGCAGATCTCTTTATTGCTCACACTTAGGCCCCTGGGGACAGTCACATGGTGCAGATGAGACATCCCCACTCTGACTTGTCCCCAGCTTGTAGAAGCAGACCCAGTGTTGGGATATGGGTTTGTTCAGCTTCTGAGTAGCCCTAACAAGTTACTGAGCCCAAAGCCTCAACTCCTGCTGTGGAGACAGCTGAGTTTGCCCCTAAATTCATGCTTTGGATCAGCATGTTCGACCACTGGGCCATGTGTCTCGGGTGTTAAAATCAGAGGTAAGCCAGACATGGTGGTACACACTTGTAAGTCCAGGACCCAGGAGGTTTGAAACAGTAGGATCGCAGGGAGTTTGAGCCAGCCTCAGCTACAAAGAGAGATCCAGGCTGGCTTGATATTCCAAGCATGCATTCATCGTAAAAGCCCTGTCTCATAAAATGAACCAACAAGCATGAAAACAAAAACTTCAGGCTGGAGGAGACTCAAGAGTCACACCATTGCTGAGCACAGTAGTGCAGCTTGTCATTGCGGTTCCTCGAGACAGAGACAGGAGGATCACAAGTCTATAGTCAACCTTAACAAATCCATCTCAAGTTTAACTTTTTTAAAGATTGGAGGTATGGCTAGCCTCGTAGGTCGGAGACCGGGGTTCAATCCCCAGTAGTTGGGGGGGGGGGGGGGGTGAGAAAGACCATCCAAGTGCCTGTGTTCCGGATGGGAAATCCAAACTCACAGGAAGGCAGGGACTTTTCCTGAGGCCCTACAGTAATCTAGAAGCAGAGCAAATGCCCACATTTGCTGGTTCTTTGAGCACCCCACACTGGCCCAGTTCCTCTTCTGTTCAGTGGAGCCTCAATTTACCAGGAATCCCTGCTTGAATCCAGACTCCTTGGATCGTCATTAAGGAAAACAGTGAGAAGGAAGAAGGCATGGGGTAGCCTGTGGGTACTTACCTCTCCACTGTAAATGCCAGGATGGAGCAGGAGGAGACATTGATGCCTAGATACTGGAAGTAGGTGATGCCCAAGCAGCCAGCATGTCCATAGATCCAGTGCCCCACCAGGCTGTCAGAGACATTGGGCAGCCCCGCAGCCACCAGCACAATTAAGTCAGCTAGAGCTAAGCTGACCAGGTAGCAGTTGGTGGGTGTGTGCATGTCTCGTGAGGTCAGCACCACCAGGACCACCATGACATTGCCTACAATGCCTGTGGTGCACACCAGGAGCACTAGGAAGACTGAGACCACCTTGTACTCTGGCAGGCCCAGAGAGGTATCACCATGCACCAGTGAGACATTGCTGGGGCCATCCATCTTGCTGGTGTTTTCTCTGATGCCCTGCAGGCCTGGAGGAGTAGGAAGAGGCAGCTCTGAGAGGCAGCCATGGGTTGGGCTGGACTACATACTGGCTCTGGATCCTATAGATACCTGCCCAGGACACTGCATCCAGAGACCTGGTGCCGTGCAGCATGGATACCTACACTGGGGCAGGTCTTGGAGTGTGCATGGTATTCTGCCATTCCCACTAATAACAGTGAGTGGTGCCAGCATGAAGCTGCCTTTCCTGTGTGGATGCAGGAAACAGCCCACTATGAAAGGTGGAGGGGACCTTATATGTTGCCAAGCTCTCTACCGAGGAAACTGAGGGCTCAGGTGCTGAGTCTACAGCATCCCTGAGCCTCAGTACACCCACCCGTGGACAGGAAGGATGGACACCTGCTTCTCGGGGATATTAGGAGCATAGAAACAGTGAAGCCTAAAATGTCCTTGACCTTAATAAGCAATCTATGTCTGCTCTTTAATATTATTTAAGTTTTTCCTTTTTATTTTTTTTAATGTGCATGATGTTTTGCCTGAATGTATGGCTGTGTATCTAATTCCTCTAGAAGCTATAAGAGGGCATCAGATCCCCTGGACTGGAGTTACCGACAGTTGTAAGCTGTCGTACAGGTACTGGGAATTGAACCTGGGTCCTCTGGAAGAGCAGCCAGTGCTCTTAACTGCTGAGCCATTTCTCCAGCCCCCTTTAAAAACACTGTTGTGGGAAATCTAAGTCTCAGTTTCCCCATCAGTCTAGTGGGTGGAGAGAGAGCAGCTTCTTTCCAGGGAAGGGTGTTGGATGCATTACATTATGGCTCCAGGATAGATACTGTGGGACCACTGCTGAGTGAGTAAGCAGGGGAAGGACCAGTTACAGTTCTGGGAGTCTCACAGGCCCAGGGGGCTTTTGCAGCAGGAGTCACCAATGGTTTTAAGCAAAGGAGCAACATGCTCTAATATGCAGCTTTAAAAGGGCTTCAGGGGACCCACAGATCCCAGGGGAGTCAGTAGAGGCACAGGTAGAGGTGAGGGGGCCAGATTGACTGTCAGGAGAGATGGATCAGGACTCAGCCAGGCCGTAGCTGGGGAGGGGATAAGGATAAATCAGAGTCTCTCTCAGGAGATGGCATGACAGGGCATTAGATAGCATCAGGGCAGTTGATAGGGAGTGAGGAGATGCTGGGATGAGGCATTGGACAGCATCAGGACAGTCTATAGAGAGTGAGGAGATGCTAGGACAGGGCTCAGATGGAAAGACCAAGAAAGGAGTCGATGTGGGTCAGGTGGATGCATGTTTGAGAGGCCATGGTGAAGGCCCTGTGGACCCTCACTGAGGTGCAGAATGGGGAGGCATCGAGGAAGTTTCTAGAGTCAGGGCTGGAAGTGGAAATACAGCAGCCATCAGCATAGGGAGATGGATGGTTCTGCCACCATGTGGAGAATTATCTTGGGATGCAACTGCTACTGCAGTCCTATAACGTTCCAAAATATATGATATGCTCCCAGCCTATGAGTGAGTGTGGGAGAGCTCACTGCCCAGCCTGAAGCCCAGAGCAGCAGTACCAGCCCTTGAGTCTCACGGACCCTGGGTCTTCTATTTGCCTGCAAGAATGTAAGTGTCTGAGGCTGAGGGCATAGAGACTCAGATGAGCCAAGTGCAGGAAGTGGGTGTGAGTTCTGAGAACAATGGAGTACCAGCTCCCTGGGGATGACTATGAAGGAGTTGTGCTGGGATCCAGAGAGGGCAGCCACCAACCCAGGGGACAAAATGAGCGTTCAGCTTGGAGCGCACATACACATACATGCCACATGTGACACACAGTGCAAACTCCAGGCAATACCACACTACATATACATAGAACACAAGACACAACACACTCAACAGACACAAACACACACCTTATACTATACAACACATTTAACATACACACACAGTATATAATATACAACATATCCAACAGATACACACATACTACACCACACACTATACTCAGCCCTACATACCCACACACCTCAACGCTTGTTCCCCATCAGGGTGATTGGCATGTGGACAAATGCGGAGCTCCCCATGGCATAAACCCTAAGATGACCTGGAGCAGGCAGCAGATCATCTCACCTAGGGCCAGGTGCTTATCCACTTCTGTTCAACCTGATGTACAGTCCCACAGCACTACTGGTCCAGGACAGGGACCAGAGCATCAGAACACGGCAGGGCTTCTGGAGAAGCATTGCCTCCACAGATGCTACACACACACAACACTCAGGACATATGTCACACACAGCCATACACATGCAGCGCAGAGCACATATTTGTACCCACATAGCACATATACACACACAATGCTCCTGTGCTGAGCATACATCCAGGTATACACATGCACACACAAAAATACAAACCAAAAATTGTATCTGACTCACAATGACTGCCCACACAGGCATTACAAACCTTACACATGTGTGCAACATGCCTTCTGTGTACAGACTTGATGTTCAGCTCTGATGTGCATGCCCTGTGCCCACAGTACAGGACACACACACACACACACACACACACACACACACACACACACACATCACAGGCTGACTTTCCATGGCCCAGGCATATACACTGATCACTCTCACATGCTCACATGGAAACATACATGATATTCCTGCCCCAAAGACATTTCCACATGGCTGGGACACTCTTGAAAACCAGCCCTTTCTGGTTAGCTGGAGTAGAGGACCACAAGATCTGCAGGATCTGGCAGCTGCTTCAATCTCAGCAGCTCTTTCTCTGCAGTCAGCAGGAAGCTGGTAACCAGGGCGGAATCCAGAGACCTCACAGGGCTCTTCCAGATATGGGAGCCAGAGCTGCAGAGGTCCATTCCAACGTCTTGTCTCCAAGGACTCTCACCTGCTACTACACCTGTTCTGCAGACCTCCATGGAGACCGCTGTATACAGTCTCCCAGCCAGACCCCTCCCCTCCAGTAGCCCTTACACCTCAAGAGAAACTTCTAAGGTCAGAGAACTTACCCAGTGAAGACTCAATGCATTTTCCTCCTTCCTGGTCAGGAGGGGAGGGGGGAGAGAAGGAGGGAAACGAGAAAGGGAGGAGGGAGAAGGGGAGGAGGCAGAGAATGAGGGAAAGAAGGGAGAGGGAGAGAGAGGAGGGAGGAATAGACAGAGGAGGGAGGGAAGAGAGGGAGAAAGAGGGAGGGAGGGAGGGAAGGGGGGGGGGGAGAGAGAGAGAGAGAGAGAGAGAGAGAGAGAGAACAATGCCTGAGCCTCAATCATTTCGTGGAAGGAGGCTTTATGTTCTGGCGACTGCAGTATCATACATTATGTGGGTGTGCACCTCACACAGACATACACAGCCCCACCAACTGCTCCGGGATCCTCAGCTCTCCTCTCCCCCTCCCTCTGCAGAGCTGAGAGCCCCAATGCCAACCTGCATCAACATCAGCAGCCAAGGCCTCTCCAGCAGGGGGACCCAGGAGAAGGGAGCAGGGATGCTGTCTCCTACCCAGCTTGGGTGGGAGTGGTCCCGGGAGTTTATCTGGCTGGCAGGAACCTCTGCTAGCCAGCAGAGCAATCCTTTGCCTGACCGAGCCCAGAGAGGAACCTGGCGAGTGGGGCCAATATCCCCAGTGGCTAGATAGGACTACAGCTCCAACCTGAGCCCTGTGGATGAGCTGCAATGTCCTTGAGAGCATGGACTAGGAAGGGGCTAGAGTATATAGGCCTGGAAGGACTGTGGGACAGGGAGGGAGGACTCCATCTATGTAACTTTGAGAAAGCCATTATCATGGCTGGGTAAAGACCTTCCAGTACAACCTTTTGGGGCTGGGAGAGAAAGCACCCATATTCCAGTGACTAACTCAGTCACCTATGATCTGTAAGGAGTCCCAATAAACTGACTCCCCAGAGTGAACTTTGGTGAAATTGTGCCTCAGTTTATCCTTGGGACCTGAAGAGGAGGAGATGTTTGTCTCTCCTCCCAACCACCTTAAAAAGAAATTTTAGCAGCACAGATGGGAGTTTTGGAAGAGCAATGGTATTGTCCATAATATGGGAAATGAAACAAACTAAAAAGTCAGGTTGCATGGAGGAGGGCAGAGATTGTTTACAGAGGAAATTTTGACATGGTAGATAGCCATATAGGATTTGCAGGATGGTGACAAGGGGATGGAGACTGAGATATCTAAGTGATGGAGCCTAAGTGTGGGGACAATCCCAGGCCGGCAGTCCTCTGGGTGGTCTGGAGTGGTGTAGTTAGAGTTTTCCTGTCTGGCCCAGTCAGGACAAATCTCTCTTACCCGCCAGTCCCACAGTCCCTCAGACCCAACCAAGAAAGCACACAGAAACTTATATTGCTTCCAAACTGTATGGCTGTGGCAGGCTTCTTGTTATCTACCTTTTCTATCTTAAATTAACCCATTTCTGCTTATCTATACTTTGCCACATGGCTTGTGGCTTACCAGTGTCTTTACACGTTGCTTCTCATGGCGGCGGCTGGCGGTGTCTCTCTCCAGTCTTTCACCTCCCAGCATTCTCTTCTCTCTTGTCCTGCCTATACTTCCTGCCTGGCCACTGGCCAATCAGAACTTTATTTACACAGAGGGATATCCACAGCAGAGTGGTATCCCTGCTTGATGGGTGGGGTTCACCTAGGGAGTATGGAGATGCTTTGAAAACAGGCATTATAAGCCCAGGAGTGGTGCATGATGGACAGAGATCTCAGTAAATAGCTGCAGAGGCAGCCTGGTCCCTGCCATAGGTCGACTCAAAGCTGAGGTGGCAGCCTGGAGGGAGAGAGGGAGAAGAGACTGGCCCTTCAGTAATGGCCAGAGACTTAGCAAGTCAGTTAGATGAAAGAGAAGGGTAATTGGAGGTGTTGGTCCATTGTTTTTATGGTTAGGGGGCCAAAAGGAAAGAGGGCCAATATTAGACTAGTAATAAAGGAGCCTTTCCTAGAAACCCAAAACCTGGACCCTGTGGTAAGGGAGCAACCCAAAAGTGACAGAAGACATTACTTGGGTGCAACCTTCAATATAGAGAAAGGAAAAAAAAAATCTATGCTTCGATGTACAGAGGCCTTGATAATGGTCAAATGTGGAAGACTGAGGCAATCAGAATAGTGAGTGACTGCACCAGGCTTTTTCTTCTGTATCATCAACCAGCTCCCGAATCATGACACAGAGACTTGTTAGTTTTGAATGCTCGGCCTAGCTTAGGCACGTTTCTGGCTATCTCTTTTAACTTAACCTGTTTCTCTTTATCTACCTTTTGCTTTGGGGCGTTTTACCTTTTCTTACTTTCTTGCTGTTTCTATGGCTGGCTGGCTGGCTGGCTGGCTGGCTGGCTGATGGCTACCTGGCTCTAGCCCCAGGCATGCCCCTCATTCTCTCCTCCTCCTCTCCTCCTTCTCTCATTCTTCTCTTTTCCTCTCAAGCATATATTTTTCCTCCTGTTTATTCTCTCTACCTGGCTGCCCTGCCTATCCCTCTCCTGCCTAGCTATTGGCCATTAAGCTTTTTATTAGACCAATCAGGTGCCTTAGATAGGCAAAGTAAAACAAATGCAACACATCTTTACATAATTAAACAAATGCAGCATGAACAAATGCAACACACCTTTACATAGTTAAATGTTCTGCAGCATGAGCAAATGCAACACACCTTTACACAGTTAAATGTTCTGCAGCATGAACAAATGCAACACACCTTTACACAGTTAAATGTTCTGCAGCATGAACAAGTGTAACACACCTTTACACAGTTAAATGTTCTGCAGCATGAACAAGTGTAACACACCCTTACACAGCTAAATGTTCTGCAGCATGAACAAATGCAACACACCTTTACACAGTTAAATGTTCTGTAGCATGAACAAATGCAACACACCTTTACATAGTTAAATGTTCTGCAGCATGAACAAGTGTAACATATCTTTGCCTAGTTAAAATAATATTCCACAACAAGTGACAGAGCTCTGGGAACTAGGGAAGACTTCCAAATGAGAGGGTTGGAGCCCCTTGTCACCTGGCTTGTGAGGCTGTGGGATATGGGACAGACAGACCAGCCTGAGTGCTGCTGAAGCAGAGAAACTGAGTAAGGAGAAGCCTGTCCCTCCTCGAGACAACAGCTTCACAATATAGGGCAATGGGAGGGTTCAGTCCCCAGTGGAGTGGCTCATAGGAGCCATTAGGGACATCTGGTTATCTATCTGTAGCTGAGGTCTCCCTGAAGATCAGTGACTGGAAAACAGTAGAAGGGTATATGCCCTACTAAGGGAATTGGGCATGTGGAAAGTGATGTTGGGTGCCCACTTCAGAGGCCCAGACAAGACTTTAGTTCATGGGAGACCTAAGAAAGAGAGAAATGGATTCAGCAAGGACTATGAGAGCAGTATGGAGCATTGGTAGCAGGTACTGAGCCTCATAGAAGGTAGGGACCTATACCTACCTACAGGAAGGGCTTCGGCCCACCTAAATGACTTGAACCTGAGCATAAACCCTGATTCACAGATGTTAAAGCAAGTAGGAGCAAGTGAGAGGGGAGGGAGCCAAGCAGAAGGGCCTCTCTGTATCTCCTGAACACAGATGTAGCTGGACTTGTGCCTCACAGGAATCCTTAGGGACAAAATTGATGGGTAACCATGCTGGTTGGTTGATCTGTGGGGAGCTTTAGGGCAAACCAGCAACTCACTAGAGGAGTAAAGGGAAAAATGGCCAGGGGGTGCAGTTGATCCCCACTGCACCCCTCACTGATGAAGGTATCTTGGGAAGGGAGCCTCCCCAGACACTCCTCTGTGGCCAAAGTTGAGCTCATAGGTGAGGGCCACACAGGGCAACAGGAGGCCCCATGTTGAGTTGACGATTTATTGATGTCTCACCAATAAATATGCAGAATACACGGGCCCCAGTGGACACTGGAGCAGAACATACATTGATTCACAGTTACCCCCAAAAGCACCAGGGTCATTGGGTGGTGGTGGACAGGTATGGAGAATAAAACCATATAGTCTAAATTCATTCTAAAGGTGGGTAATTATTCTCCCAAGAGAATATATGATGTGTGCATCTCTCTCCTGTAAAGGAACATTCTAAGGGTGCGTACCATACTATGTAGGACACATGCTGCAGATTACTGTCTGGAGTTCTGGCTGAGGGTTGAAGTGGTAAATGCAGGGGAGGGTGAGGTGGAAACCTGTACAGTTATCCATGGCCCAAACAGTGGTGAATACCAAACAGTCCAGGCTTCCCAAGGGCCAGGATGAAACTAAAGAAAGCACCCAGTGGCTAGACAGGGTAGAGAGCATCTGCCTAGCCCAGAGCCCTTTCAACAGCCGGAATGGCCAATAAAAAGGCTAGCTATGGCTCCTGGAGAGTGACGGTGGATGATAAGGAGTTAAATGAGGTAGCACCTCCCATCCCTGCAGCTGTGCCTGGCATTGTTCTGCTAGCTGAACAGCTGCTGCAAGCAGTGGGGCCTCCCCACAGCAGTGGACCTTGATAATATGGTTTTCATAACCCTATAGCTGCCGGATCCCAAGACCAGAGGTCCTCAAAATGATAAAGTCTATTGCCACTGCTCATAAGACCCTATTGCTGAAGACACTTCAGGCTGTGAGGGGAGAAGAGGGAGAAATCAAGTTAGGACTGACCTGACCTGACCTGACCTGACCTGACCTGACCTGACCTGCTGAAGCCTAGTACATTGATGGCATTCACAGGGGCTCCAAGCAGGAATGGGTCCCGGTGGCAATACAAACAAACAGGGACACTATGTGTCTGGATTGTTCTGTTGGGTAGATATAATGCATCCAAGGTATCTTCCAGGAATGTGTGTTTACATCCACAGATGTCACCTATGCTCTCAAAGGAAGTCCAGTAAATTTACTGGTTCCCCAGAATGAACTTTAATGTAATCATAACTCAGTATGTTGTTGAGAGCTCAGGCTTAGAGGGTAGCATTGCTTACATCTCCCCCTGGGAAGGAATTTTAACAATAGATTCCAGTGAGCCTATCTGTGGGGTTCACATCCTTCTGTAAGAGCACCAGGATGCAGGGTAAATGGTAATGTGCCTCAAAACCTGGCAGCTTTCTATACTCTCTGGAGCCCAGCAGAGCTGTGTTATAAGTCTAGCTATTCTGCTGCAGAGACCACGCAGACAGGCCAAGGCCCCCACACATCTTGACCTTATCTCGTGGAGAAGAGCCACCTGCTGAGCCCAGCAACCCACAGTAAAGTGAGAAACAGGGATGTGGTTTGGGGAGGCTGGCTACCCACAGCAGAAAACTAGCTCCACAGCTGACTGCAGAGTCTTCAACAGATTCTCCACCCACGAGTCAGCCCAACCTCTGTTAATATGGTCCCCACCCAAATATAAATTTTTCCGGCAAGCCAGTCTGCCTGGTATTTTTATGCCGACAACTTTATTTCCCTGTATGCATCTGTCTTATCCATCACTGGAGCCTTGGTGAGTACATCCTCACAATTTGACCTGGAGCTGACCATGCCTCCAACAACGGTTCAGCACAGCATACTTCCAAATGCATGGGGAAGATGTTCACAGTTCTTAGCCAGACAATAGCCACTGACCCAGCTATAATACTCAGAGCTGTGGGACAGACACTAGCTCTTTGTCTTGGGCCTATGGAGGAGATCGAGAGGGGGCTTTTTAAACTTTCTGCTTGTGATCTCTAAAAGCCCAAGACAATTTTATATGACCCAGGTTTGTAGGTACATAAAATACACATGTAAATCATTTACTGATAATCTCAAGTTTATTTTTACAAAATTATTTGGAGCTGGGGGATGTAGCTAAGTGTGGTAGAGTGCTTGCCTAGTGAATGATTGAAGCCTCAAATTCAATCTCTAGCACCACTTAAAACAGGCATGGTGGTGCATACCTGTAATCCTAGAAACTTGTGAAGGTGAAGGCAGGAAGATCAGAAGTTTAAGGTCATCCTAGGCAACATGGTGAGTTCAAGGCCAGCCTGTGCTATGTTACATGCAACCTTGCATAAATAAACTTCTGAATATGGATAGGAGCCGGCCCCACATAGACCTTTTGCCTCAGTCACTGGCTCACCCAAACCAGTGGCTGAAACTCTGCAAAGCAGAAGCGAGAGAAAAGTCAGAAGAAACTTGGAGGTCTGGAGATCCTCTGTCCAACCTCCCTGGGGTGAGACCCTTATAAAAGTAGGTGGGATCACAGCTGGGCACAGAGGACGACCAAGGCCTAAGGCTGACAGGGCTGATAAATTCCTCCACTCCAGAGATCAGGCCCCCCTGTTGATCCAGCCTGGCTCTTTCTTATTACCTCAGAAGTGGAGGTCCTACACATTCTGAGTGAGCCCTTTAACAAGCTGAGTTCCCAGCTGGCCAGGCAGATCAGGGCCAACCACAGAACAGCAGCTGGATTGCTCTGGTGACCATATGAAGAATCAGTAAGGCTGTCCTTTCTCAAATGCTACCTTCAGACAAAAATGCTTTTTAGACAGTCTTGACATTACAGACAGTAAAGGCTGGGCAAACCGTATGGATATGTCCATGCATGCCTTGAGAATGTGGAGAGCAACATTTTAGGCCTGGGAGCCCATGACCCTGGAGAGAGGGGAGCAGGAAGGGAGTCCTACAGTTCCCAACTTTCCTTCCTCTGGGGTTCAGGTAGACAATAGGTAGAACTCCAACCCCACAGTGTTTTTAGAGTTGCTATGGTCAGAGCCCGGGCCTTGTGGCCACATTACATCAATCTCTTTTCTCTGCTTTTCACTCTTCACTTGTCTGATGAATTAGCCGAGTGAGGAGGAGGGGCGGAGTCTGTTGTCAGGGCTGTAAGACCTAAGCCAGGCTTCTGACTCCATGCCTCATGTCCTGAGATGTGTGCCATACATGGCAACAGGTTGGGAAATTTTCAGCCAGGTGGGATTGTTTGGTGTAGACTTGGCAAAACTCAGATTGTATACTATAGCACGAATCTTAAAAGTTCTTATTAATAAAAACAAACCCAGGGCCTGGTGTTGGGGTGAATGCTGGAAGATCAGAGAAGCAGAACAAGCCACAGCTACCTTACCTTGCCAGTTCCTCAGCTGATCCTGGTTCTTCAGACTGGAAGCCTCTGAGTCCTCATCTGAATGGATCTCAGCTGACTGCTGCTAAAAGCTAAAAGCTTAACCAGGATCTAGTTCCTCATCCTCACGCCTTAAACACCTTTCTGCTTCCCGCCATCACTTCCTGGAATTAAAGGCTCTTGTTACCATGCCTAGCTGTTTCCAGTGTGGCTTTGAACTCACAGAGATTCAGAGGGATCTCTGCCTCTGGAATGAATGCTAGGATTAAAGGTCTGTGTGCCACCATTTTCTGGCTTCTATATCTAGTGGCTGTTCTGTTCTCTGACCCCAGATAAGTTTATTAGGGTGCACAATATTTTGGGAAACACAATATCACCACAGTACACTTTATATGCCTTTTTTTTTTAAGCTGAGGATCGAACCCAGGGCCTTGCACTTGCTAGGCAAGTGCTCTACCACTGAGCTAAATCCCCAACCCAACGACTTTTATCATTTGTACATTGTCTCAGTATAGCCCACAATTTAGAAACCAATGTCTCTCTCTCTCTCCCTTCCCACTCTCAAGAAGCAACTATTTCCAGTGCTTTTGTCTTTCCAGACATTTTTCTTAGCATTCATGTTGATATTTTCCTGTGTTGTTTCCAAGATATTCACTCCTGGCTGGCTATGAATTCATCTTCCTGCCGAAGCCTCCCAAGTACTTGGATTACAGGCATGCACCATCATTCCTATTCATACTGATGTTTCTTGCCTTCTAAAATGGCTACACCATGTAGATGCCTAGTGACAGTATATGTGTTTCACTTGCTCCATACCTCCAAAAATACTCATGATTACAATCTTATGTGAGCATGATTGTCCTGGTTAGTTGGTTTTGTTTTTGTCAACTCGACACCATCTCAAATTTTCTGAGAAGAGGAACTCCAACTGAGAAATTGCCTCCATCAGATTGTTTGTAGACAAGTCTGTTTGGCATTTTTTTTTTTTTTTTTGGATTAATGACTGACACAAGAGGGCTCATATCACTGAGGCAGGTGGTGCCCCTGGGCAGGTGGTCCTGGGTGCTATAAGAAAGCAGAATGAGGAGCAGTCTTGGTTGAATTTAGCAGTTGGGGGTGTTGTGGAGTAATCCAAGATGGCTACTCTGATCTTTGTTGACAAGGATAACGAAGAACCAGGCAGCCGTTTGGCATCTAAGGATGGGTTGAAGCCGGGGCCTGGTGTCAAGGCCTTAGATGGGAAGTTGCAGGTTTCAAAGCCACAAGTTGGCAAAGTGTTCAAAGCTCCAGCCCTGCCTAAAGCTAGCAGAAAGGCTTTGGGAATGGTCAATAGAGCTACAGAAAAGCCAGTGAAGACTAGTAGACCCCTCAAACAAAAACAGCCAACTTTGACTGTGAAAAAGATCACTGAGAAGGTTGCTAAGATGCAGGGCTCTGTTCCTGCTTCTGATGATACCTACCCAGATTTTGAGAGTTTTGACCTGCCTGAGGAGCACCAGATTGCACATCTCCCCTTGAATGGAGTGCCTCTTATGATCCTAAATGAGGAGAGCGGGCTTGAGAAGCTGCCGCACCTGGACCCCCCTTTGCCTCTGAAGATGCCCTTACTCCCACAGGAATCTAATCCGCTGTGATCTCCTTCCAGCATTCCCCCCACCCTGGATGTTGAATTGTCACCTGTTTGTTACAATGCAGATATTTAAACTTACTCCTTTATAGTTTATGTTGTATTAATAAAGCATTTGTTCGCGTAAAAAAAAAAAAAAAGAAAGCAGAATGGGGGCGGGGTGGGGAGGGTGGGGGGGGTGACACACCCCTGTAATCCCAGCACTCGGAAGGTAGAGCCAAGTGGATCTCTGTGAGTTCGAGGCCAGCCTGGTCTACAGAGCAAGATCCAGGAAAGGCGGAAAGCTACACAGAGAAACTCTTGTCTCGAAAAACCAAAAAAAAAAAAAAAAAAAAGCAGGATGAACAAGCCATAGGAGCAAGCCAGTAAGCAGCACTCCTCCAAATGCTGCTGCTCTTGCCCTGACTTCACTCCACGATGGACTCTAAGCTGTAAGCTGAAATAACCCTCCCTCCGCAGGTTGCTTTTGGGCATGTTTTGTCACAGCAAAAACGATCATCCGCGTTTTCTTCTGCCACTTGACTTTTTTTGCTCAACATCATTTTTGAGCTTCGCCCCTACTTCCAAATATTATCTTTATGTATTCAAGATTTATATAATTTTTTAACTACTGCAACATGCTAAGTAGTTAGTTACACCATTGCAATGTCTTTTGATAAATATTGGGGTCATTTCCAGGATTTTTCCCTTTATTTTCCCAGTTGTTACTATAAGATCTCTGTGACTGTTCTTGTCCATGACTCTTGGAGCCTAAGGTCAAGTTATTCTAGTTTCACATGCTCTGAACATCAGAATCACCTGGGCCTGTTAAAGAGACAGACAGGATTTCAGTGTGGAACACACTGCCAAGGACATACCCTGATTGGCAAGACTGAGTGGTACATGCAGGTGGCACTTAGCCCCAGTGTGTCAGGAGTATGTCTGGAAAGAAAGCCAGCCTTGGTAAGACCTAAGGATGAACAAATGTGAATCAGGCAAAGGAGTTTCAGGTAGTTGGAGAGGCCCATGTGAAGACTTGATGTCTTAGGGTTTTTATTGCTGGGACAAAACACCAGGACCAAAGCAAAGTGGGAAGGAAAGGATTTATTTAGCTTACACTTCCACAGCACGGTTCATCATCGAAGAAAGGCAGAACAGGAATTCAGATGAGGAACCTGGAGGCATGCTGTGGCCCAGCTAATTCAACAATGGCTATCTACCAACGGGAAGTCCAGGAATCCAGTAGGCTGGATGTCTCAACTGGTCTTCAGTATTCATTGAAACCGGAAAAGAAGGCCCTAATGCCAATGAACCAATGAACTTGCCAGAGTGAAGGCAAGCAGGCAAAGAGCAAGGGCTTTCTTCTTCCATGTCTTTTTGTTTGTATGTTTTTTATTTTTTTCAAGACAGGGTTTCTCTGTGTAGCTTTGCGCCTTTCCTGGAACTCACTTGGTAGCCCAGGCTGGCCTCGAACTCACGGAGATCCTCCTGCCTCTGCCTCCCGAGTGCTGGGATTAAAGGTATCCGCCATCACGGCCCCACTCCAAGTCTTTTTTTTTTTTTTTTTTTTTTTTCTGGAGCTGAGGACCAAACCCAGGGCCTTGTACTTGCTAGGCAAGCACTCTACCACTGAGCTAAATTCCCAACCTTTTATATAGGCTGCCATCAAAAGGTGTGGCCCAGCCAGGTGGTGGTGGCTCACGCCTTTAATCCCAGCACTCCCAGGCAGAGCCAGGCAGATCTCTGAAAGTTCAAGGCCAGCCTGGTCTACACAGCGATATCTCCAAAACTACTTGGTGAAACCCTGTCTCGAAAAACAAAACAAACAACAGAGCCGCTCAGGTTTCCTGACTGGCTTCTCTCAAGCACCTTTCTAGAGTTCCTCTGTGCTTATAGTATGTGTCAGACCTTCATTCCTTTCTGTGGCTGAATTAATGTTCCACTGTAAGAACAGGACAGTTTATTCTTTCATCAATTTAGGGGCATTTGGGCTGTTTTCACCTTGAGGTTGTCCAAGGAAGACAGTCAGCTCCCAACTATGTAAGCCCAAGATCAGTTCCAAAATCTGCAAGGGGCCAGTACCCAAAGATCTTGCTACCTTTGTCAGTAGCGATGAGGGTATTTAGGCTAGCAGCAGCAGCAGCAAAACCACGCTGAATAGATGGAGGGGACTGAAAAATGTTCCAATCGGCTTAAATCCTCCCCAGCAGTTTTACATTGGGCCATGGTAATCATATTTAAGGAGACCAGGAATATTTAGCGCCACGCTAAAATCTACAAGTATCTCCAAAAATCCCTTTTTCTTTTTCTTTTTTTGGGGGGGAGGGGGCGGTTACCAGGGCCTGGAGCATACTTGCCAGGTGCTTTCTCTTCTTCAGAGCTACACTCCAGTCCCAAAAACAGTTTCGGTCAAGCATTGATATTTAATAAGACAGGAAATTCGCAACTGAGGAAAATGAATCCCAAGTTTTCAGTCCCCGGAGTGTCCATACGCGCACACCAAGAGCCTCAAAGGGTTTTCCGTACCCGCCTCGCAATCCGTCCTCTGCCCTCCGCTGCCCATTCCGAGACTCTACTATCGGAGGGCCAAAGACTCTGCGCATGCGCCGCTAGGTGGCCCGCTAGAGGGAGGGCGGACCTCGATGGGCGTGCGCAGTAGCGGAGACTTGCGAGCGCGCGCCACGGAGGAGGGACCCCAGAGGCCGGAAGGAAGCGCGAGGAGGGCGGGGCTAGCGAGGGAAGCCCGCCGGCCCGCAGTACGGCCGTCGCGGCCTGATGACGTCGCACAATGGCCGGCCCCCGCGGGTAGTGGAGCCCGTTTGTTCCGCCCGCGTCGTGCCTGAACCCAGAGCCAGTGAGAAGCGGAAAGGCTGAGGAACGTCCTGTCCACGCTGCCCCCATCCCAGCGGAGCCGTGGCCGCCTCCCGTCCTCGCGCTGAGGTAAGTGGGGCTGGCAGGCGGTGAGGAAGAAGCCGCCCCAGCGGCGGCGGGAGCGAGGCCCGGGAGCCCGGCGCCGCCTCCCGAGCTCGGGCGCGCCCCCGGCTGTGCGCAGCCGCGGGCCGTGGCGCGGCCCGGGACAGCGGGCAGGCGCGAGCCCGCTGCGGCCTGGAACGTCCTGGCGCCTTAGCGCGCCGCGGTCTGCCATGGTGAAGTTGGTTTTCCTGAAGCTGTCATTTCCCTTCCGGGCCATTCGGCGTGGCACATGTTCTCCGCCTACAAAGGGGAGAGAAGCACGCAGGTTGGTTCGAGAGGAGGCCCGCCTGGACAGTCGACGGGCTCTACGGGGAACTTTGAACTCTCTGGAGCCACTGCAACTTGCAACTTCAAGTGTGTACAGATTGGACGTACCCACTGAACCCCGAGAGGCCTCGATCTCTTAGGAAGTGTAACCTCCTCGCCTCTTGGACTGGGAGCTCAGAGACACCGAGTCTTTGGCGTAAAGTTAGCCAAACAAGTGTAGTGCTGGAAGGAAATTTAAACTAAGACTTACAGCCTCGCTACTGCTGGAAATTTAGTTTTCCCTGTTTACATTGACAGCTGCGTTTACCGGGCACAGTAGTAGCTTTAAATGAGCTTTATTTAGCATTTATTTGCAAGAGTAGGGATTTCTTCAGACCCATTTGGGGATAATGAAAGAGGGCATTTGGTTTATCTTCACATTACCTATCCCAAGGCAGGGGTTGACATTTTCAACCCCTAGGCTGATTCCCATTTCCTGGCTCCTGAGATGAGAATGTGTGTGATTTGAGCACTTATGAAGCCCAGCCAGTTCTGGAACCAATTTAGTAAGTCCCAAAGCCTGAAACTCCTCTCCAGTTGTAGGTGGGGAATGCTCAAACATTTTAAGAGAACTTGTGGATTTACTTCACAACACCCAACAGGTAAGCTCTTACCTTGCTTGTCTTTAAAGAGATACCTTGTCATCTACAGACCATCTCAAGGTGACTACTCCTTATCAAAGAGTTTTTGGTTGAGCTTAAGTCGCTTTGGAGTGGTGTTTATCAACAATCCTGACACTTTTGCTGTAGACATTGAAGCTATGAATGAGGATTTTCAAACAGGCATAGTAGAACTTAGACATCAACATAGAATCTGCTCTGCTAATGGTAGTTTCCCACAGCTGGGCATGGTATCTCACACCTTTAATCCCAGCATGTGGGAAGCA
Organism: Onychomys torridus; assembly: GCF_903995425.1. NCBI lineage: Eukaryota > Metazoa > Chordata > Mammalia > Rodentia > Cricetidae > Onychomys > Onychomys torridus. The sequence continues at coordinate 50,382,249 of NC_050447.1, forward strand.
GGGGTAAGAGGATCTCTGAGTTTAGGCTAGCCTGGTCTACATAGTGAGTTCCAGGACTACACAGTGAGACCTTGTCTCAAGAAAGAAGTTTCCCAGAAGTTGTGTTTGTCTTTTATTGATCTTCCTTTGCTGAAGCCCACTTGGAACACCTGTCTCAATAGTAAGCCATGTGAAGAAATTGGTTTCATTTAATAGTCACACCCCCCCAAGTTTGACCAAGAGTTGTTTTGTCTGGGTTGGCAGTTTACCAGGCCAGGCTCTTTGTTTTGTTTGTTTGTTTCAGACAGGGTTTCTCTGTGTAGTTTTGGTGCCTGTCCTGGATCTTGCTCTGTAGACCAGGATGGCCTCGAACTCACAGAGATCCACCTCGCTCTGCCTCCTGAGTGCTGGGATTAAAAAAGCGTGTGCCACCACCACCCAGCCAGGTCAGACTCTTAAGTAGCAGTTCCTCAAAGTGACCCAACTATTAGGAGAACGTGGCATTATTACTCTGCCATTAGTAATGTGGTTGGAGTCAGTTTGGCCTCTCAGAGCTGCTGCTGAGACAAGAGCAGAGGACACTGTTCTGGAGCTCTGGTTATAGTGTTTTACAAATTAGACAAATTTTGTTTTGTTTTGTTTTGTTTTTCGAGACAGAGTTTCTCTGTGTAGCTTGAGCTTATCCTGGAATTGCTCTGTAAACCAGTCTGGCCTCGAAGTCACAGAGATCCACCTGCCTATGCCTCCCGAGTGCTGGGAATAAAGGCATGGGCCACTATGCCTAGTTGAATTAGACAACTTCTATGTTTCTTTCTGGTATGCAACAAGTAGTTCCCTGATTAATGAGATTTTGTCAATTGTTTAACAAGCATTTTTCAGGTGTGTCAGATGCAGCAGGGGACAGAAATAGTGAAAGACTTGTGTTATTCCATCCCTGAACAGGTTTACCACTGCAGATTGAAGGACTAAAGATTAGCTCTAAACCTTGTGAAAATTCTACATTTCTGGGTGATTGACTAAGACTGGTTGGTCAAAGATTGTAAAAATGGGAGTTTAGTGAGCTGGGCTGGAGGACCCTTAATTCATTGTTTACACTTAATAGGGCATGTATTTCCCTTCATCCAGATAGGGAACACACAAATTAGCCTCAAAACAGAATACTGGCACCTAGAGAGACAGTGACCCTGCCTAGAGCAGGCCTGGAGATCAAGCCATCTCCTGATTCCCAGTGTGATTTCTGCTCTAAAGGTATTATTTAGGGTGCTTCTTTAAACACACACACACACACACACACACACACACACACACACACACACACAAGTAGATTTGTGGTTGTCCCTGAAAGATCCTCACCTTAATGTGGCCTCCAGTAGTGCAGTCGCAGGAGGTCCCAAGGGAAAGAAGACAGTGCAGTGCCTTTTCTCAGAAAACCTGTCAGGGCCTCTGCGAGGGAACCCTGCACCATGGCAGCTTTGGCCATGCCTCCTGTGGATGCTAATAGTGACCACTGTAGTCTCAGAAGTGTGCCAGCCAGATAGTACAGTGTGTAGTGTATAGGCTACTGAGTGCCAGCCTTTTGAGAGCCTCCATCCTTTCTCACTCTGTAGGAACAAGAAGAGTGTGATTTCTATCACTCTGACAAATACCTGAGGTGATGAACTCATACAGAGAAAAGATAAAAATTGGTGTAGTGGCACACACCTTTAATCCCAGCAATCATGAGACAGTAGGTGGATCTCTGTGAGTTTGAGGACAAGCTGATAGAGTTCCAGACAGCCAGGGATACATAGAGAAACCCTATCTCAGAGAGAGAGAGAGGGAGAGGGAGGGGTGAGGGGGAGACCTCCCAAAAGCCTTCAAATAAAAACAGTTGGAGTTTGTATGGTAGGTGCAGTTAGATAAACAGAATAATGTACAGTGTAAGAAACAAGATTCCTAATGTAGAGTGGAATTTGGGGGTTTTGAACTGCCAGAAAGGAAGAGAGATTTTGTATGTCCGGGCTTGTCTATTCCTGTCATTGGTTGCTCAGAACAGCCTGTGATCCCAAGAGTTACCTTTCTCCCACCCCCTACACACACCAGGACAGCCACAGGTACTTTCAGGCCCACTCACCCAACTACTTTATGGCATGTGCCAAAAACTGCCTTCACAAATCAGAAGTTGACTTACTCCTTGCAGTTAAGGTAACTAAATTCACCTGGAGGGCATGAAGGCTCAGTGGGTATGTACACAGCACACCAACCTTCCAGATTTCTCTAGTCAGCCCAGCTATGACTTTGTGTAAAAATGATGTACTGTGGTGAGTGTCCAGTGCATTGATGTTTGGAGGGATAAAAAGAGAAACAGAACCCGCAGGATTGTGGAGACCCTAGTTTGTTTGTGGTCTGTACCAGAAAGGATTTGTAGTAGAAACTCCAATGGCTAGGAATAGAACCAATTCCATCTATGGTCTGGGAATACAAGTTCAGAAGGCCTGACTGACAGTTCTGAGACACACACAGTATTCAGATAAAAGACAGCCTCCCTTCCTTTACCAGCCTGCTTCTTACTACAGTTCATATGTTTAGTTGGGCACCCTGTCTCCACTTCTTACCATAGGGTTTCATTTCAAGATTTTAAAAAATGTAAAAAATAACTCATTAACCAAATTTTGACTGAAACCAAAAGCAAACCAGCTTGTACCAGTACCCCAGAAAAGGACTGTGACCTGGTTTGAAAGTCTTGTGAACCATACTTGGGAGGCAGAGGCAGGCGGATCTCTGTGAGTTCAAGGTCAGCCTGGTCTACAGAGCGAGATCCAGACACCAAAGCTACACAGAGAAACCATCTCGAAAAACCAAAAAAAAAAAAAGTCAGTCAGTCCTACCTGGGCATAGTAAGCACATGATGGTTTGGAATCCTGAGATTTGTGGGATAACACAAGAGGACTGTTGAGAGTTTGAGGCCAACCTGGACTACGTAGTGAACTGCAGCCCATCTGGGTTTAAAGAGTGAGAGCAAAGAGCAGTAAGAACAAGTCCAGAAGCTCTGTGCACAGCCTCTGATCTCTATGAGTGCTGTGAGGGTCCTGCAGTGGGCAATGTTAGGACAATGGCCAGACAGGGCTCTGTGCTTGTCTAAAAGAAAGTTGGTGCAAAGCTCTAGTGTGTGTGGTAGGTAGAGTTTTAGTTAAGCTAATGCCAAAGATAACACCCCTAATATACCAACATTAAGGAATACATGAATTTCTTAGTGTGTAACATCTGATCTCTAGCTTTGCACAGTTTTTGTTACATTGTATATTTTTAAGTCTCCACAGAGGACCAGGGACTTTTCATCTCTCCAGCTGCCTAGAAGTAGCACCTGGTACCCATAGTCAGTCATGCTGAAGTGGTTACCAAGTCTCATATGCTCTACTTGAAACCTGACAAATTCCTATTCTAGTATTTTATAGCTAAAGGCAACCTTGTAAACAAAGTTATCTTTTAAATCAACCGTTATGCAAAATCAAATGTCCTGTTTAATTTGGAAGTCATATAACGATACCACAGAAGACAAAGCCCAAGCTCCAAGATGCTACTGTCCTTGTAACATACTAGAGGCGTATGCCACTGCTGCCTGGCTTAGGACCAACTTCTTAATAATCTCTTTGATATTCCTCCCTCTGAACTGATGCTGGATGACCAGAAAATCTTGACTGCTGTGTATTTTTAGTGACCTATGATAGTTTTGGTTTTTTGAGACGGTTTCTCTGTGTATTCCTGGCTGTCTCAAAACTTGCTCTGTAGGCCAGGCGGGCCTCAAACTCACAGAGATCCACCTGCCTCTGCCTCCCAAGTGCTGGGATTAAAGGTATGCACCACTGCCGCCCGGCAGGCTACAATGTATAAAGAACATAAATGACTGTGGCTTGGTACCTCTAAACACATAGTGATCCTGAAATGAGTAAAGTGTACATTTTGCTAGGTACCAAACAGCCTGTGGATTTTTCTCCATCTTCAGAATAAAGTCAGATAAACTCCAAACCTTTCTTCCTTCATGTCATAAGTTGGTATCTGTTACTGATGCGATAGAAATACTGGCTACTAAGTGTTATACACGATGTCTACACTTACTCTCTAACCCCAGCTTAGGTGGCCAGGTTTTAAATCAGGTGCAGCAGCGTGCTTTTTTATTGAGTCAGGGTTTTACTGTGTAGTGTGGGGTAGCCTCCAGCCTCCAAATGCTGTGATTACAGGCATGTACTGCTACAGCACCCAGCAGAGCAAAGTGCTTTCTATGAGCTGTGGAGGTGGAAAAACCAGAAAACATTTGCTTTGATTAAATCTGGAATTTTAGAAATAGAAGTGAGTCTTCTAAAAAGAAAAAGGTCTTTTATATAAGTATGTGACTTAAATGTCTAAAAATATTGTCATAGTCCATTTGTACAACAGATACCTGGATAACTTTGGTGGTTTGGGCTCTGATATCACTGGTCCCAGAGCAGTGCCTTTGAAGAGCATGCTGGAGGCTGGATGGAAGGTCTGAAGGAGGTCTTGGAATCTGAACCTTAGAGTATAGGGGAGGGATTGAAGAGGTGACAAGAAACTGTGCTTGAGAGGCAGGGTAGGGGAAAAAGGCTCAGTTGGAAACTGCTGCTGACCTAGGGTGCTACCTCATTCCACTATAGAAACCTTATCTTCAGAAGTCAGTTCCTGTGAATCCCAGTAGCTGTCCTTTGCGGTCCATGGCTTATTATTGTTCACTTCTCTTCACCTGTGCTGGCTGCAGGCAAGAGGAAGAACTTAGTGGAGGCCAGCTGTAGCCAGTGGAATTATGCTCTGGCACTTCACAGGGAGTTCTATAGATTTGGGAGGGGCTGGAGCTAGGGCAGAATGGGTCCTTCCTCCTCAGAGCAGAGGGCATGTGGACCAGGAGGATAGGCCCATGCTGAGTCTGTGCTATCTGTCTTTTGCAGATCTGCGGGTCCTGATGGATGTGGCTGAGAGCCCTGAACTGGATCCTCACTCCCCAGAGGATGAAGAGCAGCAGGCCCTCTCAGATGATGACATTCTGAGGGAAAGTGGATCTGAACAAGATTTGGATGGAGCTGGGGAAAGGGCTTCTGATTTGGAGGATGAGGAAATTGCAACTAGGGTACAAAGCCAGGAGGAGACTCACTCGGATGAGGAAGACAGAGCCAGTGAGCCCAAGTCCCAGGATCAGGACTCAGAGGCTCATGAGCTGAGCAGGGGCCCAGCGGGATCTCTCTGTGAGGAGGGGGATGATGTTGAGGAAGACCGGACAAGTGACCTCAGGGATGAAGCTTCCTCAGTAACCCGGGAACTGGATGAGCATGAGCTAGACTATGATGAAGAGGTCCCTGAGGAGCCAGCTCCTGCTGCCCAGGAGGAGGAAGTTGAGAAAGCTGGGGCAGAGGACGAGGAGGAGAAAGGGGAAGGTGCTCCCGGAGAGGAAGGGAAGCCTGATGTTCAAAGTGTGGAAGAAAAAGAATCCACAGAGGCTGCGAAGGAGAAGAAGAAAGAGGATGATGATGGAGAGATTGATGATGGGGAGATAGATGTGAGTATGGAGGAGCAGGCAAGAACCTTGGCCCTTCAGCAGGCACATCTGATCCAGGAGAAGCAGGCTCAGCAGGGTTTTAAGGCTCCCTTGTTCCTAAGGAGATGGTCAGTGGTGGGCTGGGCCAGTCACGCAGGAAAATGAGATCCTGTGTTGAGGCAGGAAAGGAAGTGCTCACAGTGGAGAATGGGAGGTAGACTTGTGCAGAAAAACCTCCAACTGGACAGCTTCCGTCAGTAACTGCAGTTTCTGTGGGCCCTAGAAGATGCCTTCTTTAAATCATGGAATCGTGAGTTTGTGTGGGAGGTTGGGTTTTCTTTACGTATGATTCTGCCTAACCTTGAATCAGGAGGTTTTAGGGGACGCAGCCCAAAGTTCAGATCAGTTGTGTTCAAAGCAGGTGAGGGAGGGGCAGAACAGATCAGCCATCTAGGGATTCTCAGGTGCCTCAGGAGGAGACTGCTCCTCTGAGTCCTTCTGGTGGAAGATAGGTTAAACACCTGGGGTGATCCAGGGAGAGTGGGTCACTATCTGGGGATCCCACATTTCCATATACACCCAGTTCATTTTAGGGTATCATGGATGGAGGATGACTCTGGCCATACAGGGTGGTTGGCGGTAGGGCTTTGGGTCCCAATAGTAGAGTAGACCTGGGTAGATGGAGTTTATGTGGCTGCAAGCATAAAGTAGCAGATGTTTCATCTCCTCTCCCAGCTGTGTAGTAGATGGTCTCCGGAGTTGACTTTCAAGTTGAGATTATTGGCTGTGTTTTAGGTGTGCCTGGTGTTAGATGCTCCCTGTTAAATGCCCTTCCTTTCCTGCAGTGAAAGGTCAAATGGGGTTGAGAGTCTTCATAGGAATTATAGAGGGCCTTAACAGTGAGGGCGCTGGTAACTCTTATATTGTGCTGTGGATATGGGCAATGGGGAAATGGATTGAAGCAAACCTGCCCCAGACAGCACCCATCGTCTTCATCTGCTTGTTTCCCTTGGAAACAGAATCTGGGATGAATTTGCCAGTTGACTTTCTGGCCTAGTACAGTTCTAAAGTATGATTTTGTTTTTGCCTACTCTGCATGGTAACCCATATGAACTGCCTGTCCTCCTACACTTCATGGGAAGCAGCTTGTTACCTAAAGATCCCAGCCCAGCATCCTTCAGTTTCAGGAGAGGCTATTTCCTTCCTACCTGACTGTTCCTCTAGCCCACAGCACCCTACGGGTCGTACTATTTGGAAGCCCTGGGCATCAGAGGTCTCAGACATATACCAGGTTCACAATAACATGCTGAAGATATAACAGGGCAGGTAGGCAAGTGGGCCCTGTGGGTGATAGTTTGGGCACAAGAGAGCACAGTAACTCTGGGCCAGCAAGCCATTTTCCCTGGAAGCTCCTCTCCTGGACCCTGTCTCTTCACTCCACTATATTGTTAGTATGTTGGCTTTTGTTGCTGCCTTTAGACTCATGGTCTTCCACTGTGATTCTTGCTTAGTATGTGCATTGTTTTTATTATAGTCGCAGATGCATCCTGAACACTTATGTAGGGGTACTGCCTGAGAGATGCTCATCCTTGGGGCAGTCTGAAGATAAGTCGGTCTTTGGCCTAAGAGACTGTTCCTGAGGAGGGAATCTGGTGATGTTCAGTTGCAAAGGACATGGAGTAATAGATTTATACACTGTTAGTGTACAAAGTAGTAAAGACTAAAGTGTAACCATTGCTTGCTCACAATTCATAGAAACAGACCAAAGCTCTGTCCTGAAGTGTCTGGTTGAGCCCACTGTTCCCATACTCTTCTGAGGTTATAGGTGATCAAGAAACCATCAGTTGTGTAGCTGAGCATTTAAGATTGGGAAACTGAAGGTGAGCTGGTGGGGACACCTTTGGGAAAGGTGGATGCTCCTCACACCCAGTTCTCTGCTTCTGGCCTGGTGAAGAGATGTGGTGGGCAGGGTGGGTCGGCTCACCTCCAGATGACTGTCCTCTGTTCCAGGATGATGACTTGGAAGAAGGCGAAGTGAAGGACCCCAGTGACCGGAAGGTGAGGCCTCGCCCCACCTGCCGATTCTTTATGAAAGGTAATTGTTTGCCTCCAGCCTTTTTTGCAGCGATCTGTGTAGCCTCTGCTTTCCTGGGGCCATGGTGGTAATCCATCCTCATGTCAGTGAAGCTTCACGGGACTAGACTGCAAGAGTTGGTGGTAGTGACGGTGGTATTGGTGGTAAACAATAGACCTTTTATTGGTTCTGTCCTCATTTTAAAAACTGCCTTAGAGGAGAGCTGCCTGGTGTTTTTAACCTGCAGGTTTCGGGCCCACTGTTTACAACAGACCCAAGGCTGCAACAGACAGTGGCAGTTTTTGAGTGTTCCAATATTAGCATTCCCTACATCTGTAAGAAAGAACTACTTTTTACAAGAGGGATCAGAAGCAGGTCCTTTGGGGGAGAGGGGCTGGCATTGAAAAGACAAGGGAGAGCCTCTGAGGGCATTCCTGCAAAGGACTAGCGCAGTTAAGCGTCTTCAGCAGGGTTGACCATGTTACAGGTAATGTTGCTCTGGTTTTGTAAAGCCTGGGAGGGATTCAGAAAAATGGAAGTAAGGCCAGGCAGTGTTGGTGCACACCTTTAACCTCAGCACTCTGGAGGCAGAGACAGGCAGATCTCTGTGAGTTCAAGGCCAGCCTTGTCTACAGAAGGAGTTCTAGGCCAGCCAGGGCTACACAGAGCAACTCTGTCTCAAAAAAACAAAGAAAATGGAATTAAGAGTCTCCAGTGTCTGCAAGACTTGCTTGGATGTTCCGCAGTGTTTTGGGTATATTTCTTATTGAGCAGTTTCCTTGGACAGATAGGAAGGTGGATGACTTTGCTCACTGGCCAGCCTGTGTATGCAGTCTAAGTTCACAAGAGCTTCCTGTACTTCTTTTCCAGATGTTGTGACACCATTATCCACTCTTCTTCCACCAATACCAAATTCCATACCACTCAGAGGCCAGGTTAAAGGTACAAAATATCCTGTGTTCACTCTCTGTTGTGCCTTAAAGTCCCCTGCGCCAGAGGCCAGACTTCTTTCTCCTGGATCCAGAGCACAGCTAGGATGCCAACAGGGAGGAAGCTTGAGGGGCAGGGCTGCTGTTGCCCTTTCCTCCCTAGTGTCATTAGAGCTGGGGAGGAGATGCAGGTTAAGGCCATGGCACTGTACTTGAAGAACAGGAGCTTCCACAGGTGGGCAGTGGAATCCTGTCTTATTCATGGGGAAGGCTGTGTCCAAGAGAGATCCACAAACAGCCTTGTTCCTAAGGCCGAGAAATGCCCTGGTGATGGGACATTCATGAAAATCCCGTTCAGGTTCGCTTCTCTGGGAATATGCTCTTGGGATGCCAACTGAAAATAGTTGGCTGATCTAAGTTGCACAGTCTATTGTATACATTGGGGGTGGGGTGCAGGGCAGTATGCATTTGACCTTCATTTGACATTGACCCAAGCACCCTAAGAATGAAAGGCTGTGACGCTATATCTTAGTTCTTCAAAAATTTTGATATTTAAAGTGCTAGTATTTCAAGAAATATAAGTGCAAGCAGGAGACTGTTTTGAAGTAATAGCATAAGGAATGAATGCAGTCATCCCCTGCAGATGGGTAGATTACAGCAACAAAAACCTGCGTTCAGTATGTATCTGTACTTGGTTCTCATTAGTACTGCTCTCAGACTGCTGTACAATGCCTTTGCAGCTCAGAAGCTGGCCAGCTGCTTGGGTCAGGCCGGCAATATCAGCATGGAGTCTCTGGAGCAAGAACCAGAGGCTAATGCCTTACCTAGTTCTCAGACCTTACCAAGCACAGAACAGATGAAATGTATTAGAAATGCAAACCTGCTCTTTGGGAGACATCTGCATACACTGGGATAGGATTGTTGCCTCATACTGGGTGGACACCTGTGGTTACACTAAACTGTGTTTGGGTTTTCATGAAGCCATGCCATAGGGAGGTTTCTGCAGTCAAGAAATGGAGAGCAGCTTAGGTGAGTGTCTTAGAGTTTCTGTTGCTTTGATAAAACACAATGACCAAAAGCAACCTGGGGAGGGATGGGTGGTATTTCAGCTTACAGTACCACCTCATAGTCCGTTATTGAAGGAAGTAAGGGTAGGAACCTGCAGGCAAGAAGTGGAATAGAACAGTAGACCCTGGAGGTAGTAACATTTCTAGGTCTTTTTAATCAGTGCTTCCTGTTCTCTCATCCTGTTTATGGTGTGCAGAAGAAAGAAAATGATGGAACTTGCAGTTCTTTAGGATGTCTTTGGCATCAGTACGAGAAATTTATTTGGGTGCAATTTTTTTTTGTTTGCCTATAAGTAATAAGCTTGGTGTTCAGTTGATATCAGTTGATTTATCATCCTTATATAGGGCTAAAGAGACAGTTTGTTAAGAATAAGTACAGTTCTTGGAGGACCCAAGTTCAGTTCCCAGCACCCTTGTCAGGCAGCTGACAACTGCCTATAAATTCAGCTTTAGGGGGATCTGATGCCCTCTTTGAACTCTGCAGGTATTGCACTCACATGTGAGAGTGTATATACATACCCGCCCCAACCCCACCCTCTACACACAAAATCTTTAGCTGGACATGGTGGAGTACACCTTTAATCCCAGCACTTAGGAAGCAGAGGCAGGCAGATCTCTTGAATGCCAGACCAGCCAGGACTACAGATACTGACTCAAGAAAGAAAAGACCCTGTCAGTAGTAAGATAAGTTACTTTAGAAATAAAACAAAGCTTGCTGTATTATTAGCAAGGATGTGGACATACTGGAACCCTGTACACTGCTGGTAGGAAAGTAAAAAACAATCTGACACCAGGCGGTGGTGGCGCACGCCTTTAATCCCAGCACTTGGGAGGCAGAGGCAGGCGGATCTCTGTAAGTTCGAGGCCAGCCTGGTCTCCAAGGCGAGTTCCAGGAAAGGCGCAAAGCTACACAGAGAAACCCTGTCTTGAAAAACCAAAAAAAAAAAAAGTCTGTTGAGGCTTACAGTTTGAGAGTCATGAAATTAGTGGCAGAGAGAATGGCAGCAGACAGGCATAGCTCCAGAGTAGTAACGAAGAGCTTACATCTTTATCTGCAAATAAGAGAGAGAGGCATTAACCAGGAATGGTTTGGGCTTTTGAAACCTGCAAAGCTGCCCCCAATGACACACCACCTAGTCCTTCCCAAACAGTTCCACCCACTGGAGAGCAAGCATTCACACACGTGAGCCTGTGGGTCTTTCTCATTCAAACCCCTCATTCCATCCATTTGATTTGGGGCCATATCATAATGCGAAATGCATTTACTTCAACTTTAGAAGTCCTCAACAGTCTAAAGCAGTGGTTCTCAACCTGTGAGTGGTGACCCCTGGAGTCAAACTACCCTTTCTTGGGGTTTGCCTAAGACCATTAGAAAACACAGATATTTACATTATGATTCATAACAGAAACAAATTTACAGTTATGAAGTAGCAGCTATGCTCTGCATCCTCTCCAACATAGACTGTCGTTAGTGTTTTTGATCATAGCCATTCTGACAGGTGTAAGGTGGTATCTCAGAGTCGTTTTGATTTGCATTTCTCTGATGACTAAGGATGTTGAGCATTTCTTTAAATGTCTTTTGAGCATTTTAGATTCTTCTTTTGAGAATTCTCTGTTTAGCTCTTTAGCCCATTTTTTAATCAGATTATTTAGTATTTTGATGCCTAGTTTCTTGAGTTCTGTATATACTTTGGAGATCACCCTAGAATGACTGTGGCTTAAAATAAGTTTTGGTTTTACTCAATCACTGGGCAAGCCTCACTGTTAGGATAAGAATTTGTACTCTATCAAGCTGATGACAGGAAAAATAAATAAATAAATAAATAAACAATAAATAAATAAATAAATAAAAAAATAAAATAAAAAAATAAATAGAAGTAGCAACTAAAGTAATTTTATGGTTGAGTAGATCACCGCAGCATGAAGAACTGTATTAAAGGGTCACAGCATTAGGAAGGTGGAGAACCACTGCATTGTCTATGTCTGATGTCAAAGAGCTCAGTTGACTCTGCCCTTCCAGATGTGCTGACTGCAGCACACACCTCTTTTTTGAGCTTGTTCCACTCCCTGTCTGCCCCCAAAGCTTTGGTACCTCCAGCATCCTGGGATCTCCAAAACAGTCCAGGCTTCATTTTCACAGCTTCATACAGTGGCCTCTCCCAGCCTCCATGCAGAGGCTCGCCTTCCACATGCCTGGCTTCAGCCACCCTTCCCTGACTGCTAAGGAAGATGCCACAACCCCTTTACTGTATCCTTCATGACTCTACAGCCAGAACCATGCTGTCAAGTTTGGCTGCCTGCCTGGGGCGAAACCTGGTCCCCTCCTTAGATTACATTTGCATAAACTTTTGATTTGTTGCTCTTTAGAAACACATAATTTTATTAGGCCTTTATTTTCATGAGTTATAGGATTAGATGGGTGGGATCTTACTTTGAGGGCATACACTCTTTATTCCCATTTATCCTTATTTCTCAGCTCCTATGTGAAATTTTCTGGTGTTCTTTTTCTCTTCAAACTGCATTTTGTATTTCTTTTGGAGGGTGTGTTCAAGACAGGGTTTCTCTTTGTAGCCCTGGCTGTCCTGGAACTGGATCTGTAGACCAGGCTGACCTTGAACTCACAGAGATCTGCCTGCCTCTGCCTCCCGAGTGTTGGGGTTAAAGGTGTGAGCCACCACCATCAACTCTTTTTTTTTTCTTTAGGATTTATTTTTATGCCAGGTGGTGGTGGTTCAGGCCTTTAATCCCAAGGGGGGGGGGGGGGCTCTGTGAACTCAGGCCAGCCTGATCTACAAAGCTAGTTCCAGGACAGCTACGAAGAGAAACCCTGTCTCAAACAAAAAAAACAAACAGATTTATTATTTTTAATTGTGTGTAGGTACATGTGAATGCAGGTAAATATTAGATCCCTTGAAGCTGGAGTTAACAGGCTGTGGTGAGCTGTCTGACATGGATGCTGGAAACTGAACTCCAGTCTTCTGCAAGAGCAGTACATGCTCTTAACCACAGAGCCATCTCTCCAGCCCTCTTTTTTGTTTGTGGGTTTTTGTTTTGTTTTGTTTTCCGAGACAGGTTTTTTTTTTCTGTGTAGCCCTTGCTGTCCTGGAACTCACTCTGTAGACAAGGCTGGCCTCGAACTCAGAGATCCACCTGCCTCTGCTTCTGAGTGCTGGGATTAAAGTTGTGCACCATCATTGCCTACATTTTGTATTTCTTTTTGTTTCTGTGACTCTTTTTCATTTGGGACCTGTATTAAGAGTGATCACTAGCTGGGCAGTGGTGCATGCCTTTAATCCCAGCATTCAGAAGGCAGAGGCAGGTGGATCTCTGTGTGTTTGAGGCCAGCCCGGTCTACAGAATGAGCTCCAGGACAGGCTCCAAAGCTACACAGAGAAACCCTGTCTCAAAAAAAAAAAAAAAAAAAAAAAAAAAAAAATCACTAATAAGCCACAGAGTCGGTATTAGGTTGTCTTGGAATTTCCTCTGCCACTGAAATTATTCCAGAACTCTTCAATTTATCCTCAGGCAGATTCTTAGGACAAAAAGGAGCTGCATTCTTTGCCAAAATATCACACCGATGGTCTTTAGGCCAGTTGCTAATACTGTTCCCACATGAAACCTCTTGATTGGGCCTCTATATAGTCCACATTGCTCTCAGCACTGCTGGTAGTCTCCCAAGCTCCTACTAGGATGGCCCATTAAGCCCTGCTTATATTATTCAAAATCTCCTAGTTCAAGGTCCCAAAATCTTGCACATTTCTCAAAATCCAGCATAGTCAGGCCTATCATAGCAATAGCTCCATTTCTGGTAACCTTCTATCTTAGTTACTTTAAATTGCTGTGATGAGACACCATGACGAAAGCAACTTGTAAGAAAAAAAGAGTATGTTGGGGCTTCCACTTTCAGAGGGTGACTATGAACATCATGGTGTAGAGAGCAGACAGGCATGGACTAGAGCAGTAGCTGAGAACTTATATCTGTAAGTAGGAGAGCTAACTGGGCATAGTGTGGGCTTTTGAAATCTCAAAGTCTGCTTCCTCCTCCAACAAGGCCACGCCTTCTAATTCTTTCCAAATGGTTCCTCCAACTAGAGACCAGGCATTCAAATATATCAAACTATGGGGGTCATTCTTTTACATAACCCCACAGCAAGCCCTCCTCTGTGTTCGTCTAAGAGAAATGAAAATGTGGCCACCCAAAAACTTGTGTGAGATGATCTTGATAGCCAGGATCAGTTGATCTGGAAGTGGAGCTACACATTACATGGTGACTTAGGAGATGGCATGTTGGGGATGAAACTCAAGAGCCTTGAGCCTGTAAGTTGAGCACTAGACCACTGAGTTAAACCTCTTAGGGAGCTCCACTGTGGTTGTGCCCTTTAATTTTTCCCATTTTATTTGTGTCATTTCTAGCAATGTCTGATGGTGTCTGAGTCATTGTATTCTCTAATGTTTGGAGATGTGCATTCTTTTCATGTGTTAATTGTAGCAATTTGTGCATCTTAGCTTGTTTGTTCACTTTTGGATCCATGTGTTCTTCGTCTTTATAAAAAAGTATCATGCCTCAGAATGGCCTATAGCCCTTGAGAGTTCCCATTCAGGGACTCTGAAATTAGGGCAGTCTTCATAGTAACGTACAGCTAGTGGTAAGTGAGGCACTCCTACTGGGAGCATGCATGTGCAAAGGCCAGCCTTGTCTATGTCAGTAAGACATAACAGAAACTTTGACAGGGATTTCTTGTTACTGTTTTGCTTTTGAGACAGTCTCACTATGTAGACCAGGCTGACCTCAAACTCACATATATCTATCTGCCTCTGTCACACCTACACCCCCAGAAGGTGGGTTAAAGTTATGCACCACCGTGCCTGGCTTTGACAGGTTTGGTTTGGGTTTTGGTAGTGTTTTGTTGTTGCTATTATTTTATGTTGTTGTTGTTAGTTTTTGTTTTTGATTTTTCGAGACAGGGTTTCTTTGTGTACCTCTGTCCTAGAACGCACTCTGTAGACCAGGCTGGCCTTGAACTCAAGAGATCCACCTGCCTCTGCCTCCTGAGTGTTGGGATTCAAGGTGTGCGCCACCACCCCCTGGCTTGAAGAGGGTTTTTTTAAACCAATGGGGCACTTTGACTTTTATACACAGGCTGTCTTTATTACCTGTTTGCAGCTGCTTAGACTAGATGGAAAGGAAACCAAAGCATACTTAAAGAGGCCACTTTGTCAGAGTGTGTGCTCTGTACCAAAACAAGTGTTTTGTTTGGAAAATGGACATTATAAAATTCTCTTTGCTGTTCTGATAGGTGTTTTTCCTGTAGTAGTGATCATGCAACTGATGATAACCAATCCAGCCAACAAATCACAGGCTTAAAAGTCTGTTCATTTCTGGACCTAACAAACACATGCATTTGCTCATGCACACAGCCACAGTCTCTTGCTGGCATCTGCACATGTTAGTGAAGATGGATTTTGGCCATTAGACGTGGGTACTGTAGCCAGCAGGTGAGGGGGCAGCCGCCTCCTGCCATCTGTTTAGCTCCCTTGATTGCTGCTAAGAGACCTGCCATGGTCATGTATCAGTATTACTGATGCAGTTTTAGATCTGTTGCTATTAATCACACAGGTTTATTTTTTCTTCTTAAGTTGTTTGGGGACAGCAGTGGCGAAGATCACCCAGAGTGTATAATATATTCACAAAAAAATGGGATTGTAAAGTGATGTGGTGGTGGCACACACCTTTAATCCCAGTACTCAGGGAGGCAGAGGCAGGTGAATCTCTGAGTTTGAAGCCAGCCTGATCTACAGAGTGAGTTCCAGGACCACCAGGGCTACACAGAAAAACCTTGTCTTAAAAAAAACAAAAAAAAGGGACTAGAGAGATGGCTCAGCGGTTAAGAGCACTGGCTGCTCTTTCTTCCAAAGGTCCTGAGTTCAATTCCCAGCAACCACATGGTGGCTCACAACTATCTATAATGAGATCTGGTGCCTTCTGGCCTGCAGGCATACATGTAGGCAGAACACTGTATACATAATAAATAAATAAATAAATCTTTAAAAAAAAAATAGGGATGTATGTTTGGTGATCCCCTAAGTTGGTAACTACTTCTGGCAGGAGATTCTGGAGGTATAGGGTAGGAGAGACAGGATAGTGTGTAGCCCAGGCTGGACTTTTAATGTGCCACTCTTGAGTGATGGAACCAAAGGTCTGCACTGTCGTACCCCACTCTACTGTATGCTCTTTAGAGAACTTACTCTTTATTTACATATATTCTCACTTTTATTTTGTTTTCCTATAAAGTATTTCTCATGTTAAATAGTATCTACCCAAGCATAAAAATTAATAAAAAAAATTTTCTCAAGAATTGCTGAGATAATGAGCCATCTAGTTAAGAAAAAGATCATTTCTTTCCTTTGAAAACCCATGTGCAGATAGCCCTCTGAGGTCCAGAAATAGCTGGGTGTGGGTTGCCTACACCTTTTATATCAACACTAAGAAGCAGAAGCAGGTGCATCTCTCTGAGTTTGAGGCCAGCCTTGTCTACACACAGTGAGTTCCAAGCCAGCCAAGGCAACGTAGTGAAAACCTGTCTCAAAACAAAACAAAAAAATCCACAAGTAACACTGTCCCGCTCAGCCTCTGAGTCTCCCCCTTCTGCTTCTTAGCACACTCAGAAGCAGATGATCATACTATTCTAAAATACCTTTTTTTTTTTTTTCATTTATTTCTAATTAAGAAATCAAGTTTGTAGGGGGCAGAGTATGTATGTATGTGGAGCTCAGGACAGTCGATAGGAGTGGACTATGGGGATCAAACTCAGGTGATCAGGATAGGTAGACAGGGCACTTACCCTGCTAAACCATCTCACTGGCATGCTTCCTTTTTCTTCCTTTTTTTTTTTTTTTTTAATTATGGAAGTAATATTTACTGACAGTAGACCAAGTAAAAGGTAGGGGCTAGGGATATAGCTCAACAATAATATACTTCCCTAGTATGCACAAGGCCCTGAATTCCATCCTGGTGGTGAGGATGGTGTACCTTGAAGGCATTTCTCCACAGTCCCAGCAATAATAGTCTATGTGCCTCACCCCCATGAAAGGGAGTTTACCTGTATAAATGGGATTCCTTCATCATTTGTCCAGCGTTTACAGGATATCTGCTTTGGCTATGTATTGGGATGGCTGTTCTTTTTTTTTTTTGAGCTGAAGATCAACTCTGGGGCCTTGCGCTTGCTAGGCAAGCCCTCTACCACTGAGCTAAATCCCCAACCCGGGATGTCTGTTCTTGTGGTCAAGGGTTAAGAACACTATCAGCAGGGACCTAACTTTGCTCCCTAAGAGCTGGGTTCTGTCACCCTGACACTTTGTCAGGGATGACACTCTGCACCCTCCTTACTTTTCCTCTGTTGTTTGTTCCTCCCTTCCATACATGTGTTCTATTCTTCTTTCTGCCCAAAGATTTGAATGTGAGATTTGGGTTGTATTTTATTTAGATTTTCCTTTTGTTTTGTTTTGACATTTAAAACAAATACTAAATGCCTACTTACCTACTAACTGAAATATATTTTAAGTATAAATCATATACTTGATACTTTTTTGTATTTTCTAACTTGCTATAGTGAGCTTTTGTTACTCTTTAAAGATTTATTTATTATGTATATGGTGTCTTGCCTGCATGCATGTATGCCTGCACACCAGAAGAGGGCACCAGATCTCATTACAGTTGGTTGTGAGCCACCATTTGGTTGCTGGGAATTGAACTCAGGACCTCTGAAAGAGCAGCCAATGCTCTTAACCACTGAGCCATCTCTCCAGCCCCCATTTTGTTACATTTTAATTACATAAACAAGGTTGAGAAGTACATGACTTAGAGAGTTGATCATGAAGAAGTGGATGGTGTTTGTCTTCCAGGGTTCAGAGGTTCAGATCCCTGTACAATGAGGCTTCCAGCCTCTTTTAACTTACATGTGAATCCTTAAACAGTTTTAGGAATGAAAAAAAATGTCATTTTTGTGTTTGCAGGGAAACAATATTGAGTATATTTTGTACTTTATATCAGTATGTTCTTACTTTGTGTTGAGTTGTTTTTAACTCAGGCTTCAGTAGTCATGGTATTTAAAGATGAAACTCGCCTCATTTCATGATTTGTTAGCAAAAATGTTCAACTGGGATATCTGTTTCAAATTGAGTATAGCTTTCATTTATTTATTGATTGATTGATTGATTGAGCTGAGGATCGAACCTAGGGCCTTGCGCTTGCTAGGCGAGCGCTCTACCACTGAGCTAAATCCCCAACCGAGTATAGCTTTTAATTATTTAAGATTATATATATTAAGCCAGGTGGTGATGGCATACACCTTTTAATTTCAGCACTCAGGAGGCAGAGCCAGGTGAATCTCTGTGAGTTCAAGGCCGGCCTGATCTACAGAGAGAGATCTAGGACAGGCACCAAAACAACACGCAGAAAACAAAACAAAACAAAACAAACAAAACAAAAACCAAACCAGATAATATATATTAAGCTAGGAAATGTGCTTAAATCTTAGATGCTTCTAATAGTGTATACATAGGACTTATTTTGGGAGGGGGTGATGCTTTGTACATCTGAGACACTGAGCATTTTGCACTGGAAATTGAGTGGCTCCCTTGAGTAGTGCTGGGGTTTAGCTGATTATTGATGAGCAAAGTGTAAAAGCTTTGGTTGATTTGATAAATTAAGTAGCTTAATTTATCACATATTTTTGTTTGTTTTAAGTGATTTATTTATTTTTATTTTACTTGCATTGGTGTTCTGTGTATCTGTGAAGGTGTCAGATCCTCTGGAACTGGGGTTCTGGGGTTATAGACAGTTGTGACTTGCCCTGTGGGTGCTGGGAATTGAACCCAGCTCCTTTGGAAGAGCAGCTGGTGCTCTTAACCCCTGAGCCATCTCTCCAGGCCCCTCTTATTCACACATTTTTTAAGGACCAGAAATAATCCAATAGTTTGGAGAGGGCTACCCTGGGACAGCGTCAACAGAGATCTGGTAATATTTGTGCCTCCCATTGATTTCTACCTCACCATAGTCAAAATAAATGTCCAGGCACCTGCTGAAGCCCCTAGAGGGTCTAGTGTTGCCTCTGCCCTTAGCTCTAGAGACTGTCTGCCTTCTCTGCCTTAATCAGTGCTCAGATAGTTGATGTGCCCAGGTGTCCTATAGTATCCATGGGAGATGGGATCCAGAATGTCCAGGGATGCCAGATCTGAGGCTCTCCAAGTCCCTATTACAAGATAGTGTAATATATACCCTCCTGTAATTTAAGCCCTCTTTAGGTGACTTACAATCCTGCACACAGTATAAATAAGGCCTTTTAATACCGTATCATTTAAGGAGTAGAAACACAAAAATGTCTCTACAGTGTCTCCGCATGTTCAGTGCAACACAAAGAATATTTTATCTGTGGGCGGTGAATCCATGGATATAGAACCTGCAAAGTGACTGAATAGGCCCTGGGAGTCCAAGCAGGGACTCTCATCAAGGGAATGGTATCTCATGGAAGTACCTGGCTTGACCCATTGGCCCAGACCTGCCCTGCTCACCTCTGTAGGACTGTGGGACACCTGTGTCCACAGCAGGAGAGGTAGGCTGGGCTGTTATTGGCCTGAGGCTCTCTGGGCGGAGGCCCAGTGACCTGTGGGAGCAGGAATGGGTTGATGGGTGCTTCCCAAATTGTCAGAAAGCAACCCAGCTGCCGCCCTCCAACAGTTGTGCTTTTGGCATCTTTTCTCATTGGACTTTTGTTTCCCTAGGGAACTGCACCTGGGGAATGAACTGTAGGTTTATACACCCTGGAGTGAATGACAAGGGCAACTACTCCCTCATCACCAAAGCTGAACCTTTTCCACCCAACGGTGCCCCGCCTCTTGGACCTCACCCATTGATGCCTGCCAACCCTTGGGTGCGTGAGCTCCTCTTTAGCTGCCACCAGATGGGATACCTGAGTTCTGTCTGAATCTTGGACTAAAGACAAATGTGGTCCTTATAGAAAAGGCATCTTGTACCTGAGAAAGAGTCAAGGAGCACCTTTCAGGGTTCCTTGTGCTTGTGTAGCAGTAGCCTTGGATGTTTCAGGGCACATGGGTGGTTGGGCAGGAAAGCCAGTTGTATGTGACTGGCTGGCTTGTCTTTTAAATATTTTGCCCCATTTCTTAATAGGTTTTTAAGTACTTCCTCAATATTTCTCTTCTTATTTTTTAATAGGGTGGGCCAGTAGTTGATGAAATTTTGCCTCCACCCCCTCCAGAACCCCCAACAGAGAGTGCCTGGGAACGCGGACTCAGACACGCAAAGGAGGTAAGAGTTCCGTGCACTCTGGAAGGAGAGCAGTGGTGCTCCCTCTAGTGGTCCTGGCAGGACTGGCACAGCTTTGATCTAGAGAGTGTGGAAACTCAGTGAGGCCTCGGAAGCTATGGACAGACATTTCTGGGCTTCCTTTAATAGAGAAGGAGAAGTGATATTTAGCCATCTCTGCATGACAGGTCCAGTCACAGGTAAATCTTAGTAGGCCAGAGAACCTCCCTGGACACAGACTTAACATTTTTAGGTGTCGTGGGCAACCCAAAAGATGAATTGTCCCTGACCATTACCTCAGGCAGTGAGACAATCCCTGCCATTCTGTAGGACCTCCTCCCTGTCCCCCTGAGACCCAGTGTCTGCTCTTATTAGCTCTCTCAGGCCTCCTTTTGCTCCCCACTGTGGCTCTCAATACCCACCTTGTATCAGTGTCTGTTAACACCCAGCCTTGTTTTCTCAGTGCCCACGTTGTTCTCTCTTGGGAGATTGAAATAAAGGCCTTGCTTACATGCCTTCTGGGGTCCCTGTGCTAGTCCCAGATGCTCACTTGTGTAAATAAGTCACGCAGACCTGTTTAGACCAGCCTCCTCTGAGGCCTGCAGGAGAAGACTGGAGTCCTGTGTTTGCCCATATCCTTTGGCACTGGTGCTGTACTTTGCTGCAGGTCTCGGGTTCCCTGTGTTCCTCTCAGTGACTTTAGAGGTCTTTATTTTACACTGATGTCTATCTTCTTTTGATGCTAGGTTTTAAAAAAAGCAACCATTCGCAAAGAGCAGGAGCCTGACTTTGAAGAAAAAAGGTTCACAGTAACCATTGGTGAAGACGACCGGGAATTTGACAAGGAAAACGAAGTCTTCCGAGATTGGAATTCTAGGGTCCCAAGAGATGTCAGAGATACAACGTAAGGAATCCTCTGCTTGCCCTTGCCCATTCATGTCCTGTCAGGAGTAGCCACACACAAGTCCCAAGGGTACTGTCTCCACCACTCTGGCTTCTGTGAAGGAGATGCTTAAGTTCCATGCTGGAAGGCTACCTCTGGAGTGCACTCCCAAAGTTCCTACAGGCTCAGTCTATGCCTTTGTCTCCTCACCTCTTCCTCAGTTACTTGGGGAATGAGGTTTTTGTTTGTTTTTGTTTTTTAAAGATACATGTGTATGTGTGTGTGTATCCATGGGGCCAAAAGAGGACGTTGGGTCTAGAGCTGGAGTTACAGGCTGTTGTGAGCTGCCCAACATGAGAACTGAGAACCAAACTCATGTCCTCCGGAAGATCAGCAAGCAAGTGCTCTTAACCACTGAGCTACCTCTTCAGGCCCCTCCTCAGACATTTAATGCTGGTCTTTTAAAAATCTCAACAGAACTGGAAGTGGTGGCGCACACCTTTAATTCCAGCACTAGGGAGGCAGAGGCAGTTGGATCTCTTGAGTTTGAGGCCAGCCTGGTCTACAGAGAGAGAGTTCGGGACAGCTAAGGCTACATAGAAAAACCTTGTCTCAAAAAAAGGAGCAAAAACCCCTCAACAGAGGAGTTATGTGGTTCTGAGGACTACTTTGAGTAGGGCAGGTGCTGGGGGTCTGTGCGTGCTCAGATGGAAATCTGCTGGGAGGGTGAAGAGGTAAATTGTGGTGTATGGCATATAGCTTTGCAGTCTGCGGTTTGCTCACCAAGTTCAGAAGGAGAATTCTAAAAGTAAGCAGCCTACAAATTTTGGTGACTTTAGTTACATCATTACAGTTATTCTACTTTTAGTGAATTGCATACTTCCCCTAGTTTGTAAACTCTCTCACCAGTATGGTGGCGGGATTTTGAAGTGATAGTAGTCAGGTATCCACATTGTTCATGGGGACACTGAGAGAGATGCCACCTTAGTGTGTGTCCCTGGGCCTGCTGTCCCCCTGCACTAGATGAAGCACATAGACTTGTGGAGCTCTTTCAGGTGTTGGCGTGCTTCAGAGGGTGTCTTCTCTGTTGGGGAGTTTCCTTGGCTGGGTTTGTGTCTCTTTCTCACATGAACCAGGCTGACAGGGTAACCATCTAGCCCATGAATGTGCTCGTTGGTTTTTACTTGGGATATGCTTATGTCCCAGGGCAGGATGAACCAGCCAGGTGATAAGGAGTACCCTGTTATGTCTTCTCAATTAATTAGTTGCCTCTTTGTGACTTTCTGGAGTGAGATCTGAATTTCTGGTTGAATGTGTCATTCCCAAGCACCTTCCCTCTGCTGTTGTAAATGCATACTGCCTCCTCATTAGCTAGTGAGCTGTGTGTGAGGACATAGGTTCCCATGTTAAGCTTTTGTCCTGCTTTATTGAGGTGAGTGGGTGGATGGTTGTGTGAATTGGCTCTGTCATAGACTGTTAGGGGGTAGTGTCACAGGATGGCAAATGGAGACAGTTTTGCTGTGTTCCCACCTCTCTGGGCTCATCTTGCCCTGCACACACTGGCAGGTGGTCATAGGTCCCACGGTATCCTAATGCTCAGGGAATTCCTTGATGCTTCTCTCCAGCTTTGTTTTTAAAGGTGTTGTTGTTGTTTTGTATGTATAGATGCAGTGATATATGGTGTGTGGGCAAGAGTGCCATAACACATATGTGGGGGTCAGAGGACAGCTTTGTGGAATTAATGTTTATGGTTTCCCTGGACCAAACTTGAAAATCATCAGGCTTGTGCAGCAAGTATTTCTCCATCTGAGCCATTCTGATGTCCTTAAAGTACTTTTAAGAATATGTTTTTGTCCATTAGAATATACAAATTCTATTTTGTTGAATGTTTTCTCCAGAAATGCATACAGGAGGTTTGTCTTTGTCTTCCCTCGTTGATAGTCCCAGGGCTTTTCCTCCCCAGTGACGGACACGTGCAGTGATAGTGGGTGTCCTAATGCTGACAGCCTTGTGTTCTTGGCTGTGGTGACACCACTTGGTCATGGTGTATTATTTTCATCACGTGGGTTTGGATTCTGTTAGGTTGTCTTTTATGTAGAATTTTTGCTGTAGCATTCTTAAATGATACGATTTCCTTCTTTTTGGCTCTTTTTTCAGACTTGAGCCTTATGCAGATCCTTATTATGACTATGAGATAGAGCGTTTTTGGCGTGGTGGACAGTACGAGAATTTCAGGGTGCAGTATACAGAAGCAGAGCCGTATCATAACTATCGCGTAAGTATGATCCGTATGGTAAAACTCTCCTCTTCCCATAGATGGGGTCTAACTATGTACCTTAGGCTAGCCTCAAATTCATAATCCTCCTGCCTCAGCCATACAAGCAATAGTGTGTACTTTCTTACCTGGCATCAGTCAACCCTTCCTGTGGTGTGTTTCCCTTGAGCTTATTCAGTTAACAAAGTGTATTGAGCCACAGTCCTGAATTTGAGCCCACATTGGTCATGTAGGGAGCCACTGGCTGTGTTTGTGGTAGTCTGATGTCTGGTGGCCTTTCGTGGAATCCGTGTTTTTGCCATGGTTTTGTAAGATTTGCTCGTAAGGCATCAGTGCTGGTTTTCAGGAGACTGTTACCTTTGTGTGTCGCTCTTAGAAATCTCTGAATAACGTCCTTATGTGTAGCACCATTCTTGCCCATCTAGCCTGCTGGTTAAGGATGTGCCTCTGGCTGGCCTTACCATACTGGTCTGGTGTGAAGACTCTCAAGAACCTAGTGTGTATAAAGATCTGTGTGCAGACTGCCCATTCCATCTTCACCGTCGGTCTGCTTTAGGAAAGGCTTATTAAGAGCCCTTGAGCAGTTATGTGCTGTGACTCATATACCAGCCCTGAACTGTGGCAGCCCCAGCAGCCCATAGGTGGTGAGCTGTACAGACTCACACCTATCCCAGAACTACAACCTTACAGCTTCCTCTTGGAGATAGGATACGGGTGCAGGCACTTGTTTCTCTGTTGTATCTAGCGACACGGGTGGCAGGAATAGATAGCACGGGAGTGTGCATGGTGTCCCAAGGTCTGCAAAGGCCCAGAGCCTGTCAGCCGGGCTGTGCCTGAACTGCTTTAATGTTGACTATTAAAGCAGGGAAACAAGTCAGCAGTGGGGGAGTGCATTAGGGGTGCACACACTTCCTTCAATA
Organism: Onychomys torridus; assembly: GCF_903995425.1. Classification (NCBI taxonomy): domain Eukaryota; kingdom Metazoa; phylum Chordata; class Mammalia; order Rodentia; family Cricetidae; genus Onychomys; species Onychomys torridus. Next base: position 50,406,218 of record NC_050447.1, read on the forward strand.
CATTGTTCATGAAGCACTCACTGTGTTGTGAGCTTGCCCACATGGGCAGCCATTGAGACTTCCCTCCTAAGAATGAGCTGGTCCCCCATGGGAGGGCCTGTGGTATAGAGTTCATTCCAGGCTGGTATTGACGAAGTTCTAGATTTATTTGGTTGGGGTAACTTCACTCTTAAGTTGTTTGCATTCCTGTGTTTTTGAACATGTATTGTCGTGTGTGTGTGTGTGTGTGTGTGTGTGTGTGTGTGTGTGTCTGTGTGTGTGTGTCTGTGTCTGTGTCTGTGTCTGTGTATTATGTGGTACTGGTGGTACTGGGAATCAAACTTTTGGACATACTGTGTCTGTGGCTTTCAGATTGGCTCTCACCTGACCCCTCCTGCCTTCGTCTCCTAGTTGCCGGCCTTTGCTGTCAGACACAGCTAAGTTGTCTTAAGGAGACACTTGGGAATAAAATGGCCTCCTGAGAGCATCCTCGTACCTGATCCGTTTTCTCTGCACTTCCACCAATAGTGTGTAACTCGGCATCTATATTTGGCTTTTTAACCCAGGAACGGGAGCGGGAACGGGAGCGCGAGAACAGACAACGAGAACGGGAGCGGGAACGGGAGCGCGACCGAGAGCGTGAGCGAAGGCAGAGGGAGCGAGAGCGGGAGCGGGAGCGGGACAAGGAGCGGCAGAGGAGGAAAGAGGAGTGGGAGAGAGAGCGCGCCAAGCGGGACGAGAAGGACCGGCAGCACCGGGACCGGGAGCGGGACAAAGACCGGGAGAAGGACAAGGAGAAGCCGAAGCCCCGGTCCCCACAGCCACCAAGGTAGACCACCCCAGTTCCCATCCATCAGCATGTCTTGCCCTGTGGCCTCTTCTAAGCTCTTGAGGAAACAGCTCCTTGCTTCCCTGAACCAGCCGCCTGTTAAGGACTTGGTGTGGGTGTGGAGCCGTTCACTGTAGGCTTTGTGTCTGGTTTTTGTCTCTTAAATTGTATTTGCAGAAAGCACTATGGCTGTGCCTCAGTTGCTTTTCCTGTCTGTCTGGTGGTGGACGTTGGGTTGTTGAAACTTTTTGGTTTTGTTTTTTGTTTTTCCAAGACAGGATTTCTCTGTGTAGTTTTGGTGCCTGTTCTGGATCTCACTCTGTAGACCGGCCTGGCCTGGAACTCACAGAGATCCTCCTGGCTCTGCCTCCCGAGTGCTGGGACTAAAGGCGTGCGCTACCGCTGCCTGGGATGTTGGCACTGTTTGACAGCTGTAGGTGTGAACATTTGTGTGCACTTTTGTGTGTGAATGTGGATTTTTCCTTCTTGGTTACCTGTGGGAGGAGCTGCTGGGTCATCTAGTAACTGTTGGAGGACCTGACAGTTTTCCAAACAAGCCACTTTCTCCATTTTTCTCGGACCCTTAACCCATGGGGCTGTCCTGTCAGGCTGAATCTGTCCCCGTACATTCTCTGCAGGGCAGCAGGGGTGGGAGTGGAGAAGTGAGGTGAAGAGTCCAAGGCAGTGCGGATAACATTGTAAACCGCCCAAGTGCATTTTAGGTAGGCTTACCGACCCCTGAAACAATACAAAGACTTGTTGTTTTTATCTGTGGAGCTCCGCCTTGAACTTAGGATCCTTCCTATCTCAGTTTCAAAACTTGTGTGATTCCTGTACTACTGTGCCCAGCTACTTTTGCCGTCCTTTCCACCCATTCCAGAATGCATGATCTGGGGCTGCATTACCTTTGTTGTCATTTGTTACCAGTTCTGTGTCTCTGGGTTCACTGGTTTATGAGTATCGTCAAATACCTTTTCAGATTCTGAGTCAAAGTGGTAGATTGTGGGGAAGTCTTGCTCTGGTCCAGCACTTGCAGTTCAGGACTGGACTTGGGCCTCCTGGTTTGGTCAGTTGGTCAGTAATTTGAGCTACAGGACAGGATTTTGCCCTTGTATTTTTATAGTGTCTCACTGTGTGGTTCTGGCTGTCCTGGAACAGTAAACCTGACTAATCAAGATCTGCCTGCCTCTGCCTCCAGAGTGCTGGGACTAAAGCGTGTGCCACCATGCCCTACCTGCTCCGGGTTTTGTTGATGTCTCATCCAGCTAGCATGTGTTGTCCTTCCGTGTCTTTAGGATACAGGATGGAGAAATGTCAGTAAGAAGTACTTAGATCCCTGGTGTCTGGTGTTATATATGTGGGGCTAGAAAGGAGGACCAGACAGCAAGTGTCAACTTTGAGAAGAGGGCCATACCATAAGAAGTAATGGTAAACCAGGATGGAGACTACCTAGGACTTGCACTTCCGGGGACCTTCCAGAGGGAAGAAGCAGTTATTGAATTGAGAGTTTTTTTAGCCAATAGAAGTCATTCATGTATGGTGGAAACCATTAGCTACTCACATGATAAGTGGACATGAAGAGATGCAGTGGGTACCGCCCACTGAGATGAGGGCACAGTGTATGCAGTGTGACCAGATGGGGCAGCCCTGGGGAAATCTGTACAGTTTCCTGGGAGATAAGCCAAAGTGCATACTCCTCGGGTGTTAGCAGATTGAGGTAGGAGGGAGAAATGAAGGGAAGAACTCAGATGCTGTGAGTTCCCTCTTCCTTCCTGTCTTTATTAGATGTTTAGTCCTCCTTATTTTAGAAGTGACTTTCCAACTATTGCTCTTTATTCTTTGACCCCAGACTTGGCAGCTGTCCAGGCTAGAGTTCCCAGACATGTGGGGTAGCGACTTGGCTCATCAGCAGTTGACTTCCTTGTGCCACTCTTGGCCCATTTGCTGCCAGCCTCGGCGTTGACTGGGGCGGCCCAGCTGACCCTTGCCCCGCAGAGGTTCCAGTAGCCTTAAATGTGGGATTGTGCTGCAGCTGTCCAGAAGGTGACGACCAGAGATCACCTGTGCCGTTCTTTCTTTTCCTCTTTAGAAATCTCTGTGAATGGCAAGTTTGTCCTTGTCCAGCAGCTTCCTGCTCTAGTTCCTGACCAGCATTCCTCCCTTTGGCACATACTACAGCCCTGAAACAGGTCACACTCAGTGAGTGGGCTTTGGGGCACCTCTGGAGAGGTGTAGCCTCCTGTGGTTTTGTGTAGGTCTGATGGGATATCTGGGTGGTTATCCCCCACTAAGAGGGGAGGGAGTTGAACATAGTTTTCTCAAGGTGTCTTGGGAAGCAAAGATACAGCCTATGTCATTCCTGCAGACTCCAAGAGTGGCCCGTCATCACTCAGAGCACCTCGTGTGCCAGCTAGGTGGTGTTAGCCTATCAGCTCAAAAGCTTGACACCTCGATGTATGAGCTTGGTAGTCATAGATGTTCTCTGTCACCAGACTTGTTGACAGTGGTGGGCATGTCAGTCTTGCAGCCTTTTCCTCTAAATGTTCCATGAACATTTTCCTTGGGTGAATTTGGTAATGGATTCTTTAATGATGGTTCATCCAGTCTTTCCTCTGAAAGACCTACCACTAAATATGGGGCTTACATTGGATACCTCTGCCTAAAGCCATTATCATTTCCCATGGTTTCATCCTCATAGCCTCTTATTTGACCTTGATTATTTATAGCCTGACTGAGGACCAAAGCCCACCCCCCACCCCCATCCTTCCCCATACTTGTAGTCCAGATTACCACCTATTACTTACCTGCATGCTTTGGCTTTTTAAACTTCCGATATCTTTTTCTTTTCTTTTCTTTTCTTTTTTTTTCTTTTTTCTTTTTTTTTTTTTTTTTGGTGATTGAACTCATGGTACACACATGCTGGGAAAGCACTCTACCACTAAGCTACATCTCTAACCTCTTAAATACCTTTTAAAGGAAGTTTTGCATCATTGCTATAAAACACATGCCAGATCACATACTTCATGGAGTCACTGGAATAATAACGTCTAAAGTTGAGTCTCTGTAGTAACAAAATTCGGCACGCTGTTGCCACCCTCTCACACGTGGACATGGTGGATAGCCCTCCTCCTTGGAGAGCCTTAAGCCAGCCACTCAGACGAAGATGGTACTACAAGTGCCTAGGTTCAGATGCTCACCCTACAGGGATGAGAAGATCAAGGCCCATCCACAGCACTGTCCTTCACCTGCTGAAAGTACCTACCTGTTCTCAGTGGGACCCAGTGTCTGTCTGTAGGGGTAGTGAAGGACTTCCCACAGAGAGAGAGGCTTGAGTACTTACTTGGCTGCATCCCAAGAAGAGAGAACCCCACGCTTACTAGGGTATTCCTCCCATCTCCCTCCTGTGTGGAAAGGCCGCCCTGGGCAGAGGACCAGTGGAGAGGCTAGTGACCCTGGTGTCTGTCCTTCTTAGTTCAGATGTTTTGTTTTGTTTTGTTTTATAATTGTATTTTATTTTATGTGTATGGTATTTTGCCTGCATGTATGTCTGTGTACTACATTTGTGCTTTATAGTGATTATAGCAGCTGGAAGAGTGTGTCAAAAAATACCCTAGCACTGGAGTTACAGATAGTTGTGAGCCACTAGTGCTGGGGAATATAGAGCAGCCAGTGCTCTTAACTGCTGACAGTCTTGTCAGTCCCTCATCTTAGTTGTTAGAATGAAACCATCTAGGAAGTATAAAAATTGACCCAGTGGCCAGTGACAGGAACTGCTATGTCAGGTTGTTAGGTTCTCACTTCCTTCCTGCATTTATAGGCAGCACCAGATATACCTGGGGCATTAGCTTTGGGGTTAGGGCTGAGATAACAGTGGCACAATCTGCATTTCACATGTCTTGTGGGATAGGCTTCAGCACTAGATATTGCTCTTACCTAGACCCCTCAGCAGGTCATGGTACTGGTACCTGCCACCAACTGGTGACTAAATAGTAGCTCTGGAAGTATCAGTAGGCAGGGTTTTTATTTCCATGGTGGTAGTGCAGCCTTCCTTGATGCCCTTTTCTTTAGCCTCTCTGAGCATTTGAGGCCAGTGCTGTTAGGAAGGAGGGCCTGGGATACTCACTCTTTCCATGCATTAGTCAAGAAGTTCCCTGGCTGCAGTTGAACTAGACTCTTTAAATGTAAAGAAAATGCTTAAAGCATGGTCTTGGTAACTTTTTTAGTTAACAGGAATTTGAAAACACAGTGATTTTTGTTGCTTGCTTTCATGAATATTGCATACCTACTGTGTGCCAACACTAGAAATAAGCATGTTTGAACCAGATGGACTCTATCCCTGTCGGGCACTATAGTTAGAAAGATAGAAATAAGTAATGGCACCCCCTAAAAGTACTATTAGACTTAAGAGAAAATGGGGATGCTGGGGTGGAGATGGCGCTAAGGTTAAGACCATTTCTGGAGGGAACTAACTGAGATTAGAAGGTGTGCTGTGTTAGCTCTTCTTCCGGTATCTCTATAATAAACTCACTGAGTGTGCTGGCTTTCTAATCTCTTTCTCGAAGCAGCATTGCTGGGGAAGGGTAGCAGCAGCCTGAGCATTGAGAACCCCTCTGTGATTCCAGCCGTCAAGCTGAGCCACCAAAGAAGGAGACCACCTCTGTAGGGCCACAGGTGAAGCGAGCCGATGAGTGGAAGGACCCTTGGCGCCGATCCAAGTCTCCCAAGAAGAAACTTGGTGTGTCAGTCTCCCCAAGCCGGGCACGAAGGCGTCGCAAAACCTCTGCCTCATCAGCTTCTGCTTCCAATTCCTCCAGGTAAAGAGGGGACCTGTAAAGATAAGTGGCTTGTTGATGACCACTGGCTGCCAGTTGTGTGTGTGTGTGGGGGGGTCACTACCCAAGGACAGGTCAAGGGGATGTTAGGTGGGACTAATAACAGGAATTGTGGTAGGACTTCACATCCCCAGAACATACAAAAGTAAGAATGGGTGACCCAGAATGGTATAGACACCACTCTGGCTGGCTACTGGAGACATCATCTCTCAGGTAGGGGAGAGGCCTCTCAGATCCTGTAGAAAAGGTGCTAGGCTGCTGACAGAGGAACTGCACGCTCCATCCAGCTCTTCAGAGAGTTTGCCTTAGTGGCTCTGACCTCTAGTGTGAACACATGAGGAAGTGAGTGGTGGGTGATAAGAGCTGTGTCTCCCTGCCTGAAGAGAGGGTTCTGGATGGAGTCTAGGAGGAACCTGAGATGCTAAGAGGAACTAAAGGTATGTGTATGTGGACAGATAGAGGAACACAGCCATGTGAACAGTAGGTCAGCTTGAAAACTCACATATGGCCATGTCCCAACACTCAAACTAGTCTCTAGGTTACCTAGGGACCATGGGTACACCCAGGCCCCCAAGTATTGGTCTCTACAACATTCCACTGTAGGGTGATAGTGCTGCAGTGTGTCTGTAGGTTATCTCAGGATCACCTCCGCCTCACTGTGTTGCTGTACATGTTTGTGAATGTGCTCCTGTTTGTGCTGCCTCTCACTTCACTAAAGAGCAGTGGCTCAGCACACCCCAGCGGGTGGTGGTGAAGGTCACCTTTTCACTGCCTCTACTCTGTCCACTGGCCCCCAGGTCATCTTCACGGTCTTCATCCTACTCTGGCTCTGGCTCGTCCCGGTCCCGGTCCCGGTCCTCATCCTACAGCTCCTATTCCAGCCGCTCTTCCAGACACAGCTCGTTCTCAGGAAGCCGGTCCAGGTGTGTATGTCCCAGCCTCCTGAGCTCCTAGGAGATACAGTGGGGATAGGCATTCTGGACAGATCGAGTGGTCTTGTTTCTCCCTGTAAAACATGGCAGAGTTCCTGGGTGCCTGCTTCCAAAATGGTTTTGGTAAACTACAGACTGAGAAGCAGTTTGGACTGGGATGCCAGTCAGCATACACTGCAGGTACTAGACAAAGGACCTGCGTCTGTCAAGTATCTCTCTGTTGAGTCCAGGTGTGAATATGCAGTGCTTCCAGCATCCTAGAGAGCCCTAGGAGGGTCCAGCAAACTTCTGTTGAATTGTCCCCTTTGAAAACAGATACTTCCTAAACTTTAGACAAAATTCTACCAGCACATAACACTGCATCCAGCTTGACCTGCTCCCATGGAAACCTGATGGCTTGGTCTTCCACCAGTGGAAGTCAGGCTGGCTTGACGGGTAAGGACTGCTCAGTGGTCCAGCCCTGAACTGAGCTGATGCTCCACTGTGGACTCTCCCAGCACTGCCGTCACCGTAAGCTCTTGAGAGGGTCAGAATTTCAGTGTGGCATTCAGTAAAGGTGGTAGGGTGTGTAGGTGAGAAGGTATCTTAGTCCTGGTCATTGAATGGTGCGCATAAAGACACGCAACCCTCTGCTTTAGGACACATTATCACTAGACAGCTGCGAGAGAATAAAATGTTCTGTCTTCTGTGTCCCTTGCACTGTTACCCCTTCCTGGCATATGGTCTTGCTTTTGTTTGTTTGTTTGTTTGTTTGTTTGTTTGTTTTTTAAAGGAAATTTTGAGGTTTATTCTCTTTTGGAAGACAGGCTCTCACTGTGTAGCTTTAGCTGGCCTGGAATTTGCTATATATTAGACCAGGCAGGTCTCCAACTCCTACCTGTCTCTGTCGTCCACGTTCTAGGAGTAGAGAAGTATGCCACCACATCCAGCTGGTGTTGCTTTAGATGTGATGAGAGAGGGCATTAGAAAGCAGTTCTGAGAGGTCACTGAGGCTTTCTCATCTGATGCTCACTAACACTTTTGTAGGGTGTGGAGTAAACTGCATGTGGACCTGTTTTCATGGACATTGTAGAATGCAGAATAGCAAGCAAGCAACCAGGATGGAAAAAAAGTAACCTTTCTCTGCGGGTGTGTGTAGGCCATCCAGAGGTGTGCTGGCACAAACCCCGGAGCCCAAACATTGGCAGGTTTTTTCTGCAGGTGTCAGCAGTCAGGGGGAGGGGCAGCAGAGATATGTGGCCGTGGGCCTCAGTGGGGAGCCCAGGGAAAACCTGTGGGAGCCTCTGACTGAGACAGATAAAGGTCATGTAGGGTACTGTAGAAAATATGAGACTCTGGAGAAAAAGTTGTGTATGGGATCTTTGCTCTGAGCAAGCAGCTGACAGTATAGCAGAAGGAAGCAGGAAAAAAGCTCTGTGCCTATCCCATGTCCTAAGGTTGGAGCACTTGGGTCAAGGAGCAGCTGGAACAGGGTAGAGAGGAAAAGGACTCCAGATTTCACTTTGCAGGTGTTTCTGTTCCAGGTAAATCCAGCACAGCAGAGAGTTGAGTGGGTCCCATAGCAGGCAGGACATGGGAGGGTCTTGCCGGTCAACCCAGGAAGTGTGAGCTGACATGCCAGTGGGCTGTCCCGCCATCCTACCATTAGTTCAGAAGCTTCATCATATTCTCACCATTGACCATAAATTTCTTAGCTATTTCCTACAGTAGCTTAGTCTCCCTTGGCACTATCCTAGAGACCTGCAAGGTCCGGGTAGCCTCCTTTAAAGTGAGTAAGGAGACCTGGAGTGGAATCCATGCCTTGGGGCTCTGCAGCTACCCTTTCTGAAGTCCATCTGTAGCAGCCCCTCCGAAAGCTGCACTCAGGAGGGTAGGCTGAGGGGAGAGGAGTGTGGCAAACTGCCACGAGACCAATGAGTCTCAGGGTCCCTCGGGTTGCACTTTTTCAGGTTCTCCCATAGTAGTGACCCAAGAGGTGAGGCAGCAAATGCAAGGCCACAAGAGTGAATGCTAGGTTTCCTGGGTACCTGCCTTTGAACATGGAAGCATGAAGACCTGCAGGAAACTGACCCACTGCTTGCACCACCCAGCTAGAAGTAATGGGCATCCTGTGTGATGGTTTTGAGTAGGCAACATGGGCCAACCCAGTCCCTTTCATCCTTTTGACGGAAGTGTGATCTCACTGTCAGAATGCCATCCTGGAAACTCCGCCTGGACCCAGCCCCCTTTCCCGGCTGTTTGTCTACCCTGCTGACACACGATACTTGTGTGGAAATCATCTGGTCATAATCTCCTCCCAGCTGTACACTCCCTGCTTATGTGATGCTGTCACTGCTTAAGGACCTCTGTGCCTGTGCCTTTGTCTGCCAACCAAGTGCTTGGGACCCTTACCAGTTCTGCCACCTCCCAGCTACTAGGTGTCTCAGATTCCACACTTAGCCAGAGCCATGTTCACCCCATTTGGCCCCTGGCTAAGGCAGAACCATGTGCCCTCTCCTGCGTACAAGCACCCACTCCTTCCCACAAGCACCCACTCCTTCCTGAGGCTGCACGCTGCCCTTTCCTGTTTCTTCCTGGGTGTGTGTTTTATCAGATGATGAAGCAGCTGAGCTTGAGCCTAAATTCTCTGTGGATCAAAACCATTTCCTAGGGGATATGCCAGCTCCAGCCAGTGAGGGGATCTACCAAGCACCAGACTTCCTCCTCACACTCTCTTTGTTCCCCAGGTCCCGGTCCTTCTCCTCGTCCCCATCCCCGTCTCCCACACCTTCCCCACACAGACCTCCAGTCAGAACCAAGGGGGAGCCGGCCCCGCCTCCCGGGAAAGCAGGGTGAGTCCTGAGCCCCCTCAGGTCGCTATGGTGCCCCACCTCGGTGGGGTCTCCAAGGCTTCCAGCCTCTTCCACTGTCTCTTCCCATGCCATGCTTGGACTAGAGGTGAAGCGGCCTCCAAAGGGCAGCAGAGAAGGCTCCCAAGAGGTGGGCGGAGGCACGGGCTCAGCACCTAGACTTGGGTCCCTGTGGCATGGACCTTGGCAGCCATGTGCCATGTCTGAACTGCAGAGCCCTGAGATGTGGGTGCATTGAGCAGGGACCCCAGCTCTGTCCTGCCTTGACACTGCCTCTGCCTCACAGGGAGAAGTCACTAAAGAAGCCAGCCCCACCCCCAGCCCCACCACAGGCCACCAAAACTACTGCTCCTGCCCCTGAGCCTGCCAAACCGGGCGATCTTCGAGAAGCCAGGAGGAAGGAACGGCAAACCAGGACTCCCCCTAGGAGGTGAGCGTGTGGGCTTATGGTAATCCTGATAAGGTTCTCCTTGTCCTTGGTGCTGCCAGGGAATAGACACTGATGAAAACTAGAGCCTGGGAGGTGGGTGCATCACCAGGGAAGCATCAGGGATTCAGAAGCCTGACCTGGAACACATCTTAGGCCCATGACCATGGTGTGCAGGAAGCCTTTGTCCCAGTAAGGTCTGCCTCTGAGGTGAACTATGGCTTGTGTTACAGGCGGACGCTCAGCGGCAGTGGCAGTGGCAGTGGCAGCAGCTACAGTGGTTCCAGTTCCCGGTCCAGGTCAGTTGCCTGGTCACCTTTTCCCTCCCGACCATGTTAGGACTCCTCAATGTCCAAAGGACACAGCTCAGAGCGACTGTAGCCTCCCTTCACACAAGAGCATCTAATCTCAGGGGAAGAGAACTAGACCAGTACAGCCCAGCTGGACAAAGTGAGGCCAGTTCCAGGTTCTCTGTCCACACCTTCCCTAGGATAGACTGTTCTCTGGGCCTGCTGATCCCTAGGCCATTGGGAGGAGCCCTTAAGACCAGAAAGGATTTAGAAGATGGAGTCAGCTTGATGTTCTTGGAATCTTGTTTCCCAATTTTCCCTCCATCCTCAGGCATCAGGGCTTTTAAGCACTTGTCCAAGGCTTTAGCAGTCTTCATTTTTATTATGTACATCGGTGTTTTGTCTGCATATGTCTGTGTGAGGGTGTCAGGTTCCCTGGAACTGGAGTTACAGTTTGTGAGCTGCCATGTGGGTGCTAGGAATTGAACCCGAGTCCTCTGGAAGAACAGCCAGTCCTCTTAACGACTGAGCCATCTCTCCACTTTAAGCTAGGAAATGCTTAGCTCTTCTGTCTTCTCCCTGCCTCTGTTCCTCTATTCTGGCCCCTGATGACCTCAGGAAGAGCTGATTGGTGTTTGTTGTAGGTCTGTCTTGACCCTGCACTGTGCCAAAACTAAATCACGTTCTACTCTCTCCATCCCACCCAACCCCACCCCAAGTCTCTGCCCTATGTCCACTGTCCCTGACAGTGAAACTATCACTGCTTGTTAAATTTACTGTCATCCAAAATTTTTTTGGTAGTGGTACTTAAGGTGAAACCCAGAACCTTGCATTTTGCTCAAGTGCTGTACCACTGAGCTCTAGAGGTTTGGTTTTGTGTTGGGAGACTCCCTGTGTTTCCCAAATGAGCTTGAATTCCTGGGCTTAATCAATTTTCACAGGAATCTGGGGCTATAGGGGTTCCAGCACACCTGCCAGCTGTCATCACCTCTTTTGTTCTGCTTTTGATGTTTTAAAATAGGGTCTCACTATCGAGCCCTGGCTGTCCTGAAACCCACAGAGATCTGCCTTACTTTCCCAGTTACTGGGATTATGGGTTGTAGCTGTTGTGTGTGCATCATCAACTAACTTAAAAGTGTGTTCTTATCACCATTGGATAGGGCTTAGTCACATTTCCCTTCCTAGCATAGTATCACCCAGGTTAGTGAAGTAGAGATCTCAGCTCATGACATAGCTGTCCCTTCATTGTATAGTGTATAGTACCTCTGAAAGTCCCCTGAGATCTCTTACTCTGTTGACATGCATTCCTTTCAGATATCCGGAAATCAGATAAAGACGAGCCATAGAGACATATCCCTCCCACCCCCCCATCAGCCTGTAGCCCAGCCATCTTGGAGTCGGCATGGGGCTGAGGGACACTGCTGTGTTTGTGTGTCTAGGTCTCTGAGTGTGAGCAGTGTCTCCTCGGTGTCCAGCGCCACCTCAAGTAGCAGCTCAGTGCACAGTGTGGACTCAGAGGACATGTATGCAGACCTGGCCAGTCCTGTGTCCTCAGCCAGCTCTCGATCCCCCACCCCTGCCCAGACCAAGAAGGAGAGAGGTAGGTAGGGCCCTTGCCCTGGGGGTGTAGGCTCAGGGGTGAACTTTAAACAGAGACTATGTGCACAGGAAGCCTTGCCTGAGGGTTTGTTGTTGACAGGGAAATCTAAGAAAGAAGATGGAGTGAGAGAGGAAAAGCGGAAACGGGATCCGTCCACACAGCCACCCAAGTCCTCCAAAGCTCCAGCAGGTGGGAAGTCCTCCCAGCAGGCAGCGGCACCTCAGCAGGCAGCCCCTGGGCAGCCCCAGCAGGGCTCCTTTGTTGCCCACAAGGAGATAAAGCTGACACTGCTGAACAAGGTGAGATCAAGGGGACAGGCCAGTGTTGCTGCTGCACCTGGACCTGGGTGCTAGGCATCCCCCCCTGCCCCTGAGCTGAGAGGTCCAGGTGACTCCAAACAGGCTTCAGCACAGTCCAGAGGTTAGCATCGAGTTAGAGTTCATGTGCCCGTGGCCTGCCTTGTCCCCACACAGTAGCCTTGGGCCAGCAGGCAGGCAAGCCTGGGTTCTGCCTTCCAGGCTCCATTGTCTGGAAGGGCCAAGGCCTGACATGTTGGGGTCCTGCAAGGCACTTCCCAATGCAGCACAAAGGCCCCATCCCATGGTTACAAGGGCCACAGAACTGCTTTATAGTGGTGGGGGGAAGCAGGACCAGAAAGAGGACCATGGGAGCAAAGAACCATTTGCCGGTGACAATGGATACACCGCCACCCATTTTCTTGTCTAACGACCACTCAGGCCCTACCACCCTCACAGTACTGTGCTGTTTCAGGCGGCTGATAAAGGAAGCCGGAAGCGCTATGAGCCATCAGACAAAGACCGGCAGAGCCCTCCAGCCAAGAAGGCCAATTTGTCCCCAGACCGAGGTGAGCCTCCCAGGTCCAGGGCCTGAGGCATACCATGGGTGCCACAAATAAGCCAGAAGACCCACCTGCAGGGCCTTGACACTGCATCTGTTCTGAAAACTATGGAGGACCCCGAGAACTCCATTGCGTGTTTTCTGTCATGCATACTATAGTGCTAAAGATTGCAGCTGGGGTTTCATTTCGCTTTTAAACATCTTGCTCTGTAGCCCAGGTTTATCTTCAACTCATGATCCTCTTGCCTCAGCCTCCAAAGTGCTGGAGGTAGATGTATACCGCTGTGCATGATGAGAAAGTTCTAGTTTGGGGATGTAGCTCAGTAGTAGAGCCCAAGAACCTCTGTTTGACCCAGCACCATAAAAAAGCTACTGATAATAAGTCTCTGAATATTGACATACACAATTTGTTAATGGTGAACGACCCTTCCAATACAAACAAGAATGGGAATAGGGGGATGTGGCTCAGTTTGTAGAGTGCTTGCACAAAAGCCCTGAATTTGATCCCTAGCACCACATAAATGGTACGGTGTGTACATCTGGAATCTCAGAGAGGTAGAGGCATTAGAGAGGATTAGAAGTTTAAGGCTGCCAGGCATGGTGGCGCACACCTTTAATCCCAGCACTCGAGAGGCAAAGGCAGGTGGGTCTCTATGAGTTCGAGGCCAGCCTGGGCTACCAAGTGAGTTCCAGGACATCCAGGGCTACACAGAGAAACCCTGTCTCAAAACAAAACAAAACAAGAATAGTTTAGGGCCATCCTTGGCTGCATAGAGTTCCAAGCCATCCTGGGCTACATGAGACAGCATTAAAACAAAAGTCAAGGGCAACAGACGAATGAATGCATGTGCATTGGCTTTCTGAGCAAGTTCTAACCCCCCGAAGTCTTTGTCCGGGTTGCTGTTGCTCTGATGAACACCAGGACCAAAAGCAGCTTGGGGAGGAAAGGTTTATTTGGCTTACACATTGCTGTTCATCATGGAAGGAAGTCAGTAACCTTGTGAGCAGGAGCTGATGCAGTGGCCATGGAGGGGTGCTGCTTACTGGCTTGCTCAACTTGCTTACTTATAGCACCCAGGACCACCAGCCCAGGGGTAGCACCACCTGTAATAAGCTGGGCCCTCCTACATCAATTACTTATTAAGTAAATGCCTCACAGGCTTACCTACAGCCAGATCTTAGGCATTTTCTCAGTCCAAGTTCCCTCTCAGATGATTCTGATTTGTCAAATTGACATAAAAATGAGCCTGCATACCCAACATCCAAGGTCAGAGAAGCCCTCTCTCCAGACGGATCAAATTGTGCCTCTGCACACCTTAAGCTCAAGGGCACAGTGTCTCTGAGTCATTGTTTAACCTTGGAGACCCCACCCCCCCCCCCATTTTTCCCGGGACATCTTTGATGGGAGAGCAGAAGTCCATGTTTCCTCCCTGAAGCAAATATGAAGGAAGCTAGCTGCTGCAAGCTGGAGTTCGGGGCTCATTTCAGGCAGGTGGCCAGGCCAGGACCCTAAAGCTTTGTACCCTGAAGAGACTTCCTTCCCCAGAGTCAGAGCCTTGGCCACTGAGTCACCTGCCTTGATTCATGCTTAAACCCTGCCTTCCGCTCTCTGCTGTCTAGCCCCAAGCCTGAGGCCAGTCTCCCACTGGTAGAGTAGAGTGCTCCACTCTGGAGCTCACTTCCAGTTGTGAACAGTCAGGTTCTGTTCTTCATATTGTCAGACCTGTGTGCTGAGGAAGAAGGGTCTCATTAGAAAATGTACTCTGAGGCCGGGCGGTGATGGCGCACACCTGTAAGCCCAGCACTCGGGAGGCAGAGGCAGGTAGATCTCTGTGAGTTCGAGGCCAGCCTGGGCTACACAATGAGTTCCAGGAAAGGCACAAAGCTACAGAGAAACCCTGTCTCGAAAAACCAAAAAAAAGAAAGGAAGGAAGGAAGGAAAGAGGGAGGAAAGGAAGGAAGGAAGGGAAGGGGAAAGGAAGGGAAAGGAAAAAGGAAAGGAAAGGAAAAGAAAGAATGAGTACTCCGGCCAGGCGCTGGTGGCACACCTTTAATCCCAGCACTTGGGAGGCACTCACTCTGTGAGTTTGAGGCCAGCCTGGTCTACAGAGCAAGATCCAAGACAGGCATCAAACTACACAGAGAAACCCTGTCTCGAAAAAATTTAAAAAAAAAAAAAAAAAAGTGTACTCCCGGGGAAACGGGAGAGATGGCTCAGCGGTTAAGAGCACTGACTGCTCTTCCAGAGGATCCAGGTTCAATTCCCAGCAACCACATGGCAGCTCACAACTGTCTATAACTCCAGAATTCAACAGACATATATGCAGGCAAAACTCCAATGCACACAAAATAAAAATAAAAGAAAGAGGGGTTGGGGATTTAGCTCAGTGGTAGAGCGCTTGCCTAGCAAGCGCAAGGCCCTGGGTTCTGTCCTCAGTTCTGGAAAAAGGAAAAAATAAATAAATAAAAGGGAGAAAATGTACTCCATGAAAGAAAATGTACTTCATGAAATGGGACCCAGCAATGCAATGATATAAGCACAGGTCTTTAATCCCAACAGGCAGAGGCAGAGGCAGAGGCAGGTGGATCTCTGAATTGGAGGTCAGCCTGATCTACAAAGTGAGTTCCAGGATAGCCAGAGCTACACAGAGAAATACCCCCTCACCCTCCAACCCTGCCAAAAAAAAAAATAAAACAGCAACAACTAGGCCCAGCTCTAAGCCTGCATGCATCACAGCTTCCTGAGCTCTGCTTTCTGAGGCAGCACTTGCCTTGCCTGCTCCCGTTTTTTTTTTAATAAAAGAAGTGTGCCAGCCATCCTGACACTTGGTCTTTTTGAGTGGGCCTCGTGGTAGCCCGTGCTGACTTTAAACTCACTTTGTAACCAAGGATAGCTCCTGATCCTCCTTCCTCTACTTCCCAGTGCTAAGATTATAGCACACCACACTTGGCCACCTTGACACTTTGTCCTCTGGTGGCCTCAAGTACAGAACAGTGGTTTCACTCTCTCTCCTGTTGGCCAGGTTCTCGGGACCGGAAATCAGGGGGAAGAATGGGCTCCCCAAAGCCAGAGAGGCAGAGAAGCCAAAATGCTAAAGCCCCTGCTGCCCCGGCTGACAGGTAAGTCCCTGCTCATCCAGGATAGGTGATAGGCTTTAGCAATGTGGGAGACACAGAGGCTGTGGGAAGAACAACAGACAGCAGTCCCAACCCACTCCTCTTAAGAGCCCTCAGGCTCACCTGAGCGTGTGCTCAGTCCACCTTGTTAAAGAGCCCTAGACACGGCACTGAGTCTCAGGGTGGCTGTATCGTGGAGTGACTAGGAGAGGCTGTGGGCAACCCTGGGTGCTCGCCCTGGCAGGCTCTTTCTCATCTCCTCCCTCACATTTTTTCAATCCTACAGGAAGCGTCCACTGTCACCCCAGTCTAAGAGCTCCAGCAAGGTCACCAGCGTGCCCGGCAAAGCCACTGACACTGCCGCCGCAGGCACCAAGTCAGGGAAAGCCAGCACGTTGTCACGGCGGGAGGAGCTCCTGAAACAGCTCAAGGCTGTGGAGGATGCCATCGCTCGCAAGCGGGCCAAGATCCCTGGGAAGGTGTAGTGAGCCCAGCTCACTCCCTGGAGTAGACTCTTAAATGTTTTTATAAAAAAAAAAATAGGGTAAGCGCAGCCATTTTGGATTTTCCAGTTAATGTCTTATTTTGGCTGTGATTCTTTTTAAAAATTAAAAAAGAAAAAAAAGTTTCTCAGCTGGAAAAGAAGCCACACACAAGATGAAGATGACGCTGAATCCCAACCTCTCCACCAGACTGAACCAGCTCCTTCCAGAATAGAGTCTCCATGGACAGACAGACAGACAGACGACGGGACAGGGCAGCACTGAGACAGGGAGCACCAGCTCTATAACTTAAGAGCTTCAGGCACGCAGGGCTGGGCTCACACTCTTCTGCCTCTGTCCTCACTTCTCCCAGCTGGCCGCCTTTCTGGGAACAGGAAAGCAGACTATTCCTGGACTACAGGCAGCACCATCCCTTCCTCCCCCAGGTCAGAAGTATATATATACATACATACATATATATATATATATTCTTGCCTAAAGTCTGATCGGGAAACATTTCCTGTCTTTTATTTTAAGCATCAAATTGTTTTAGTTGATTAAAAAGGAAAAAACAGAAAAGAAAAAAAATAATAAAATAAGGCCAAGGGTATTGTTGGGGTGTCTGTCCAATGTGGAGAGTCTTTTTTGAGTGATCTCCTAAAATAAAATATTTTGATAAGCAGTTTCTGGTCCTGGTGATGTCTGCATGGGCCTGGGCTGCCTCCCCACTGGGCACCCATGCTTTAGCTCAAAAGGGACCAAGCACTCCAGCAGAGACCCCAGCCCTGGAGCAGATGATGTCTGTCCCTCATCAGGAGCCAGCGGGCCCAGACTGCTTGAGTCTTCAGCCCCTGGAGTGTTAAACCTCAGTTTTTCCATTCTGTGGTTGAACAAAGATAAGCCCAGCTCCTGTGGCTGACTTCTTGGAGTGAGTTGGTAGCTACCTCCCTGCAGTGAGCCCTGGCTAGGCTGCCCCCAGCTATAAAGCCACTTGTCACTCTTGATTTGAATGTATCACCTGGCCCTGACCCAGGCATGTATTCAGGCCCAGGATATGCAAAGCCTAGTTGAGACTGGGACACTCGGTGTCCTCCATGGTGTTCACTACTGCCCATGAGAACACTTGAGTAAGGCCTGCCCAGTGCAGACCGCTCCAGAGAGGCCAAGACCACAAGGTCTTCCCAGGCAGACGTTCCTGGGCTGTGGTGCTTCCATCTGTTCTGTTCTGTCACCACCTTCCAGGAGGTACCGTGCTCCAGAGCCCCCAAGCCTGATGGAGGCCAGAGGGAACCTCAGGTGTCTTCTCAGTAATGCCTTCCATCTCTTTCTGAGACAGGGTCTCATCGACCGGGAGCTCACCAGTTAGACTGGACTGGCTGGTCTCTTAAGTCCTTAGGATCTACCTGTGTTCCCCCACCCCCAGCACAAGCAGCACTTTACATGCATTCTGAGGATTGAACTCTGATTCTTCATCTTAGCAAGGCAAGCTCTCTACCAGCTAAGCTATCTCAGTAGCCCAAGCTCTGATCTTCACCCAGGATAGTCCAGTATAAACATTCCCAGTAACCTTGCTACTGAGTCAGAGGAACAGTCTTACTATTGACTGGACCCCAGGTCCAGGAGAGATGAAGCCTCACCTAGCAACACTAAATGGACCAGCAGCAACCCCTGCCTGTGACCCTGAGAGAAACCTGAGATCTCCAGGCCTCCTGCTCTTGCCTGACCCACACAGCCGGGGCAGGATCTGTGTAGAGGCCACTGAAGCGTGATGTGGGCAGGTAGGCCTGCCCAGCTGGGACTGGCGGCTGCTCAGCATCATTCCTCTTGGGTGCTTTTCCAGTCTTGCCTAACCTGGGATAGATAAAGACAAAGGCAACGGGAGGCTGGTTGACTTCTTGATCAGTTTTTTTTTCCCCTTCCTTCCTTCTTTAACTGGTCGACCTCCATACAGTATTGTGTGTATTTGAAAAAACAATGAATGAACCTCAGGAGCAAGGCCACCTACCTTCTGCCTCCAACACTTGCATGTATTCTAGCCCCCCCCCCCCATCCCACTCTGTAGCCTCATACAGTCCTAGGCAGTGTCTGCCAGGAGGGCTGTGTTCAGATTCCTCAGACTGCCCACCCAGCCACCAGTGGTTAAAATGAAATTCAAAACAGGCTTTGAGTGGGAAGACAGGTGGGCACTGAGACCAAAGGTTCCAGGACATAGTCTGGGACCAAGCTGGACTAGTGTCCTGCTGCCATCTCAGTACTCCCATGGAATATGGGAGCTCAGAGGCCAGAATGCTGGTGCCATGCTGGCCCAAGAGTGTCCTGTACTTCAAGGGCTGGGCAGAATGGATTGAATCTGTGCATGGGATTAGCTGGACACAGGATAGCTGCCAGCCACAAGTGTGGGGCCACAGATCCCAGCCTTAGGCTGGCAGAGGAGGTGGAGCAGCTCATCACTGAGAGTGACTGCTGGGCCACCTTAGCCCCCATGAAGTCCCAAGCTAGTACCTGGCAGGCACATGGGCCTTTTGCCTCTTGAGACCCTGGGCCCCACCCAATCATCCCAGTGTCTTCCCTCTGTCCTCAGGTTCCCTCTGCACCAGTAAGGCTGAGGAGGAAACAGGAGACAAAAAGGATTGTACTTACATACACCAGACACTGTGCAGACTGATCCCATCATGGCTAAAACCCAGCTCTGCCAACACATTCGCTACATACAGCCTGTGGTCAATTGCTGCCAGCCGGGGCCTCAGTTTCCTTTCCTGGGAAGTGGGGTTAGCTGGAGCTTGAAGAGTGTAAACAGCCTTGGTCAAACATGTCTCCAAAGCCACTGTTGTTCCTGTCTTCTCCTGGGCCTGAGGTAAGATGGAAGAGAGGTGGAAGGTGAGGCCATCAGTGGACGGCCTTCCACTGGTACTGCCATGACAGAGGCCTTTCCTAAGGAGTCACTGGGCTCCTCTCTGGGAGAGGTAGCACTGGAGGGGCACATGGCTGGTCTAGAGTGGACCTTTCTTCCTAATGTTTCTTTTTCCCCCATTTCTGATTCTTTCTCCTCTCTCTCTCCTCTCCCCCCTCCTCTCTGTCTCTGTCTCTGTCTCTCTCTCTCTCTCTGTCTGTCTCTCTGTCTCTCTCTGTGTCTGTCTCTCTGTGTCTGTCTCTCTGTCTCTCTCTCCTCTCTGTCTCTCCTCTTTCTCCTCTCTCTTCTCTCTCTCCTTTCTTTCTCCCTCTCTCTTTCTCTCCTCTGTCTCTCTGTGTCTGTCTCTCTGTGTCTGTCTCTCTGTCTGTCTCTCTCTGTCTCTGTCTCTGTCTCTCTCTCTCTCTTTCTCTCTCTCTCCTTTCCCCACTGGAATCTACTGATCTGGCCCTCTCTTTCCAGGATGTAGCTGGCCCAACTCTTCCCTCACCTTAAACTTACCTCCTTCCCACCTGTGTCTTGTGACTCACAGACTCACAATGCAGAAAGGCCATGGGAATCATGTCAGGGTGCCCCTTGGTTAGGCAGAAAAATTGTGGCCTGGAAAACCTCACCTATGTCCGCCAGGATCTTCTCCAAGGACCTGGAGCCCTGCAGCTACACCCTGCAGATATGTGGGTGTTTACATGCATGTTGGTGGACATAGGGATGTGCCAGGGGGAATAGGAGGACAGCAGGAGATGGACTATGGCTGGGCTTTGTACAAAACATCTCCGCCCCAGCTTCAGGCTCCTTGAGCACATTTCAGAAGGGGCTTCTTGGGGCACTTAGCTAGTCTTAGCCCCGTTCTGCCATTGTTCGTGTGTGTGTGTGGGGGGGGGGGGGATATCCATACCAAATTCTGAGAGGCCCTGGGAACAGGCCAGCAGCCCAGTACTCGGTGAATCTGGTGACAGCAAGAGTCAGCCTCCAGTGACTCAACTGACCCCAGGCAACTGACAGCATGATACTGCCCTCATGATGGCCCTTCAAGTCAGTGAGCAGAGCTGTCCCTCCATCCCTTTGGGATGTCATTCACAGGGCACCTTGATGTGCTGCGCCAGCTCTGAGGCTGAACCACAGCCGCTGCCCTCAGGTTGATGCTGCTTCTAAGTGTGGAGGCTGAAGAAGGATCTGTGGCTACACTCCCTCGACCTGCCCACAGCTGGACATTCTAGACTCTCCCAAAAACCAGGACAGACAGGCCCTTCTGCTTTGGAAGTAGCCAGAACCCCAAGGGGCCTCAGGGTAGAGGCCTTCCTTTCCAGAATGACATCCAAACCTTAGGCATTCAAAACATCCCAAGATCTGGCTCGCACTTGTCCTCCTTTTCAGATAAAAGCACCCACAGTAACCATCCCACCCTAGCCAGCTGTGCTAGATGGGATACAGTGGGGGAGGGGGAACTTCAGGTGGCTCCAGGCTCAAACAAGCTTCCTTCAGTAACCTTCAATAACGGCACTCATTTCCAGTAGGCTTACCTTCCCTGCCCCAGGTTAATTAAAAGCACTGGCTGATCTTGCAGGAGACCCAGGTTCTGTTCCCAGCACCCACTCAGTGGCTTACAACCAGACGTAACTCCAGTTCCAGGAGGTCCAAGCTCTCTTCTGTCCTCCATGGGCACCAGGCACACATGCAGACAAGGCACTCACCCATTTAAAAGTTTTTTAAAAATTAAAAACCTGTAGGACCCTTGCTAAAACCTAAGGCCATCCATCCCTAGCTACCATCTCTCCTGACTACTCGGGGGTACATTATGACCTCCTTAGGCAGGAAGCACAACCTCAATGTCCATGCACAGGTCCAGAGACTGAACCCCAACTGCAGAGTCGGTGAGCCCAGATAGCAAGACTGACAAAAAAAAAAATCAAAGCAGCAAGCTGCTGAGAGCAGCTTGGTGAAACCCCTAGTTTCTCCTTCCAGAGTGTCCCACCAGTCAGGGGCTTTTCAAGGGCATTCCACTGGGAAGGTCCCTTTGGGTAGAGAGGTTGCCTCAAAGGGACTTCTAAGTATCTGTGACGGGGGTGGGTGTGGCAGGTTCTCAGGACCTACCTGGACGACAACTCTGATGCAAAGGGACAGACCCAGAGGAGGAAGCAGTGTCGGATTTTCCCCAGGTGTGGTCCCAGGTATAAAGAAGCACACCACCAGTCTCCGCCAGGTGCAGCACTGGGACCATCGCCAGGTGTGAGGCTGCTCCATACCTGCTGCCATGGCCACTGTCATTGCCACTGTGATGGTGAGCCTGGCACCTTTCCCAGCCTCTTAATGACAGCCTATCGCAGAAGGGTGGATGTTGGGGGCTTCTGTCTGAGCCTGGGTGCACTGGGATGCCTTCGGCTAAGCCTCTTTCCCACCTACAGAAGGAAGTCTAAACTCCATCTTTTCAGTGACAGCTGACAAGCTTTGGAGGAAATGGGGTGTTCTCTGGGCTACCTCTAACCATACACCTGCCTGTTCCCCAGCATCTCCTGCTTCTAGCCTGGTTGCCTACTGGGATCACCCACCAAGATCTCCCATTCCGGGGGAAACCCCGAAGCCATGGGACCCTGAGGTGCTACTCTGCTGAGGAACTGTCTCATGGCCAGGCTCCCCCACACCTGCTAACTCGAAGTGCCAGATGGGAGCAGGCCCTCCCCGTGGCCCTGGTGTCCACTTTGGAGGCCACGGGCCATAGGAGACAGTATGAAAGACCTCTAGCTGGGACACAGTGCCCTGTGCTGCGACCAGAGGATGTACTGGAAGCTGACACCCACCAGCGCTCTATCTCACCATGGAGATATCGGTGAGGTTGATGGGGTCCCCACTGGTGGGGTGGTAGGGTGACTGTATTACTACTCTGGAGCCTTAGGTCCTTGTCTGTTCAGTGGGCATGCCTACCCCACCCTCTAAAAACACATTCTCCTGAAAAGCTGTAGCTTGGGCCTAGTGAGACTAGGGCCCCCATTAAAGCCCCTGCTTCTGGGTTCTCAGAGGCCATGGGTTAAATGTAGGCAATGTCGTTTATTGAGCACCAGCTGAATGCCAGCCATCTTGGCGCCTGCACCTTTCCGTCTGTAGTGTTCGAATCCAGAACTCTCAGATTGTCCATTCCAGAGCTAGTGATGCAGCCACAAGAGGATGGAGCTCCAAGTGGGGCAGGGAGGGATGCTGTGCCCACCACGCTGCTTGTGAAAGCTCAGATTAGTTCTAGATAGGGCCAGAGTGAGTATTCTCACTGCTCCTGTCCCCACAGCATTGACACAGACAAGAACCGCTACCCACAGAAGTTGGCGGTGGCAGAATGCTTGTGTCGTGGCTGCATCAACGCCAAGACAGGCCGTGAGACAGCCGCCCTGAACTCTGTGCAGCTGCTGCAGAGCCTGCTGGTACTGCGGCGACAGCCCTGCTCCCAAGACGGTACAGCGGACCCTACACCAGGATCCTTCACCTTCCACACTGAGTTCATCCGAGTGCCTGTTGGTTGTACCTGTGTTCTCCCCAGGTCTGCACAGTGACGACTTCTGCCATGGCCCCACCGTGGTGCACCAGGCTCCTAACAGGCCGGATAGTCCAGGCATCCCCTCAGAGGATGCCTTCTATTTATATGTATTTATTGCTTATTTATTGACTCAAAAGTGCAGCCGAGGCTATACCCAGCCCTTACCCAGTGATCCCTGACCAGTGCCCGGATGCAGCGGCTGGTTTCAGGACTGGGGAGGTCAGGCATCCCCATGTCTAGAAGAATCACTTCCAGTGGCTCTCCAGCATTAGTTTACCCTGTTACCAAAGGGGAGAGCTGGGCATGGTATAAAGCACATCTGGAGTCCCAGCCCTCCGTAGAGGCTGGAAGGTTGCCTCAAGTTCTCAGACAGCCTGGTCTACATAGTGAGTTTCAGAAAAGCCAAGGCTGCATAATGAAACTGTCTCAAAAGAGAGGGTGGGGTGGGCCTCTCCTTGAACCTCTAGCCACAGTGACAGGCAGGGAGATGGAGAGCTGGCTCTGTGTCGCCCCAGAGCCCTGGTTCTGCTTGATGCAGCCCTTCCAGCTGTTTTTAAACAATTATTTATTTTAGTTGTTATTAAATGGACATAGTTCAGTGCTTCCTTTTAATATTCCTACAAGTCCACTTTTCTTCCCTCCTGGTCCTGTCTACCCAGTGGGTGCTCAGAGGCTACTGAAGCCCCAAATTCCTTACCTAAGGAGTGCATGTTGAGAAGGTGCTGCCGGGGTGAAGAGGGGCTTCAACACAACATGCAGCCATTAGCCTGGGTCTCTACCTTTGTACAGGAGGCAGCTGCTGCCCTAAGCAAGCGATAGGATTTTCCTCAAGGTCACATTGTGCTCTCCACTCTTTTTTTTTTTTTTAAGATTTATTTATGGGTTGGGGATTTAGCTCAGAGCGCTTGTCTAGCAAGTGCAAGGCCCTGGGTTTGATCCTCAGCACCACCCCCCCAAAAAAAAGAAGATTTCTTTATTATGTATATATGTTCTGTTTGCACATATCCCTGTAGGCCAGAAGAGGGCACCAGATCTCATTACAGATAGTTGTGAGCCACCATGTGGTTGCTGGGAATTGAACTCAGGACCTTTGGAAGAACAAGCAGTGCTTTTAACCTCTGAGCCATCCCTCCAGCCCAGTGCTCTCCACTCTTTATTATTACTTTGACCATTTGGGGACAGCATCTCGGCCGGAAGTCAATCCCCAGGAACACTCCTCTGCATCACGACAGGCAGGCAGGCATTGCTACAACAGGCCTTTCCAGCATGACCCTGCCAGGCCTCTCCGTAATAGAGACCCAGGGCTGTGAGGCCAAACTGGAGACCTAGACTCCAGCCTAGAGCCAAGAGCCACTAGGATGGCAGCGTGTACTCTGGACCCCTTGGATACCTTTGGTGAAGGGGACTGGGAGCCAGTGGCTTCCACTATGGGAAGACCTGGACTAGACTCAGGGTCCCACTTGTAAGCATGAGCCCACCCAGGGTCCACTTGGCAGTTGTCAGGCCTTCAGGTTGCTAGACAGGACCAAGTGCATGTCAGAGCTAGTGCCGACCACAGCCCCTCCCCAACCTCACAGGAAGAACCATGTGTCCACATGAGCTAGTCACTGTGTTTATTACAGTGGGCATCACCCCCACCCCCCACCCACACCCCTGCCAGCAACTCCAGGAAACCTGAAGCAGGAGCTGCAGACAGCCCTTGCAGGTCACACAACCTCATCTGTCACTGGAATTGGGTTGACCTGGGGGCCTCCAGCCGTGGCTGCCTCCTCCCCCTCTACACTTGGCTTCTTGCGGACTTCCGCTGGTGGCCGGGGTGGGGGGTTGGTGGGTGGCTGCTTGATGGTGCCTCCAACCTGTGGCCGCTCCTTGGGTTTGGGCTCAATGGGGGTCCACTGCTCACCCCGGATGGCTGCCTGAGGGGCAGAGAGGGACTATGTTATGTTTCAAGCTGCTGACTGTCACGAGGGACTCCAAACGGACATGGGTCTCAGTCCCTAAGCAGGATGGGAATGGCTTACATTATTAATTGACTGGCCCAAGGCTACACAGTCAGGATCTGGGACTGCCTGACACCAAACCCAAGCTATGTGGCTGTGCCAGGAGGGCCCTGCAGAGGAGGGAGTATGGAGCCCCTGGACTTCTATAACACTCCCAGAAACAATTCCAGGTACAAATTCCATGATCCACACAGCTCCCAGGTCCCCTCCAAGGGATACCCACCCACACTAAGGCCTCCCCAAGGGTGTCCAGCATTCTGTAGGAAGTATGTAGGGCTGGGTGTTAAAGAATGCAAGCAGAGTACTTGCTGGGAACAGTGCTGCCATCCCCCACCCCCACCCCACATGCACTTCCACAGCAGCTGGCTCATTGTATCTGGGAATGTGCATTTAAATTTAGTATCCCAGCTGGGCGGTGGTGGCGCAGGACTTTAATCCTAGTATTCCGGAAACAGAGGCAGGCAGATCTCTCTAAGTTTGAAGCCAGCCTGGTCTACAGAGCAAGTTCCAGGACAGACAGGCCTACACAGAGAAAGCCTGTCTCAAAAAACAAAACAAAACAAAAACCATAAATAATAAATAAATTTAGAATCCCACAATGTCTGAGAGATAGAAACTGCAGACACCTGTGACTACACCTTCAAACACCTGTGGGTACACCTTCAAACACCTGTGACTACACCTTCAAACACCTGTGACTACACCTTCAAACACCTGTGGCTACACCTTCAAACACCTGTGACTACACCTTCAAACACCTGTGACTACACCTTCAAACACCTGTGGCTACACCTTCAAACACCTGTGGCTACACCTTCAAACACCTGTGGCTACACCTTCAAACACCTGTGGCTACACCTTCGAACACCTGTGGCTACACCTTCGAACACCTGTGGCTACACCTTCTAACCAATAAGCTAGAATATTCTATACACAAGATCTATCTATAGGATCTCAGAAAATGAAAAAGACTTTTAAGGAACGCATGCTAAGCTAGGTGAAGTAGCACATGCCTGTCATCCAGCATTAGGAAGTGGGGGTTACAAGGAGCAAGAGTTGAAGGCCTCTTCAACTACATAGCAAGTTTGAGGCCAGCCTCGGCTGCATGAAACCCTCTCTTTCTCTAAAAATAGATAGGTAGGTAGATGATAGATAGATAGATAGACAGACAGACAGACAGACAAGACAGGTAGATGCTTTTGTCATGAGCCCCTGGGAAGTGCACCTGACACAGCCCCAAACACAGGCCGACTTGACTGACCAATGGGCCCACACTGAGGTGGGGAGGTAGGACCTGGGCCAGCCACACTGCCTGTCTGACTTTATCCACCTGCTCCACAGAGTACAATACAGCTTCAACAGGGAAGGAAGTACCCAGTATACAGCAGATGTGCGTTAACCAAAGCTGATGTGAGCAAGTAAGCTGGCGTGAGGGCCGAGAGCACCAAGGACATAGGAACCGGGGGTAGAGGAGCTTACTGTAGAGGGCAGCCACTTACCAGCAGGTAGATCGCACTGGCAATGACCAAGCAGACGGTCCCCAGGATAGTGGCCAGCAGGAAGCCTGCAGGCACTGACAACCTTGAGGGGTAACAGGAGGAGCCAGCAGACAACAGTCAGAGACGATCTGGAGCTCTTGGCCACAAGGTCTCGGAGGGAGACTTCATCCCCAGGGCCCCAGAATGAGCAGAGGCCAGCTCTGCCCAGGTCCAGCCTAGGTTTGGTATAAACTGTCCTCTGCGGTGACGTGTCCTTTGATTCCAGCCCCAGATACTGTGCTGGGGAAAAGGGGTGTGGCCACATGGGTGTGTCCCAGGCCCAGCTTAGCAAAGACCAAGAGAAACAGCAGGTGTAAGAGACCACGGAGAACCACCCAGCACCACACTGTAGCTCAGCTGCTAGGTTTGGTATGCACCACACAACAGATGACAGACGCAGGTTTGGGACCTTCCGCCTCTCTAACAGCCAGGCTTTTCTAGAGTCTAGACAAACATCAATAAAGAAGGGGCTTGGCTGAGCCCTAACCTCCTGTCCAGGCTACAGACCCATGGGGTGTCTCCTAGTCTCCTGTTACCCAGGGCATTGGCAGGGGGACTCACAGGAAGTGGAGGACAGCCCGGATGTAGTAATTTCTCGTGAGGGGCCCAAACAGCTTCACCACAGTAGTCAAGTACTTCTGTCCACTAGAGGGAAGACAGGTCATGGGGTCAGCATCAGTCACACTCAGGACTCCCTGTCACTCCCTATCCACCCTTCCAGGGAAGACCCTTTTCTTCCTGGTCACAATGGCCCAGCAGCTGGGCAGGCCTTGGGCTGGAAGCTCCCGACAAGCCAGCCCCAGGCCACTCAGGTGGGAATGACTCACCATCGCTCCATGGTGGAGCCCTTTTTCCTCTTTCCACGGGGGTACTCCAGCAGACAGATAAGTACACCTGCGGCGCTGTGGAGTGGTTAAGGAAAGCCAGGCTTGGCCTAAGCTAGTGTGGACTTCTGCTGAGAGGTAAACGGAGGCACAGCCACTGGTCCATACCCGCTCTCCCATAGCCTGCTCTCCCACCGCATCTGTCCTCAGGTTCTGGCCAGTGGGTCCATTGTCCAGCAAGGGAAGAGGCAGTGGACTCCAATCCAAGCCTTGGCATCGTGGGCCTTAGCTCCACGTTTGCCTGAAACCCACTCTGTGGCCTTTGGCAAGTGGCTCTCCAGCCCTGGGCCTTGGCTTCTAACACTGGTCCTGCTTCCTGAGGCTGTGGCCATACAGGATAGGTGTAGCACTCTACAAACTGTGTGGTGGCTAGGTCTGGAAGCAGCTGTCTCACCACACCTTCCTGGTCCCCCGTAGAAGGATACATAGAGTAGGCACCAAAGTACCACTGTGTGAAGCGCCCAGCAGTGGCCACGATGCCCCCTGTGATGAGGACTAAGGATGGAGGGAGGTGGTCAGGAGGTGGCCCCTGCTGCAGGTGTGAACCCACTTGAGCTTACCCCTCCTTGGCTAGGACCACTTCCAATTCTCTGCTCACTGGGGCGGGGCACCGCCCCAGAAGGAAATGCTTATATTGCTGGAGTGCATGGGGCAGAGAGGACACCCGGTGACGTGGCCAGGACGAGCTGCACTTGTTGGTGGGGGTGTCCTGCCTCAGCTCCATGGTGGCTGTCTAGTGCTTACATCCTTGTTTGCCTGACAGCTACTGTGCTTTCTTTCCAGCTGTGGTGCCTCTTCTTAGTCCTTTTGTAAGTAGCACATACCTGGGTTCCATCCCCAGGAAACAAAAACCAAAAACTTGCACAGGGTTGGGCCACAGTCACATGGCCCTACCGTCATCTCAGCCAGTCAACCCACTCAAGACCTCATTAGAGCAGAATATGCAAGTGTGACGCTTAGTTCCCCCATGGAACCACATGACTTACAACCTCCCTCGTTTCAGAAAGTTCTTGCGTCTGTGTCTTTAGCTCAGATGAAGCTGAAGGATGGGCTCCGTAAATAATTAACAGATCACTCTTCTTTCGTTGTTGTTTTTGAGAAAGCCTGGACACATTGGCTGGTCTGGAACTCCTGAGCACCCCCCACCACCTCCATGTTGTTTGGATTGCAGCAGGGATCACCACACCCCACTGCTTACCTTTCTTTTTTTTCCTTTCTTTCTTTTCTTTCTTTTTTTTTTTTTTTCTTTTTTTTCTTTTTTTATATGGGACAGGGTTTCTCTGTGTAACAGCCCTGGCTATCCTGGAACTCACTCTGTAGATCAGACTGGTCTCCAACTCACAATGATCCACCTGCCTCTGCCTCCTGAGCACTGGAATTAAAGGTGTGCGCCACCACCACTTGGTATAATTTTCAGTTTCTTTTCTTATCTTTTTTCTTTTTAATTGACTGTTTTTCTGGTCCCTGGGTCAACCACAATTCATTGATTCATTTTTCTGTACCTGGGATAGTTAGAGGCTTCTAGTCTATAGCTACAATGGATAAGGTGATGTGGCTATGTTTTTATTTTTTTAACCAATAGTAAGAGTGAATTTGAGATATCTTATGAAGCTGGCATGATGATGAAGGCACCTGCCACCAAGTCTGATTCATCCTGATGACAGGACCCACAGAGTAGCGGAGAACTGACTCTAAATTGTCCTCTGACCTCCATGTGCTTACTATCTTAGCATGCTGGTGCCCAGCTATAATCTGAGTACTAGGGAGGTAGAGGCAAGAGGATCAGAGTTCAAGGCCAACCCAGTGAATTTGAGAACAGCCTGGGCTACATGTGATCCTGTTTCAAACAAACGAACAAGCTAGGGAAGTGACTGGGTTAGTGGAGTGTTTGCCCAGCATGCATGAAGCTCTTAGTTCAATCCCTAGCAATGCTTAAACTGGAAATGGGGAGCTTGCATTAATCCCAGCACTAGAGAGGTGGAGGTAGGAAGACCATGAGTTCAAGGCCAGCCTCACTTACATAGTATGTTTCAGGATTGACTGGGATACGTGAGACCCTGGGATCCTGGCACTTGGGAGGTGGATGCAGGAGGGCAAGGAATTCAAAGTCATCTTTTGCTACGTAGTGAGTTTGAGACGAGCCTGAAACCCTGAAACATGAAACCCTGTCTCAAAACAAACAAATAAAACACAGGAACCTGTTGTAGATTAAGATGAGAGATACACCAAACGAGAAAATTCTTAAGATCTTGATTACGTGAAGGCTGGAGAGATGTCCAGTGTCAAAGAACACTGGTTGCTCTCCAAAGTATCATTTTCAGGTAGGTGTGGCCACACCTGTTATCCCAACACTCTTGAGGCTCATAGGATCATAGATTTCAGGTCAAGACTCTATTTCAAAAAAATAAGCAAAAAAAAAAAAAAAAAAAAAAAAAATCCCTTTTCCTTTCTATTCTAGAAGTTTGCAGTAAGCTTTACTCCGACTTCTAAAACAGTATTTTTAGCAAGCATTTTTTCAAAGAAGTGATTTGTAGTTCCTATTTTTCAAACTGAGATGCACGTGGCCGAGTTATTCTCTTTCTTGTCCTAATATTTGAAAATAAATTCTCCCAAATATATAAGGGTACTCACTGCACCATCCTTCCTAGCCGCCTTCCCTGGACTCAGCTTCCCTCTTGCTGAAGCACACCCACCTTTGCACTGAGGGTGTGTTAGCTGGAACCCGGCAGGACAGTGCAAGTGAGGAGGGTTTGCCCTTTTCTCAGCACCTAAGACATCTGTCTTCTGGCCTCAGTGGCATCTTTGCTGCACTGTCTTCTGGCATCTACGGTTGATCTGAAAACTCTAAAGCTGGTATTAACCCATGATTTTTTCCCCTTGTCTAATGTCATTTCAGTGTGTTCAAGAAGGGATTTGTTTCCATTAGTTCTGAAAACCAATTCTGACTCTCTTCAGCCCAAAATCATTTCTGGGAAATGTTTGCCCCGCCTCCAGACCTCCCCTCCCCCACACTACGGACGCGCTCATGTCCACTCTTCCTGTACAATGTATGACACAACTTCTATGTAGAAATCCCCATGTCTGTGGGGATCCCCCCAACTTCCTTCTATTTTCTTCTTCGGGGCTGTGCATCCTCACTGTATCTACTACCACCAAGACTTGACCTGTGTGCATCCGTAGACACCACACGTGAATTCACTTTCTCAAATTCAGTTGGTCACTGATCTCCTTTGGCATCCAAGGCACACTTTTTTTGCTTTCCAGTGGGACCAGCACCCCTGCCCTCTGGGTGCCCTGCCCTCTGGGTGCTGACTCCTCACAAGGTTCACTTCCTCAAACAGTGAGCTAATGTGAGCTCATGTCAGTAGGGCATGCATTCCACAGCAGCCAGTGTGCCCAGCTGAGGGCTTCTCCCTCAAATCAGAATTCTCTAGCTTCTTCATCTGTGGATGAAGGCAGCCTCACTCCAGCAGTCTGCACAGGCCCAGATCTCAGGTTTTGACTGTTCATGATCCTTTCCACCTGACTCCTGGCTGCAACAGTTCATGGCAGGTGCAGGAATATACGTCGCATGTGAGTCTTGCTCGGGTGGTGACTCCTTCCTTCTCCAGCACAGAGACCCTGGAGCAGCCTCAGCAAAAGTGGCCATATTGTCCTGGGCATCCCCAGACTTCAGACCCCTCTCCCAACCTTCAAATAGCACTGCTTTATTCTTTTGCTTGGCTTGTAGCTCAGCTACATATTAACCGTCCTGTTTTGCTGGTCAGTGTTAAGGGTGTGCTCTGCAGGAGGGGTCTTTTGGTCACACATTCACTGAGCCTGCTATCCACTAGTCCTCAGGGTGTCCTGTCTATTCTGAGCTCCTGCTCTGCTGCCACCATTAGTGGGAGGGGACACCCTTTATCCACCAGGGACACCCAAGGACTCATTCTTAAGTCCAACCAAGAACAACTACTGTGTTCAGGGACTCTGAAATAACACAAAGACCAGAGCCTATGGCTTGCTTAAGATGCTTTAACAGAGGGTCCTCATCCCAGGGAATCAGGCTACCTGAGGTTGGATGTCTCCGAGCAGGTAACATCTGAGTTGAGAGGGGAGGAGAGGAGAAGGGGAAGAAGCGGGGGAAGGGGAGGAAGGGGAGGAAGGGGAAGGGAGGCGTCAGCCAGCTCTGGGGGCTGTGGCAGCAGCAGTTTTTGCAAAGGCCCTGTTGCACATTCAGGAAACTCAGAAGCAGAAAAAAGCTGTATGGCAAAGAGGCAGGAGAGTGCCCAGGAGGCAAGCAGGGGCTCTGGCAGTCAGAAATAGGTCCTGAGATGGAGCCAGGTGATAGTGTGGCCAGAAGAGATGGCAGTTTCTGTGATTTCAAAACCAACCAAACCAACAACAAAAAACAGCTGGGCAGTGGTGGCACACACCTTTGATCCCAGCACTTGGGAGGCCAGCCTGGCCTACAGAGTGAGTTCCAGGACAGCCAGAGCTGTTACACAGAGAAATCCTGTTTCCAATAAACAAAAACAAACAAACAAAACTGGGGGAGAGGTGGCTCGGTGGTTAAGAGGCTCACTGCTCTTGTAGAGGACCAGGGTTTGGTTCTCAGCACCCCATCAGCAGCGCAGAACCACCTGTAGGTCCAGCTCCAGGAGATCCAGTGCCCTCTTCTAGCCTTTGTCTGTAAGCCCCGGTACTTGTTCACATGCCCACACCCAGACACACATGCATACGCACAATGTGACAACAAAATGTTAAAAAATTATGTTCCTGTTGGTTGCACCTAGACTGTCCAGAACCTTCCCAGGGTGGTCGTACTTTCCAGAAACAAGGAAAGTCAGAGGAAGTCCTACTTGATGGAGAAAGTGGCCACAGCCGGTGACTTCTCTAGATCTTCCCTCTGTCTCTAAATGACACAGGACAGTTGTGTCAGCCTGGGCACTGTGGACAATTCACAGAGACCTTACACAGCACACGTAGACAGTGTAGACAGACAGGCTGGCACTCACAGGCGAGGCTAGCACTTACAGGAGAGCCCGGGTCTTCCCACCCCAGCTATGTCTACTTCCTGGAGGGAACTTTTGAAGTGCAGGTGATTTCCACGGTACACAGTCCACCACTGGCAGGCAGGTGGGAAGTGGAGAGAAGAGGCGTCTAAACTGGCCCACCATTCTCAAAGGGCTCAGCTTCAAAGCCTCCCACCTCAGAATGGAGCTTCCAGTGTGGAGGTGATGGAGACTTCTCCATCACCCCCCACCTATGCATTATTCCCAGGTGAGTGGAGGTGGGTCTGGACTCCCACCCGTGCCCTTGCAGGTCTTTCCTGGCTAGCTTTGGCTTTGAGGCATGTCTACAGTTTCTTCTAGTCTCGGGCCTGATGCTCCTGGTCTGTTCTACTAGGTTCCTTCCCTGGTGTAGTGAAGCCCAGGGGTCTCACTAACCCTTGGCAGACCTCCCAGGCTGCCCTGATTGTTCGAGCCACGGCCAGCGTCATTCAACCAAAGCCAAGTGTCCAGCACCTTAGACCTGAGCTAAGATCACTGAATGGTGTCTGGACTCTTGTGAAATAGTTTCTGCGCACATTCCACTTGTGGGATGGAGCCAGCTGCTCCTCCAGGATCAGATCAGCTCCTATCCCAAGCCCCTCTAAGAGAAGACGGAGCCCTAGCGACCTGCAAAGCCAGAGCCCCGACTCCAGGCCAAGGGGGCTATGCACAGAAGAGGGTGTTCGGGCGGGTTTTCCTAACAGGGCGGGAAACCACCAGGCGAATGCCTCTTCCCCAGCTGCGAGTAACTTCCTCCTCTGAGGTCCTAGCGCAGACAGAGCGGGGTGCAGGGCGGGGTCGCAGAGCAGGAGGCTGAGCAAGGCCAGCAGCGGCCACCGCCCGCCCCGAGCCCCGGGTTCCCCGGCAGCCCGAGCTGGGAGTTCCGCAGCGCCAGCCCGAGCTCCGCTTCTTCCGCTGCGCCCCAGGGGTCCTGACCCGCCTCTCCGCCCGCAGCCCGCCTCACTCACTCAGGCCAGATGCCAGCGCCTGCTCGTTGGCCCACATGGCCCACTCGATCTGCCCCATGGCGAGGACCCTGAACACGCAGCCGCCCGGTCCAACTCTGCAGCCCACTCTGTAAGTCTTCACGGATCGGCCCGCCCCAGCTCAGGCTCCGCCCCTTCGGGTTGTGCCCCAGAGGCCTCCTCTGTGCCTTCCTTCCCTTTGAGCCTTGGTGGGTGGGACAGCCTCCCCTCGGGCATCCCTCCAGCTGGAAATGTGCCCGGGCTGCTTAGGACTTGCCTGTGACTTGAGATGGTTTATGCCCCACTCGACCCCAGGACCACTGGAGTAAGTTTCACCCCCTCCCACCCCAGCTCCTGCGCTTATCAAAGACAAATCCGAAAGGATGAAGTTACTTCCGACCCACAGTGAGCTGGGGCAGGTGTGGCCTGGATCACATGACTAAGTGGAGGGAGGTGGGAGACATGATATGCAAGGCTGGGAAAACCCAGAAAGCAGGGGACAGCTGAACACTATTGCTCTGTTGTCTCTGGCCCAGACCAGCTCAGCTGTAGCGCCATGTATGTTGGGGAATGGCATAGGGTGTCAAGGAGGCAGGAGACTGTCACAGGAGGACACAGTGGCTGGGGCTGGCTTGTGGGCAGTGGCAAGCAATCCTAGCAGAACCTACTTCAGGCCCCGCCTCTCCACTACATAAACAAGATGGAACTCAATGGCAGGTAGGGACCTGAGCAGTCACTGATCGTGGACCCTAGAACGCTGGTTTACAAAGAGAAAGCGGAGCCAAGGCAGGCAGGCAGGCAGGCAGCAGCACACTTTATTCCCGGGGCTGTCAGGTCCATTACCTGCACCTTCATGAGGCACCCACACCCACAACGGACCCAACCCTGTCGGCTTAACAGCCTCTGCCCTCAAGAGGAGGGGGCACTAGTCTTTATAAAGAAATATTCCATCCGTGGTGTGGCCTGAGTTGAGGAGCCTGAGTCTCAGCAGAGGCTAGCCATCATCCTCCAAGGCCTTGTTACCGAGACCCTAGGAGCCTCTTCAACGGGAGGCCCCTTCCCTAATGAGCTCCTGTCTGAAATACAGAAAGGTCCACGGAGTGTTTCAGCAAGCCCTTCAGAAACCAGCAGGGAATATGAGGCACTTGAAAGGGGACCCCCAACCCCCGGCTGCCTAGACAGTTGCTCATCACCACTCATGGTTCCCCAGTACAGCATGATTACTAAGCAACCCCACAGGCATGGCCAGCCAGCACACCAGCTCCCTAGTCCCAGTGAGCAACCCTTTCTCCAATGGCACGAGGGATCGGACATGGAAGAGGTCAGGGGTCCTGTTGTGGTAGGCCATCTGGGCCTAGCAGATGAGCATGTGAGTTGTCTAGGACTTGAGGCCCTGGTCCAACCTGGGGGAGAAAAATCAGTGTCTAGTCATGAGTAACAGCAGAAGCCCTACCCACTGCTCCAGGCACTTAACAAACCAGAGACTCTAAAC
Source organism: Onychomys torridus (assembly GCF_903995425.1). Taxonomy (NCBI): domain Eukaryota; kingdom Metazoa; phylum Chordata; class Mammalia; order Rodentia; family Cricetidae; genus Onychomys; species Onychomys torridus. The sequence goes on from NC_050447.1 coordinate 50,440,753, forward strand.
TAGGATTAGATTGGGGAGGGGAGTGTCCCTTCCTGGTAAAGCTACATCAGCTTGTCCAAGCTAAGCCAGCTGAGCTGCTAGGTGGCCCTTACCCTGGCTGGGCCAGATCCTGGAGATCTCTGTGGCCCTCAGCACATGGTTGGTATAGAAAACAGGGATTTAGAGTGAGCATCTTTGAGCAAGATCAGGAGATACAGGGATGCTGGCCTGCTTGTGGTAGGGAACACCCTGAGGGCAGAGTCTTGGGGACCCCGACACCTACCTATGCTGGTGATAAAAGTGACCACTTTTTATCTTCCTGGTTTCTCCTGGTCACGAGTTACGAGCCTTCTCATCCCAAATGCCCCCACTTTCCTCCTATACTTCAACTTGTCCCCAAATGACCACCGAGAGGAAATGAGTGTCTGATGACGCTGAGCCTAACAAACAGCACGTGGCTACTTCTGTACCATGGCTGATGTTGGCTTCTACTTCCTGTCTGAGATACAGTGGAGGGAGGGAGCCTGGACCCCTCAGCAGATACGGAGGTGCCTGCCATGTGTTGATTGGGCCTCACCTGAGTGGCAATGATGTACTGGATAGCACCAGGGCTGGGCTCCATAGCCAGCGCCGCCTTCAACTCATCAGAGAGAAGAACAGGCGTCACCGGCAGCCCCTTTAGGAACCTAGGAAAGAAAGCAGAAGTGTGGTCAGGATGCCGTGTGTGGAAGGCCCAGATGGCCTGCTCTTCAGACACGGCAGGCTCCCTGTGGATGGTAAGGGTGGAAGGAGAGCAGGGTCTGCTAGGAGGGAGGTTTCTTTTAGGGATGAGAGCATTATGAATTAGAGATTTTGCTAAGTGGTACAGAGCAGTCAGACCAGTCCCGGGAGACAGACCTGAGCCATGAAGAGACCAGGGACCACATGTACAGGCTCAACCCTGACCGGTAAAGAAGAAACTGGGGCTCTGCTCGAATCCTATGCTTCAGAGTATCCGATATTTCACACACCCATCAGAATGCCTGATGCCTTTCCTGATCAAACTCAGCTCTGGGCTGGAGAGGAGGCTCAGTGGTTGAGAACACTAGTTGCTCTTGCAGATGGCAGGGCTTAGGGTCCCAGCACCCACATGGCAGCTCACAACCATCTCTAACTCCAGTTCCAGTAGACTGACGCCCTCTTCTGGCCTCCAAGGATACTGCACACACATGGTGTACTGACATTCACACAGGCAAAATACTCAGCCTAAAATGGGTTTTTTAAATTTATTTTTATTTTATGTGCATTGTTGTTTTGCCTGCACATATGTTTGTATATAGACAGTTGTGGGTTGCCATGTGGGTGCTGGAAATTGAACCTGGATCCTGTGGAAAAACAGTCTGTGCTCTTAACCACTGAGCTATCTCTCTAGCCCCTAAAATGTTTTTAAACAAACAAACAAACAAAACCCAAGTTGACCTTTGCTGAGGGAGGGCCCCTGACCTTCCAGAGGTATTATTTCTCGCCTTTAAAAAAAAAAAATGAACTTTTTGATATAGGGTCTCATGCTATAGCCCCGGCTGGCTTTGAATTCACTTCCTAGCACTGGTATTCCAGATGAGGGCCACCTCACCTAGCTGAAATGTCACTTCTTAGGAGGGGGATATGGTATTTGTTGATACATCTGCAGCCTGTGTGGCTATCAGGAAAGACTGTCAGTGCTGCCGTGTGCCATGGCTGTGTCCCTGCAGACGGACAGTTGGCGCCTGAGATCACCTGGCTTAGTAGAACCACCATTTGGTCCTAGCAGAATGCTCTGGGCCTCTCCAGGCAGGGAAGAGGAACACACACTCACTTGTCTCCATTTGTTGCGGGGGGAAAGCTGTGCCTCACAGCTGCCGCAAACTCAGCCACAGTGTCATCCAGGGTGAAGATCACAGCATTGGGGCCTGCATCAAATGTGTACGCCACCTGGAACCCCAAGTGTACCCCAGCTGTTCACTCAGCACCCTGAACTCCGTCCCTCTACCTGCTGGGGGAACCGTGGGTCTCCCAGAGTTGAATGGGGCCCATGCAACCCAACCAGGGTATGGTATCAATTAAACACACCTGTGTGGGTCATACAGCTAGTGTGTATCAGACAAGACACAAAACACAGAACAAACCAGAACTGTGGGGTGGAGCTTGTCTGTGCCATGTCTGCCATGGTCTTGAGGCCCATCCTGGAGGCCACTCACAGCCCCACCTACTTCCATAACCTTTGCCTGCCCATGTATACCACATCCCCACTATCGTCCAGGCTCCTTGCAGCTGGACCCTCTGCTTGACTGCATTCTCCCATGCCTGTCACCTTTGTCTGCCCGTGGTGTGTGTTAAAGCGGTGCACTAGCTGGATGATGCGCCTGGAGGTGTCGTTGAGGTAGGAGATGGGCGGGAAGGTGTCCAGGCAGGTGGCATGAAACTGGTTGCTGTCCTTCATGGTCAGCTGGGCAAAAGTCTGGAAATCCCGCTCTCGGATGCAGCGGGTCATCTCCTTCATGCGCTCAGGCACAACGGACTCAGCCCGGAACTGCAAAGTGAGTGAGTGAGCGAGCGAGCGAGCGGGTACAACACTCTCTGCTAGTAGGTCTGGGCAAAGACTCCAGAGCCTCCCCCCACCAGAGGAGCCCTAGCTTGAGTAGTACACTTCACTCTCCCCAATGGAGACTTACCTTGAGCAGGGTTCTGGTTTCCACACACACACACACACACCCACACACACACACACACACACACCCGCCCCGAGCAGGCCCGACCTTGAGCAGGGGTCTGGTCTCCACCCCCCCCCCCCCAGCAGGCCCGACCTTGAGCAGGGGTCTGGTCTCCACCCCCCCCCCCAGCAGGCCCTACCTTAAGCAGGGTACTGGTCTCCACACTGGTCTGCATGCCCACAGTGCTGCCCATCTGCTTCTTCTCGGCACTCACCTGAATGGGAGATGGCACTGGGCCTGGGCTACAGGGGACCCATAGCACAGCCCTATCACTTGGCCCTGCCCTCTGCCAAACCAACCTCAGGCTCCTGGTCAGGGAGGGGTGATGTGGGTCTGGGTCTAGCCACATCATGGGAAGGGGCACAGCCCTGCCATGTGGGAGTCACTCCTGATCCTACCACCTACCACCAACAGCCTTGGTCTATTGTCTAGCCCCCTGCTGGCCTAGGATCCTGGTAAATCTCAGATAAATATGGTCCTTGCATTCTTAGACCAGCCCCGGCTAAACGGCCATTCTCTCCACTGGCTTCATGTCCATCCACTTACCACAAGGATAAGGACTCGGAGTTGGGGCCAGTGCCACTCTGGGGCTATCTGCCGGGCGATGCTGTCCTTTCCATCCGCCTGTTCTCCCATCTGCCACTCCACGAAGCCCCCATAAAGACTGCGGCAGGCGCTGCCTGAGCCCCGCCGGGCCACTTCAGACAGGTCCCCCTCAACCCCATAGACCCGGGCCAAGGTATAGGCTGAAGGCATAGGAAAGGGACACGGAGGCAGGGTAAGGGTTAATGTGCCACACAGTCCAGCTCGTCTAGATGCTCCCCACTGCACAGGAAATGAGACTCTGAGGAGACAGAGCAGGGGCTCTGGCATCACCCAGCTCCACATCGCTTCACTCAGCATTAAGTTTGGAAACGCAGCCAGTCTCATCAACCACCTCAGGGCCGGGGCTGGGCAGTTTCTTGGAGGAGCTGCACCCAAGTGCAACACTGAGGAAGGAGTGGCATTCAGAAGGCCACCAGGAGCAGGGGCCAGGTGAAAGTAGTGTCTCCAGGAAGACAATGGTGGCTCTGGGGAAAGACAGTCCAGCAGGCAGTGAGGCCAGCGAGCTGCTCATTAGCAATCTCCAGAAGGTGACCCCATGTCCACTTCAGGATGACGCGGGAGCCAGCTGGACCAGGAAGCTATCACCCCTGGAGCTAAGGGATAAGGGTGGCCTGAGCTCACCATCATGAGGACTGCCTGTGCCAGGGATGGGGGTGTCATGAACAGGGACCCCAATGAAGAAAGCAGGGATAATACTGATGGGAAAGGAGTGTTCCCAACAGCCAGAGTGCAGCTGTGCCTGAAGCTGGACCAAGACCCCTGAACTGTTCGTTGTCCCCTGCCCCCACCTCCAGGTACTTTCTACCTTCGGGTGGCTTCAGTCACCTGTGTCACTTGGGAGTTGGAGGGCCCTCACCCGAGAGCAGAGAGGGTCTGTGGTCAATGCATCCTGGGAAAGGGCAAACTTAGGGCCTGCTTACAGCAAGCTCCAACAATGGGAGCCGTGGGTGCTGACCAGTCAGAGAACCACCCCTACTACTACAAAGCGGAACCCTGGGTCTCCCAGTCCCTCTGAGTACCCACCTAGGCAGGCATAGCCCGCTGCTGAGGATGCCAGGCCTGCAGCGGTAGGGAAGTTGTTCTCTGAGGCCACATGCACCTTATAGCTGAGGCTGAGGGGAAGTGCATCCCCGTCTCCTGTGCTCCTCCGCTTCCGAGCCAGGCGGCGAACTGCAGGCAGGGACAGGCCATGGTGAGTGGTCCTGCCACCTGACGGACCCACTGATCTACCCCTGCCACCTCATCTGCCTGGGGCTGGGAGTGGGGAGAGTATGGCTGAAATCTGTGAGGCAGTAACTCCCAGACTTCCCACACGGACTTCCTCCTGGGGTGCTCCAGTCCCAGCCCCTCTCTGTCTGCTACTAGAAGCTTCCTATGGGCACTCAGCATCCTCAAGGGCACAGCAGGAATGGCCGCCATCCCAACTCACTCTCCCTCAGGCAGGCCTGGAGCCGTGGCTGCCCCACGTCCTCCTCGTGACCGTTCAGCCAGATGCGGTCCTCTGTGAAGTCCTTGCTGATGGCAGCAGTTGTGATGGTTTTTAACTGGGAAGGAAGACCAGGGGCCAGTGCTGAGGGCCAACACCCGCAAAGCATCCCTTTCTGCCCAGGAGGCCTTTCCTATCTCTAGCTAATATGGCTGTCCACCTGGGCAGGAAGGTCAGGGGGCCACCAAGGTCAGACCTGGCTAGGTAGCAGGGAAGTCGGCAAGCCCCTCAGGCTGGCCACACTGGCCTGGCCTTCACCATGTGGGGTCTGTCTCACCCACAGCAGAACCAAGGGCACCTGATCCCTCTTGAGTAAAGGAACCTGGTATAAAACTGGCCCTGTGGCATTGGGAATTTGTGTGAGGATGAGGAGACAATGGGGGGCTGGGCAGTCCAAAAGGAATGAGAAGCACGCAGGCCAGTTATGGTTCCCCTAGAAGCCACCCTATTCTAGCCGTGAGAGCTCAGTGTCTATGCGGTGCACAGTCACCTGGTCCTGATGCAGTGTAACACTCAGTGAGGAGTTGATGGGCAGGATCAGTGCTTCATCTCGCTTGCCCCCTGCAACAACAACACAAGCAAGTGAGTTCCCGGCACCCCAATGGCACTCCACACAGCTGCCCCCATCCTTCTGTAGCAGCCCCCACCCCCACCTTGCTCTCATTGCACTGGCTGTCCCCTAACCCCCAACTCCCCACCTCAGGAACACCTCCTAGGTTGGCCGCAGACTCAGAGCTCAGGTCCCTGAGCACAGCTGGAGGCCAGCCCACATCCTTCCTCCCTCTTTCTTTGACTCCACAGACACAGGTGTGGGCATCTGCAAGGTATCACGTGCTTATGTGGCTAGTAGACTACTCTTCCACCTGCTTGTCACCCAGAGGAGCCCATGTCTCAGATGGCACCAATCAGAATGGTCCCTCTCTGACCAGTACGCCAAGCCCCACTGATTACAGCAAGCACAGTCAACTCTCCAGAAAGCCAGAGGAAATACTACCCGACAACATTCACAGAACTTAGCTGGTAGTATCACGTCTTGGTTGAGCATCCACATATGCTCGGTTAATTTAGAACGTTTCAACAGAAGCTAATAAAAAACCATCCTTCACCATCTTGCCATCCTTCACCATCTACAGACATCTGCACACAGGCAGCTCTCCTGGAGTCATGTGGCTGCTTTGAGGAAGGCGGAGCAGATGTCCTATCCCCTAAGACTGAAGCCCAGATGTCCTGCACAAGCCAGCAGGAGGTCCCTGAGGGAGGAAGGAAGACCCAGGGCCCTCGGCTCCAGGCACGGCTAGGGTGCATGGCTTTGGGTGAGCCACCTGGGTTTCTTTTTGCCCACGGGTCTCAGGCCAGCAACCCTAGCATAGCATCAAGGAGACTGGCAGAGGGCAGCTGAGTGAGACAAACTTTTTGCCACAGCTTGCTCCAGCCACACCCTCTTCCCAAGGCCCTGGGAGCCTGGCTAGCTAGGAGCGCCATCTTTTCTGCCCTGAAGGTGTGGCGGGTTGCCCTTTCAGCTCAGCTGGCAGCCTGGACTTCATCTACAGGGCTGCTTGAACAGGTGCTTCTTCTGGCCTTGCTGGGGGTTTCCAGAGGAGGCCTGATGACTCCCACAGGAACCCTATGGAGCCCCAGCAGAAACAAGCACCATACAATGCAGGTAGAACCCCTCTGTCTGCCAGAGAGAAATGAAACCACCTGCTAAAGGTTTTAATAGGACTTGAGTCTCAGAACACAACAGAAAACCATTAGCTTTCAACCCAAACCATTTGCCATACCAAAAGGGAGGTTCTCAAACTGAGAAAATAACGGAAGACACTAACTCTGAAGTGTCAGAGGTGCCATGCTGACTGCTGCCAAAGGTTTTAAAGCAGCCGCCATGAAAATGCTTCAAGCAGCAGCCAGAAGTGAGTAAGAAGACATCTGCAGAGAAGACAAAGGAGGAAATGGAAACCTGAACGGCTGTGAACTGCAACAAAAGCGCAGGGTGAACTTAAAATGAACAGATGGAGGGAACACCCAGCCAGCAGGACCGTGATTGACATCCAAACACCAGGCAACCGCAAAGCATCCCACACAGCAACATGCAGAAGAAAAATAGCATGCATTTGAAAAGAATGCTGTATTTATTCTTTGAAAATTGCATACATGTATCCAATGTATTTTAATTATTTTCACCCTCCATCCCCCCTCCAACTCCTCCCAAGGGTCCCCTTGTTTGTTTTGTTTTTGTTTTTGAGGTTCTGGGTCTTTTTTTTTTTTTTTCTTTCTGTTATCAGCTTGATACAGTACAAATTCTTATCCTAAGAGTGAAATGTTTCACTGAAGCTTGTCCAGTGATTGAGTAAAACCAAAACTTATTATAAGCCACAATCATCCTAGGGTCCCCCCACTGCTATGTGGCCTCCTTGGTTCTGTGGGTTGCAGTCTGATTGTTCTTTGCTTTATATCTAGTATCCACTTACGAGTGAGTACATACCATGTTTGTCCTTCTGGGTTTGGGTTACCTCACTCAGGATGATATTTTCTAGTTCCATCCATTTGAGGCTCTGGGTCTTGAACCTAGGGTCTCTCACACATGCTAGGCAAGTGCTACAGACCCAACCCAAGATCATGTGATCTTTTGTTTTGTTTTTCATGACAGGGTTTCTCTGTGTAGCCCTGGCTGTCCTAGAACTCACAGAGATCCGCCCGCCTCTGCCTCCTGATTGCTGGGATTAAAGGCGTGCTCTACCACCCAGCCAACATCATGTGATGTTATCAACAGAAAAGATATTTGACAAAATCACAGCCATTTGTGTTTTAGGGAAGAATTATCAGGAAAAAAAAATTGGGAAAGATGAGGGTCCTTTTTTGTTTTTAAGACAGAGTCTAGTTATGTGGCCCAGGCTGGCCTAGACACTATAAAGATACTTTCATGGACCAAGGCAAGAATGTCCACTGCCAACAGCCCAATCCTCTTACCTGACACAATGTCGTTCACCAACTGTGATTAGGCAAGAAAGGAAACACAAGACACCAGGTCCGAAGGCAGAAACTAAAGAAGGCTACTCCTAGTGGAAGAAGGCTTGTTTGTCTACATAGAAAAATCTCAAAGACCTGCAAAAAAAGTTCTCAGAAGGAAAGAGTCTGCTAAGCAACACTGCAGAACACAAGATCAACACACGCCTTTAATCCCAGCACTTGGGAGGCAGAGGCAGGCTGATCTCTGTGAGCTCCAGGCCACAGAGCCATACAGAGAAACCCTGTCTCAAAAAACAAAACAACAAAGACCAAAACCAAAGGCATGGGGGTGGGATAGAACCGGCTCAAGGAAAGGATAGTCCATACCAGTGGCCATCAGGAAACGGAGGCTAAAACCACACTGAACTGTTGGCCTACCTGTCAGATAGACTAAAGTTAAAAATAGGCACTCCACTGAAATGGGCACTAGAACATGGAAATCAAGATGGCCTGTGTACCACCGGTGGGAATGCATGATGGTATGTTACCCCGAGGAACCCACAGTTCCTTAGCAGAATAAACAATTACCACTCATTCTTCCAGAGGCTCTCCAGGGCCTTCTCCCTCCCAAGGATGAAAGTTCACACAAACACCTGTCCATAAACGTGGGTAGGTAGCAGCTTCACTGGTAGCAGAGCCCCTTGGGGTTGCCAATGCTGTGGACTAGGGCCTAGCAACAGTGGGCAGTGAACCCTCGCTGCATCCACCCAGACAAGCTTCCAGAAAAGTATGCTGAGTGAAATGCGCCACACTCAAGACTCTACAGGCTGTGTGGATCCACTGACAAGACCAGCTCAAAAGGACCACCATGGAAGGAAGAAGAGCAGGTGTGAGGTTAGAGTGAGCGGCGCTGCTCCCTGAAGTCCCTCCTTAGTTTACAGGGGTCACCAGGGAAGGGGGAAGAGCAAGAAGCCGCTCCTCACAGCAGCAAGTGCAGCGGCACCTCCGTCAATAGCAAAGCTTCAGGAGTGACAGTAGAGGCCAGACCAGGAGTACCTAGCATGGGAGGCTGAGGCTGGCCACCGAGAGCCCCGCCCCTCCTTAGTAGCGAAAAGCCTTCATTTCACCATCCCAGACCTGCAGTGGTGTAACCCTCTCCAGCCCTGAGTCCCCTATCACCGCCGTGATGATAATACTCCTCATCTCCAGCGTCGGTGGATCCCGGGTGTGGTGACGCCCCCTTCAGCCCTGAGCCTCCCCCGTCCCAGCCGTCTCTGGCCCAACTTCTATAGATCTGGGCTATGGGCCTTTCCCCTCCAGCCCTGGGACCCTGAATCCTGGCAGCAGGGACCCTCATCTACAGCCCTTTACCCATCGATCCTGGCCGCTGTGGCCCCGTCTCCGACCCCCCAACCCTGGTTGCAGTAACCCCCGTCTCCAGCACTGTGCCCATGGATCCCGGCGGTGGTGACCTCTTCAGCCCTGTGCCCCGACCACCCCCACTCCCCATCCCAGCCTGGATGATCCCGTTCTCCATCCCAGCTACTCTGGAACCCGGCCCTCCAGCCCAAGGGCTCCTGGTTCTAGTAGCAATAACTCCAGCCTCCAGCCCTACGCCCCGATCCCAGCCGAGGTAACCCTGACTCCAGCACTTACAGTACTTGATAACCGCGATGTTGACCGGTGCGGTGCAGGTGACGACTAGGTCCTGAGGCTTCTCCGAGGCCATGGCCGAGAGGCTAGAGTCAAACCTGCAGAGCCCAGCACCGGTCTCCGACCGGTGTCCACAATCTCACGCGCTGCCATACGATTGGTCCATGGACCGGGCTGCTCCTGTGCCGTCCAATAGGCTGTGGGCCGAGCCCATGGTCCACTTTTTAGCCAATGGACAGAATCGAATGATGTGCGGCCGACACTGAGCCCGCCCCCAGTGCCTCTAAGCCCGTGGCCGCCAGCGAGGGGTGGAGTCTGCTCAGGGAGTGGAAGCTGCGCTTGCGCCTTGTGAATGGGTGGGATTTGCGCAACCGCGGGAGGCCTCCTTCGGGCAGCTGCGCCTCCGGATCTTCCGTGTGACAGTCGGGACCGTGGAGCCATCTGCTGCTGGAACAGTGGAGCTCGAGAAGGACGTCCATCCAGCCTCTCCGCTGCACACACAACGCACTAGACCGCGCTTCGGGAGGGATCCCCTGATCCGCAGCCCAGGGTGGTGCCAGAGCCCGGCATCCTGGAGTCTTCTGTATCCACAATCTGGCTTCTCTTGTTCGCACAATCTTGAGTCTCCTGCTCCCACTGTTTGGGGTCCTACAGCTTGTCCGGGACCATGCAGCTTGCCTGAGGTGTCGGGCTGCAGGTGGATATGCTGCATCCGAGACGGGCATTTTCAAATGCTGTCCTCTTTCCCAGGCTCTACACAAGCAAGAATTTTGTCACTTTTCCTAGTTGAAATGGATTAACACATTTCTATGTGTTGTTGTTGTTGTTTTATTTTTCGATAAAGGGTTTCCCTGTGTAGCCCTGGCTGTCCTAGAACACACTCTGTAGGCCAGGCTGGCCTCGAACCCATAGAGATCTGCCTGCCTCTGCCTCCTGAGTGCTGGGTTTAAAGGCGTGCACCACCACCACCTGGCTTTTATGCCATTTTTATTATGCCAAAATATGCATAGCAAAAATCTTGCCGTTTGACCTTTATGTTTTTAAGTTACAGTTTAGTATCATTTTTAAGTGCCATTTAGTATCTTCAGTTAGTATAGCCATCACCAGTTTTCAGAACTTTCCATTTATTCTCCAACAGAAACAGATGCAACTTCCCAGTTCCCCCACCTCTTAAAATCCCTGGATTTTGAATGGCTCAGACTTCAGAAGATTCGAGAGTACATGATATGAAATACCCCGGCCGCCAGTTCTGTTTCCAGGAGTGTAGAAGGTACCAAATCTTCAACAGCCTTTGGCTGACCTTTCATAAACAATGAAAGGGAACTGCTCTTCCTCCATCTTGCTTTTTCCACTTGTGTGTTTCTTGAACAATTTTTAGCTCCACACCAAAAAACTTCCTTGTTTGTCTAGACTGTCTGAAATTTATCCAAACTGTCCCCCCTGTCCCTCCAAGCCATGCACAGTGCCGCCCTTGCATTTTGTGCGAGTGTACTTCTGTAGCAAGATTCCTAGAAGTGGAAGGCTCAGCCAGGCAGCTATGTGCCTGGGGCAATGGTGATAGCTGTTGGCGTGCTGCCGTCTTGGAAGCTGAATTGATTGTTCGGCTCTCTCCACAAGAGTGTGAGAGTGTGAACAGGCCTTCAGCAACACGGTAGACAGCCTGACACATCGGAGTGACATTTAACCAGTGGGATAGCACTGTTATTTCCTTGCTGTACGTCGGACGGCTTATTTTCACCTTCTCTTGCAATCCTGCTTCACAAAAATGGCCCCTAAGACTTCTCCAGAGGTGCTGTCTGGTTGCTCCAGAGGAACAACAGTCTCGGTGCCTTCATTGAACTACCTGGCAACAAGGATGGAGAAGGCACCCGTGCACCTTAGTAATCTGCACCTGCCCATCTTGCGATGAGAAAGTGAAGGGCTTCTACAGAGCCTCCGTGTTAGACACTGAGCTGGATTCCTGGGTACCTCACTTGTTCTACTGTTTATAATCATACTATTACACAGTATAAAGCCAGTGAACACAGCCAGGCCACACAGTAGAAAGAACTGGCCAGGTGATGGTGGCACATGCTTTAAATCCCAGCACTTGGGAGGCAGAGGCAGGCAGATCTGAGTTTGAAGCCAGCCTGGTCTACAGAGTGAGTTCCAGGGCAGCCAAACCTGTTACACAGAGAAACCCTGTCTCAAATAAACCAAAAGAAAAAAGAAAAGAAGGGAGAGAGAGAGGGAGGGAGAGAGAGAGAGAGAGAGAGAGAGAGAGGACTGACTCTTGTAAGTTGTTCTCTGACTTCCACAAGTATGCCACAGCATGTGCATGCCCACACAAACAAAATAAATACATCTAAGAAGGGAGAAGAGAGAGAAAGAAATGGAGCTGAAGAAATGGATCTCCTGGCTGGGCTGCGGTGGCGCATGCCTTTAATCCCAGCACTCGGAGGCAGGCAGACTTCCCTTTGGCCGATGTACATTGGGCACGAGGAAGCCATTTATCCAGCCCATCTTTGCATGTTGAGACAAAGTCAACTGTTGACTATCCTCCAGCTGTTGACTTTGAACTCACTATATAGCCTGCATCATCATCCCCTGACAGAAGAGAATGTTTCTGGTTGTAGAGGTAGTTCAGTGGTTAAGAGCATGTACTGCCTTTGCAAAGGACCTGAGTTCAGTGCCCAGCACCCACATGGGGTGGCTCACAAATGCCTGTAACTTCAGCTCCACAGTATCTAATGACTGCTTCTAGATGCTGTGGGCAGCTGTATGCACATGTGCACCTGTACACATACACATAGTTAAAAATAAGAGTCGGGCAGTGATGGTGCACGCCTTTAATCCCAGCACTGGGGAGGCAGAGGCTGGTGGATCTTTGTGTTCAAGGCCAGCCTGGGCTACCGAGTGAGTTCCAGGAAAGGCACAAAGCTACACAGAGAAACCCTGTCTCGAAAAACAAACAAACAAATAATAATAAGAAGGAGATAAGATGGTGGTGTGCACCTTGAGTTCTGCCTGTCACTTTCCCTGAGTCTGTTTCGTGTCTGAAACCACAAAAGGTTGAGCTGGTATGGAACTCTCCTGTGGGGCTGTGGATGTGGTTCAGTTGGTAGAGTGATTGCCTAGCATGCAGAACACTCTTGTTTTTATTCTGGAGCTTTGGTCTTATATACTCATGTGTGGCCTTCAACTTGTGATGTAGACCAGGCTGGTCTTGAACTCACAGAGATCCATCTGCTTCTGTCTCTTAAGTGCTGGGATTAAAGACTTGCACCATGGGCTGGAGAGAGAGCTCAGTAGTTAAAGTACTCTTGCAGAGAGCCTGGGTTTGATTCCCAGTACCCACAAGGTAGTTCACACCTGTCTGTAACTCCAGTTCCAGCAGCCTTTAATCCCAGCACTCAGGAAGCAGAGGAGTCAGATCTCTGAGTCAGAGCTACAGAGTGAGTTCCAGGACAGCCAGGGCTACCCAGAGAAACCCTGTCTTGGAAAAAAACAAACAAATAAATAAACTAAAAAAATAAACTTAAAAAAAGAAGAGGGACAGGTAGATTTCTGTGAATTCAAGGCCAGCCTAGTCTACATAGCAAATTCAAGGCCAGCTGGGGCTACACAGTGAGACCGTCTCTACAAAATAAAAGCATTCGGTTAAAGAAAGAAGAGAATGCTTCAGTCTGGAAGGAACAGTTATACCCACGGGAATCCTTGTATGTTGTTATCAGGCACCAAGGCCAAGATCGCCTCACAGGCTGAAGGACCCCAGTGTCTGACATCATCCTGGAACGCTGTGTGCCTTGACGCTAAGAGTCAATGGGAAGCCATTTCTCTGTTCATCAATGTTATAGTGTCTGTCATGTGTGTGAGGTTCATTGTTAGGTCAAGGATACACATGTATGAGACACAGGAAGGAAGGTCCTTTGGGGAAAAGAGATGTGAGCGGAGTCTGGCTCAATACTGGGCTGGGAGGGAAATCCACCCAAGGCTGAACATCACATCCATCTGCTGCACCTTGGAGCTTGGCCTGGCCAGGCCAGCAGAGGGGACCAAAGTGCAGCTGTGATTTCCCTACAGGCTTTTCCCCAGGCCAGGCACAGGGACAGAAAACCTTTGAAAGTGACCTAAAAGGGGAGGAGACTGTTTATGGAATTCTGTGTCCCTGTTCCTGTCCCTTTGAACTCGGGTCCCCAGGGAAGTTTTCAGAGGTCAACGTCTTTCCAGAGCAGTTGGCCTGGGCAACTGGAGAGACAAGGAGAGAGGCAGATTTCATCCAGGGGTTCTGGTCCTGTGTGAAAAACAACACAGCACAGGGCTGAACATAGTCAGCCCATCAAGCAGGTGGCTATAGGCTGCCAGGTGTCACTGTGTTCAGGAGCTGAAGTTCGAAAGGACCCAGAGTGGAGGTGCGGCCTGGGCAGAACATGGGGAGGAAGAAAGATGGGGCTAGGGTGAGCAGCAGGGAAGGAGACACGTTGGGACTACCCTGGACTGGAATTTCCTTACCCTCCCTTGAAGAAAATTCCTTTCTTAGCCCAGGCCAGGAGAGAAGTCCTTAATCCCTCCTGTGTTCTGGGTTGGTACCTGGCCATCAGCCTGCAGGACTCTACCCCTGCCTCTCACTCCCCCGTGTGTTCTTTGCCTGGGCTTTGGCCCTTGTTACTTGGCCCTGGCAAATCAGGCCCCTGCACTGGGTGGCCTCTACAGGCCCTTCTTTGTTTGAACTCGGTGACCATAGCCCAACATGACCTTTAGAACAGGTATGAGCTATACTCCCTGTAAGGGGCCCGTGAGCAAACGCTATTGGTGTGTGTTGGGATGGGGGGGAGGGGATGTTGCAGGAAATGCCAGCAGCCTCAGACAAGGAGCAAATAAACAGACATGGCTTGTTCCAACACACCTACATAGACACCTTGGAGTGAATTTCATGTCCTCTCTAGGTATCACAAAGAATTCTTTCAATTTGTTTGTTTTTTTAATTGTGGCCAAATACGTAGACCAGTTTAGGTTAGAGGTCTTGCCTAGCATGCCATCCCCAGCACTGGATAAACAAGGTGTGTTGGTACACATCTGTAATCCCAGCACTTAGGAGGTGGAGACAGGAGGGTTAAGAGTTCAAGGTCATCCTCAGCTATATAGCAATTTGGAGGCCAACCTGGGATAATTAAAACATTGTCTCAAAAAAATTACAAACCATAAAATTAGCCACCATGGCTCTTTTATATACACAATAGGTGATCCTGGACACACCCACATTGTGTGTAGCCATGACCTGCTTCCTTCCCCACAGCCCTTCAGTTGTAAAGGACTGTCTTCTAAACCAAACTTCCACCATCTTTAGGAGTGACACGTGACCTTCTTCCCAAAGATCATGGGGCCTTCCCCAGAGTACCCAGCCACTCCTTCCCACCAGTTGTACGCAATTCAGCCAAATCTGTGTGCAGCTTCACCTCTTGGAGAGGGGCTGGAGTATATAGGTGGGAAGACTAGGGGAGGGGCCTCCCCTATACATCCACAGGCGGGGTGGAGGTCAGGGGTCATCATCTATGTTCCAGTATGGCTGTTTTAAGTTCACCCGCTCTCCTGCCTGTCACCCCTCACCCACTGCACCATCATCAGTAAGACAAATAAACTCATTGGTTCCCCAGAGTGAGCTTTGATGGAATTGTACCTTAGTTTGTCAAAGGGACCCTTAGCGAGTGGGGGGAGACATGGTTTATGTCTCCCCCCCTCCACTCCCGGAGGAATTTTAGCCACACAGCATAGCCTAGCCAGCTGGCAGGATACAACGAGACCAAGGATGAGTTCTGGGAGAAGAGCGGTGTTGTCCCTGAGATGGTGACGGGACAGACAGCTGAAGGTGTCTGCTGAGGGGTAGAGCATGGCCGGGCGTTGGGGGCGCACACCTTTAATCTTGCACCTGGAGGCAGAGGCAGGCGGATCTCTGTGAGTTTGAGGTCAGCCTGGGCTACAGAGTGAGTTCCAGGAAAGCAAGGGCTACACAGAGAAACCCTGACTTGAAAAAACAAAAAAAACAAAACAAAACAAAAAAAAAAAACAACCAAACCCAAAAAACAAAAACAAAAAACCCAACCAAACAAAAATCCCCAAACCAAAAAACTAACAACAACAAAGAAAAGGGTAGAGCATCTGAAGAGGGAATTTGACTCGGCTTTCCATCCCATGTGGCATGTGGTAATGTGGCTTTTGGATATAGTGCAGAGGGCAGTAAGAATCCGTCCCTGATGGGCCGGCTCATACGAGACATTAAAGATAGTTTTGTGTCGACCAGACACAAGCTACAGTCATCTGAGGAGGGAGCCTCAGTAGAGAAAACGCCTCCGCAAGCACTGGGCTGAAGGCAGGCAAGCCTGTAGGGCATAGAGCAATTCCTCCCCCCCCCCCTCCCTCTCCCCCTCCCTCCCTCCTCATTTTGAGACACGTCTCTCTATGTAGCCCTGGCTGTCCTGGAACTCGTTCTATACATCAGGCTGGCCGCAAACTCACAGAGATCCACCTGCCTCTGCCTTTGGAGTGCTGGGATTAAAGGTGTGCGCTGCCACCACCAGCAGGCTATGGGCATTTTCTTAATTAGCAATAGATGTGGGGAAGGGCAATTTCATTGTGGGTGGGGCCACCCCTGGGCTGGTGGTCCTGGGTTTTATAAGCAAGCAGGCTGAGCAAGCTACAAGGAGAAAGCCAGTAAGCAGCACCCCTCCACGGTCTCTGTATCAGCTCCTGCCTCCAAATTCCTGCCCGGTTTGAGTTCCTGCCTTGGCATCTCAAGCCGAATAAACCCTTTCCTCCCCAGCTTGCTTTTGGTCATGGTGTTTTATCACAGCAATAGAACCCTAACTAAGACCCTTGGCCATCGGCATGGGGGTCCTCGTGGATGTCAGGGGCTGGAGGACAGCAGAGAATAGAGTTAGGTGCTATTTAGGGAACTAGATATGAGGGAAGCAGGGTATGGTACCCAGGACAAATGGCCTGAGAGGACAGTGTTCACTGGTGCTTAAGGAAGAGCTGGACTCAGCAGGGACTTTGATTCTGGCTTGGAGCTTTGCTGTCTTTGCTGGCCCCTTGGTGGGGTAGGAAGTGCCTTCTTTATGAAGAAGGGAAGTGTCTTAGGCTAGCATGGTGGAGTGTTAGTGAAGTGGGAGAGTGGCCGAGAGGAGATAAGAGAGAAGCAAATTAGAGGAAGAGATCTATCTGGGTTACTTGGAGCAAATGAGTCCAGATTAGCCTGAGTTCTAAGGGGAAGAAAATGACAGAAAGACAAATTCTGTACTAAGGATCTGCTAGAAGGCAGGAGGAGCAGTTTACAAAAGGCATCGTGATAAAATCATACAGGTGTAGAAGAGCAAGCCTGTCCCAGGGGTGGGTCTTCTATCCCCTGACTAAGCAGGGTACATGTCCCTCCTGCAAAAAGTTACAATAAGAGTCAAGACTGTCTACCCAGCCATGACCTCCTCCGGTAGCCAGGTGTGGATGCAGAGGCTCTTAGACCCAGGGAGCCAGGAGCAGGGGAGAGCAAGGCATGGGTGGGGCCACTCGGCCCTGGGAAGGGCTGAGCAACTTGAGCCAGCCCCACCGGGTTCATCAAGGGTGGAGAGATACAGGAAGGCTGCACCGGGGAGCTTCAGCATATGGAAGCGGGAGGGCTCAGAGATTGAGGACTGTGGAGAGCTAATGTAGTGCCGCCTATCCACACAATTGTACCCAACCTTCATCTATGGAGGAAGCGATTGATTCTAACCAGTGGAATCTTCCCATTCTGTGTTAGACCTTGCTCACCTTTGACCTTACTGTTTTATAAGCTGTGAACTTCTGTGATGACCTGGCACTTGCAATGGGCTTTCAGAGTGCTTTGCCAGGGTTATCTTTGCAACCCCACTAATCATTGAGTGTTTTGCAGATTTGGAAACCCATGTGAGATGTATGGATGCACCGGAAGGAGCAAGTATGGGAAATCAGTTCAAAAGGGTTCGAGAGCCAGGTTCAGCCGTGACATTCTTGGGAGCTCTACGGCTGGGTAAAGTGCAGACACTGCCCACCAAGGTGATTAGGACAAGCCTGCAATAATCTGGGTCTGTAAATGTTAGGGAGTAAATGGGAGGGGGGTATCTTGTCAGAAGGGAAACAGGTGCTGCCTGAAACCATGGTTTTTTTTTGTTTCTGTTTTTATTTTTCTGGGTTTTGTGTGTGGATGGTTTGTGGTTTTTGTTTTGTTTTTGTTTTTGTTTGTTGTTTGTTTTGTTTTGTCGGGGGCAGGTTCTCACTATATAGCTCTAGCTGGTCTGGAACTTGTTATGTATACCAGGACATCCTTAACTCACAGAGATCCTCCTGCCTCTGCCTCCCACGTAAAGATGTATACCACCATGCCTAGCCCTTAAAGTTGTTGATTGAGAACCCAGTGTCAGTGATGGATTACCTCCCTAGTGGTTGTTGGCTACAGAGGCCTTAGAGGCCCCCGAAAGATAACAGCTATTACCACAAATGCTGGTTGTTCTTCAGAACCAAATGGTAAGACCTTATTGCTGAAGGCATTTTATGCTCTGGTTGCAGGACTTGGAGAAATGAAGCTAGGGCTCAGAAGTGTCTTCTCCCTGCCAGTTAGGTCCTGGGTGCCAGAAGTTGCTACTAAGGATGCTGGGAAGGACCAGGACCAAAACTCCTACTCAGCTGTGGACTGGCATGCCTCACGTGCCAGCTAGTGCAACGGTGGCCCGAGTGGCTGTGAATAAACTTTTCTAGGCTAGGTGTGCTGGCACAGGCCTTTAATCCCAGCACTCAGGAAGCAGAGACTGGTGGATTTCTGTGAGTTCCAGGCCAACTTGGTCTACATAGAGAATTCCAGGACAGCCCGAGCTACATATAGAGACAAAACAAACACCCTCCCGCAAACTTTCTGAATGGCTTTAATGCCCTTCCAGAGGAGGAAATTCACATCTGGTACCGGAAACTTAGACAAAACACTGTCACTAAGGAAGTCATGGGCACCAGTGGAGAGACAACTGCCATTGGTTTCTTAAATGCTGCACCCAATAAATAAAGTGCTTCCCTACATTAGTTTCTACTGTCATAGCCAAAGATCCTCAAAGCTGGCCTCGTTGACTACTGACCATCACTCTGGGAAGGAGGGAGCGAGAAGGGTCATGAGAACATCACCTGAGTATCAAACCATCCTTCCCAACAAATTGTATGCAATTTTGCCCCATCTGCATGTGACCTGGGGTCTCTGGCTAGGCCTAGAGGATATACATGTGGGGGAAGGGGTCTCTATCTACAAATCCATAGGGAAGTCATCTGATGGAATCGTACCTTAGTTTGTTATTGGGATCATAGAAGTCAGGTAAGTGTTGCCTTTGTCTTCCAAAGGGAAGGAATTTTAGCAACAGAAGATACAGAGGGAGAAAGAGAAGGGTGGATGGATGGAGGGAGGGAGGGAAAAGGAGGGGGCAGAGAGAGCTTGAGTGACTCCCCAGAATGATGTCCCAGGCAATCACCAAAACAAAAGAGTGTCAGAGTTTTGGGGAATTGCTGGGAATTCACATCACATGATTTAGTTCAACATAGCATGCAAGATAAAGAGCATGGAGGAGGCAGGTGTCTTAAATTAAGAGCTCTCAAATGGGGGAAAGATGGATCAGCAGTTCAGAGCATTTGTTGCTCTTGCTGAGGATCGGGTTCGATTTTCAGCTTCCACATGATGGCTTACAATGATCTGTAACTCCAATTCCAGGAGATCTGATGCTCTCTTCTGACCTCCATGGGCACCAGGCACACATGTGGTGCACAGATTTACAAGCAGGCAAACAGGTTACTTCTTTGTGTTTTTGAGACTGGGTCTCTCTGTGCAGCCCTGGCCATCCTGGAACTCGCTCTGTGGACCAGACTGGCTTCAAACTCAGAGATCTGCCTGCCTCTGCCCCCCAAGTGCTGAGATTAAAGGCATGTGCCACCACTGCTCAACTAACAGAATACTTCTTAGCTCTGTCCCAAAGAGCTACAGGGAGGTGTGGCCCAATTTATTCAGGGTATGGGATCTGGACAGGGTGGCCACTGTCTTTAAGGGGCAGAACTATGTCCTAACAGAGCTTAAGATACAGTCATACTGTGTTTTAAATGCCCTAAGGATGCATTTAAAATTCTCCCTCCTTCCTTCCCTTTCTTTCTTTTCCCTGAGTCTTCAGTCATGCCAGGCTTGTCTTCTACCACTAAGCTATATTCCCAGCTAGAGATATATAAATAAGATATAAAATTCAGAGCCAAGCATAAACCTGGGCCTTAGATGTGTTCTTACTCCTGACATAGAACTGCAGCCCAGGCTGGCCTCAAACTCACAGAGATCTGCCTGCCTCTGCCTCCCATGTGCTGGGATTAAAGGCATGGTCCACCACCACCTGGTTTAAGGATTCTTTTTTACATACATGTGTCTGTATGTCTATGCCATGTGTGTGGGTGTCCATGGAGGCCAGAAGAGGGCGTCAGATCCCTGGAGCTGGAGTTACAAGTGGTTGTAAGCTGCCTAACATGTCTGTCTTAACTCCTAAGCCATCTCTCCACTGCCAGCTTTTCTTCTAGATATGGAGGAGCCAGCTATAGGATTAACTCAGCAGACACTGGATGTTCAGGGCTGGGCGGGAAGGGTGTGGCTGCTTACCTCAGCAGCCATGCACTCTCCTTGGATGTTCCATAGCCACAGCACCCTGGAAACTTATGTTCCATCAAGCTTCGCCAGAGAGCTATACTTAGCCAGGTGGGTGTGGCCAGGAATGGGTGCTCTGAGTATAGATAGTAACAAGTGAGCTATTTCAAGCATCTAGAGAAGTCCCTAGAATATTCCAAGGCCAAAAAAGATATTTATAGAATCCACTGGGCTTTTGGAAGCAAAAGCCATAACCTTAGCACCTCTTTGGCTTTCTGAACAGGCTTCTTTCAGCAGGTTATGGGGAGAAGGACTGGGTCACCCAAAGGCCCGCTGTCCCTCATACACCTGTTTCCAGAAAGCCAAGGATGATCTTTAATTTCCACCCTGACTGGAAGAGCAGTGGAGACCCTCAGACCCCAGACGTTCTCTCTGCAGGTACCTGTCCTGTGAGCAAACTGCCACACATTGGGAGAACAGCGAGCACTTCAGAGGAGCCAGCTTACAGATGTTGTATATTTATCTTGTTCATCACTGAGCTTGTAGGCCTCTGCTTTCAATAGCCACAACTGGGCCGTGACTAAATTACCTGCTTTCCAACTCTCCTGGGCCCATGTCGCTCCTCATCCCCTGCTCACACTTTGGAGAGTGGTTCTAACAAAATGACCAGAAGGTTTCTCGAAAGACCTTCCTGGGAGCTCCCGGCACTTGGGAGGCAAAGCTGTTAGTTTGAGGCCACATCTAGACCCAGGACAGGCACCAAAATTACACAGAGAAATCCTGTCTCAAAAAACCAAAAATAGGGGTTGGGGATTTGGCTCAGTGGTAGAGCGCTTGCCTAGCAAACGCAAGGCCCTGGGTTCAGTCCTCAGCTCCGGAAATAAATAGTAAAAAAAGACCCTCCTGAGAAAGTGGGGCTTTGAAGAGTAATTTGGTAGAAGGGAACAGACAGGAAAGGCAAAAAAGAGGCTGGCCAAGCACATTGTGGGACACTCCCCCTTTGGGCCCAGAAATCAAGTGAGAAGTAAACACCCCCAGTTCCTTTGCTGTGCTGTGTAAAATAAGGAGAGACTTTGAAGGAGGAAGCCACGGAGCGCCAGGCTGGTTGAGCAGGCACAGGTGTCTGCAGGCGGGGCTGCTCAGCTGCTGTGGCCCGACTTCAGCCTGGCCTGCCGACTGGAAAGTGTCCTCCATTCATTCCGGATCAGTTCCCTGGCAGGTGCCCTCCTCCTGCTCCTCTGCCAACCCCCACCCTCTGCTACCTCAGCCCTCCACCAGCCCAGATATAAATACAAGAGCATTTTCCATGGGCTGGAACCAAAGGGGGAAAACATTCCACTTTATTTTAGGCTGTGAGATTCCCTGCTTCATACCCAACAGGTGCGACAGCCCCATTTAGACATGAGAAACCAGAAATAGAACACAATCTACAATATAGCTTCCTTTGGGCATCTGGATGCTATTTTAAAGAACGCTCCTGTGAGAAATCCAGGCTCATGTTGGTTGGAGCTCTGAGGGCCCCTCTGCCTGGGGAATCTTGACCTGCTTACAGACATTTGGGGACAAGGTTCCTTCTTTTGCTTTGACAGAGAGATGAGGAGGTAGGGGGAGAGGGATTTCTTACCCAACCTTTGAAGCTATTTCAGGTAATTGACTATCCCATGGTCCTGTGTAGATTTTTGAGAAGGGATCATGTAGACCCCTTTGCTTTACTCTAAGAGTGAGGCTAAGTCACAGGGAAGGTGACTTGTCAATACATGTTCTCGGATGTTTGGGATGAACAGCAGTCCTTCATTCCAAATCCATGTCAAAATCCTAACCTCTAGAACCTTAGAATGCAGCCTGAAGTGGGTCTTCCCAGATGTTAAGATGAGGTCACTCTGGAGAGACTCACAGGACAGGGCAGTGTGATGGCCAAGGCAGAAACGGAGGAACTCCCTACGAGCCAAGGACAAGATCCACCTCTTGCCCTGAAGGTCTCTTTGGGCTGTGACTTCTGGCCTCCAGAACTTTTGGTGGGTACTTTTCCATTCAGAGGGTACCCTCGTGTCCAGTTCCTACACATCCCCCCTGGAAGGCAGTGCTCTTGGTCTGAAAACATAAGTGTGTCTGTCTGTCTCAAGTGTGTCCCTCCACCAGCTGGCATAGGTCTGGTGCAGTCAGCCTGCAGCCCTCTTTCCCACAGGAGTCAGGGCAGGGTGTTTATGCATTTGCAGCCACTCCTGGTCTAGAAGCCCAACCTCAAGGTCATTTCCTAAGCCAGGAATGGTGCTTGCCCCTATAATCCCAGCACTTGGGAGGCTGAGGCAGGAGGACTGCTGTGAGCTCAAGGCCAGTGTGGGTTATAGACTGAGACTGTTTGAGACTTTCTCCAAACAGGTCAAGTTTCCTCTGGGAGGTCTCTAAGGCCTCTCAGGGAGCTATCCTCACACCAGCAAACCACAGCCAGATGCTCATTACCGTGTCTGGCCTGAAGCATCTGTAAAACCAAAGGTGAAGGTGCCTGCTTGACCCATGGGCTTTCTAGCAGGCTCCTGGAAGCTGGGGAGAAGCCTTTGTTACTGGGCCTGGACAAAGGATGCTGGCTCATGTCCCTTGTTCTGGGCCAGAAGTGGATTGCCCGATAGCCTCTTACCTAAAAAGGTGTCAAGAATTCTCTCTTGTGGACTCTGTGGGTTTCCTTTCTCTGTCCAAATGCCAGCTAGAGTCAGTCAGATCCAATGGAAGAAGCAAGTCCTTCCCTGTTCTGTGCTCAGGATGCTACTCAGTTGCACATAGTATTCCCACCAGTTCTCAGCCTTGGTCCCGTCCAAGCATTGCCCATGGGCGCTTCACCCTGGTATTAATTGTAGTCTCATCTTTACTTTCCAGGCCAAGCCACTTCATGCAGCTTCTCTCCAGGTTCCATTTCTTCCAGTAAAGGCCCCAGGCTCGCAGGGCTCTGAAATGCTCCCGCAAGATGCCCTCAGTCTCCTGCCTGCTCTGTGCTCGGAAAGGCCCAGGTTCTCTGGAATCCCATTGCCCCTGGAGAATTCTGCCTCTTCCGTAGATCCAAGTGGATTGGTAAAGACTCAAGACTTCAAGGCTCAAGACAGGAGGCCTGAGTGTGGAGGCTCTTCATCCATTACCTCGCGGCTGCTCTCTGAGACATTAAGCAGTCACTGAGGCCAGCTCCAAGCAGGACAATGGAGATGAGGCAGGACCTGGCATCAGCCCAGTCCCCACTGGCCCTGCCTCATCTCAGTGGGAGATGTGTGCAAATGCATGTGCACGTAAGGGGCAAGAGAAAAATGTGTCTCCAACCCAAGGGCAAAGGCAAGTGAGGCTGGCTGAGAGGTAGCTGTGCTTCCCAAGGTTATATAGACATTGTGCTCTCCTCAAGTAAAAATGATCATTTTAAGTTGCACACAAAGGGACCCAGGTGGCCAGGCTCATTGGTGTCACAGTGGGGTTTGTCCAGTGTTAGCCACTTCCCAATAGTCTCTCCCTCTTGGAATAGGTCCAGCAGACAGGCCAAGCTGAACATGAAACTGTTGGTTCTTGTCTTGGTGAGTCTTGTGGTGATACATCTACTCTGAATGTAGGCCTTGGGGATTGATGCCTAAAGGCTCCACTGGGCTTCTTGGTTCTGGCTGGACACAGGCAACAGTGGGCTGGGCCCTGCCTCCTCTGATTGTCCTGGATGACATAGAGCCACTGAGAATATAGTCAGTCTTGGTCCCACCAACCTGCTGTGCCTCTAAGGGCCAGGACAGCAGCCAGCTTCCTCATGGCGTGCCAAGAGAGACACTCGGGAGAAAGCCTTGGAGCAGACAGTACAGCGGTACTTCTTGGTACCAGCATGAGTCTGCAGATGAGCCCGCAGGTTGGAGCGGTCAGCAAAGGCCCTGCTGCAGTGAGGACAAGTATAGGGCTTCTCACCTGTGGGAGGAAGATGGGAAGTCAGGTGAGTGACCACAGCCAGGACAATCCCACAGACTGTGGCCCAAGGTGAAATGTCCCTGTCTATTAATGAGTAACTTGCCTCTGCCCTCCAAATGCTCATCACAGCCCTAGCACCCAAGGTCATAGCCCTTTGGACAATCAGAATGTCACTCTGGGCAGAATCGCAGTATCAGAGGCTCTTCTGAGGCAAAGGCACAGTGTGGCTGCTCCTCTGTCTCTGCCAAGCCCTGGCAGCTCAGTTCTGACCATCAGAAGTACTGGGAGCCTCTGGCAGCCCTTCCTGGCCACTGGCCAGCATAATATTGAGCCACTGTGAGGGCAGAACTGGATGGAGTAAGCTATACTCCTGGACACAGGCACCATCTCCAATCAGGGCCACCAGGGATTGGGACAAAATCTTTCTGCTGGGACCTTGGCTTCCAGGATAACTCTTCTAAGTGGAAGGGGATGGGGTCATTGAGTATTGTCTGTCTGGTCTGCAGCCCACAAGGGGCACTTGGATCCTAGCTGGTTACAGTTCTCCGAATCCAGAGTCTGCCCTTCCTGTTGGAGTCCACAGTGGCCAGGCTTCCTCACCTTCATACACTTTGCTGGCCCTGAAGCCACCAAATGTGGGGATAGGCTCCACTGGAGCCCTGCATTCCTCGGTCTCATCTTTTAAGAGACCCTGCTTCCTGACAACTCCCTACTCAGATATAAAGCCTTTGCAAAGATGACTGAGTTACGATGAGGTCACTCAGGTGGTCCCTGGTTTTATGACTTGCAGGGGTCTCCTTCCCCTTATAGCAGGGTCCCTGACAGACACATGAGGAGAAGATGTTAGGTGGACAGAGGCAGAGACACAGATGTGGTCAGTTGCCAATGAGTAAGGTGGCTTCTAGGAGAAAAGAGGCAAGAAGTGGCACTCCTATAATCTTTGGGGAGAATGTGGCCTGGCCATGCCTGGATTTCAGGTTTCTGGCCTCAGGACCTTGAGAGGACATGTCTGTGGTGTTCTTCATCTGTAGAGCTGTCTGTCAGCATTTGCAGGAGGTGCAAGGACCCTGCCAATGATGAGACCAGCCTCTCTTTTCTTCTGCCCATGGTCCAGCCTCTTCCCCAACCTGTATCCCTTTTCTGGATTGCAGCCTTGCCCATCCTACCTGTATGCGTGCGGATGTGGCCCTGGAGCAGCCAGGGCCTGGAGAAGGCCTTGCCGCATACCTTGCAGATGCAGGGCAGCGTGTGGGTGCGGATGTGCATCTTGAGGGCACCCAGGCTGGCATACTCCTTGTCACAGTACCTGCAGGTGAAGGCGGGCCCAGCCGACAGGTGGCAGTGTAGCTGCTGGTGCCTGGCCAGGCCGGCCAGTGTATGATAGGGCCTGTGGCAGTGGAGGCATTCAAAACTACCTGGGACTCGAGATGTTCCCTCAGCCCTTAGTTGTTTATCTAGTGCTCCATCTGGGCCCAGGATTGGGGGCCATCGTGTGGGCAGCACCAACAATGAGGGCAGATTGAAACTGTCTTTGAGGGGAACACTGGGGGCCTGGCCAGCCCGAGGGCCCACCCAGCCGGTTTCCTGGGGTTTTGGCCCAGAGGCTCCCAGTGCTTCCCCATGATGTGACAAAAGAGGCAGAGAGATGCAGGCAACGGCAGATGTGCTGTCCCAGGGCTGCAGAGGGTCACTAGGAGTGGAAGGGGCCTCCTCATCTGGCAGGTGGCAGGATCCTACCGGCTCCTCACAGGCAGAGCCGGAGCCATTAGCTTCTAGAAGGGCAGTCAGGGAGAGAGAATACATGGTGAGAAATGAGGCCATAATGCCTGGGCTTCCAAACTTCTGCTCACCTATCTAACTGCAGTCTGGCCTGTCATATCGGCAGCCAGCAGGAAGCCAGGGTTACAAGTGCCTACCATGACCCCATCATACCTAGAGAACCAGGCTTTCCCACCTTCGCCTACCGTTCTGGTCCATCCATTCAAGGTGGTGATGATGGGGGGCAAAAGCTGGGGAATGCATGAACTAGACAAGTCCAGACACTAGAAAGTGAACTGAACTTCCTTGTCTAAAACGAGGAAAGGGAACTATCTTCTAGGACCTCCAGTGCCTAGGAAGAGAAACAGTTGCGCAGCCAGGCATGGTGGTACACACCTGCAAACCTAGCATTCAGGAGACTAAGTCAGGAGGATTTTAAGTCTGAGCCAGCCTGGGCTACATAGGACACCCCAAAAATCAGCTCCTCATAGGAGTCCTTGCTCTAAGTCTGTGTCTGGGCAGCTTGTCTAAGGAGACCTGGTCCCATGTCTGGACAGTGGGCAGCAGCTGGGGCTAGCACCCTTGGGCTCCCACACATATGAGCTCAGAACAAAAGGAACCTGGTTAAAAAAAAAATAGTCACCCACCCCCACAGTAATTAGCCTCCAGTCACCACAGGATCACCCACCCCTGTGGCGTCTCCTTGAGTGTGTCATGATATGCTGTGCTCAGACACATCCCTGGCCACTGCACAGCACATACTTGCTACTTGTCAACATGCATGAACATGTCCAGCCAGGCAAGTGGCTGGAGCTGGTGGCTGCTGCTTTACTAGGCAGCATCAGATGGAGTCCTGGCTTTGTGTGTCTTTTGGTTGTGGCTCCTGCATTTGTGGCCAGAATTTCATGTGTTTAATCAAATAATGCCAGTATCCCTCCCACACACAAAGATACCAGGCTGCAAATAAGAGGCAAACTTTGGATTCTCCAAAGACAGAAGCACCAATCTGCCCTGCATCCACTTCTTCTACATGTGCTCAGACAAATCTCTACCCTTGTTTTTGCCTTGATGACAAGGTTTTGGGTAGAAGTCCACAGGTTGGGAGGGAATATTCCCAAATGAAATATGTTGTGGAATATTAATTTAAAATGTGTTATATCTGTTTATGCTGTGGAACGTTTGTTTAATGATGTAAAGATGTGTTGCATTTGTTTGATTAAATAAAATTAACCTGCAGCCAGGAGGCTGAATCAGCAACTAGCTGACAGGAAGTGGTAGGGAAGAACCATGTGTAGCTACAGTTCTTAAGTGGGGGCGAAGCAGAAGGATGCTGGGTTTGGGGGAGATGTGAGCAAGGAGAGAAGGTTAGCTACTTGCTATTCGGCCTCTCTGAGCTAGCAGAATTTCAACCTTTGAATCTTGAGTTCTTTAGAGGGAGAGAGATCTAGATAAGGTTCCCTTCAGCAAATGTGACAGAGCTGGTGCCTGAGGGAACAGAATTCCTGCCGCTGTGGCCCTCGGGGCTGAACCACTGCTGGCAGCTGTGGATTTGCCACTGTATTCAGTGAAAGACAACAAAAATGCTCCATTAGAAACCAGTAGATGTACCAAGAAAGTTTCCACAGCTTCACAATGAAAAACAGGCACAAAAGGGTGTGAGCGTGGGTAGAGTGGGTGGAGTGCCTGCCTAGCACGCAAGAGGTCCTGGGTTCCTTCTCCAACTGCTGGAGCACTGCACACTTGTAATCCTAATTAGGGAGGTGGAAGCAGAATGGTCAGAAGTTGAAAGTCATTCTCAGCTGCATAGAGTTCAAGATTAGCCTGGGATACACGGGACATCCCCTCTCAAAAATAGTGTGTGTGGGGAATATAGGAATATCTATTTCTCCAAAGACAATACACAAGTGAGGTTGGCAAGATGGTTCAGCAAATAAACACGTTTGCAGCAAACTTTGACAGCCTGAGTTTTGTCCTGACCCACATGATGAAAGGAAAATGCTAGCTAGCTCTTGCATGTTATGCTTTGACTTCCATGTACATGCCGTGATACACACGTGTCCGCATCCACCCACAAATAATAATTTAAAAAGACTAACATTTTAAAAAGGTTGTACAAGTGGGCAATAATCACACAAGAGAATGCCCAACATCATTAGACAACAGAAAAATGCAAATTAAAACCACATGTTAAGATACCCCTTCTTACCAAAAGGATGGCTAGAGCTTAAGGAAAAAGTGTTGGTGAGGATGTGGAGACCCAGGAAGTTAAACCCCTTTACTGTCTCCATGCCTGGGCTCTTTCAGACATTTCCCCCTAACTATATAGCCAGCATATCGTACTCCAAATTAGGGGAGGAGACAGCAGGATAGCTAAGAGGCTCTCAGTAGAGTTCTGGACAACAGATTGGGGCCACCATCCTGGAAAGTTTCACTGGGGTCCTGTCTGCAGCTGAGACCCAGGCACTACCAGATTCAAACCCTGTCTGTGTTCTGTGCCAACTCAACAGGCAGAGGAAAGGGACCCATAGCGGTGTGTGTGTGTGTGTGTGTGTGTGTGTGTGTGTGTGGTGCTCTCTGGCTCACAGAATCTCTGAGGTCCCCTAAAAGGCATTTACTTAAGAGGAGGGAGGGGCCCCAGACCTCAGCACCTCAGGTCCTATTCTAGGGTAACATTCTGATTGAAAGAGAGTCATTGGGGCCATGGGGTCCTGGGAAAGCCAAGAGGCAATGCAAAGGCATCAAGGCTGTCCTGGACAACCCTTCTGCTCCAACAGGGCCCCGCCCGGCACCAGACTTGTTCATTTAAGTGGTAAGTTGGGGTGCTGAAAACTATGGCTTGAGGCTAGAGGTGTGGTTCCATGGTATGGTGCTTGACTAGCCGAGTATGAGGCACTGATTGCATCCTTAGTACAAGAAAAACACTACATTCACTGTAAGTACAACTTTCCACCTCCTCTGTAAGGAGACCCACCACCTAACTAAAGGGAAAAGGGAGACTTTTATCACACTCTAGTAGTTTCTCTTCTGTTACAAAATTACAGGTGGTGAGGCATCAAATTGAATTCAAATGTTCCCTGAAGAGCAGGGTCCTAGATAGCACCCCTAGTGGCAGCATGGGTGATGGGGTCTGATCCAAGGAACAACCTCCCCTCCCATCCCCCAACCCCAAAACAGACACACACACACACACACACACACACACACACACACACACACACACACACACACGGGTCTGGGTAAGACTCGACTCACATATGTCAGGGGTGTTGGCCTGAGTCCTGAGATTCACGGTACTCCCCAGGCTCTGCGCATATCCCTAGTGGGTCTTTTCCAAGAAGCTGCCCACTTGAGTGGGAATGCTCTGACCTACTGCAGATCTCAAGCCCTAGAGGCTAGCAGGAATGGTGAACACCTGAGCCTGTGTGTGCAGGGTGGCTCTACCTTAGACACTGCACCAGGAGACCAAGGGGGTTTCTGGGAGGTGGGAAGCAAAGGTTCTGCTTGCTGTGTCAGTGAACTCACCACTCCCAGGTAGGATGCTCTGGGTTGGGGATAGGGGGTGGGGGAGAGTCCTGCCTTTTCTCACCAGCCACCCTCTGTGAGCCACCCTGGCTGTGGTCAGTGAGGCCTTCTCTGGGTGGGTGTATATAGCGCCTGGGACATAGTTTAAGTTTGGACCCTTCCAGGCCTGCACGGAGAGGCCTCCAGAGTCTCCTTAGCTGGAGCTATAATGCTGGCAGGGAGAGCTCCAGGGAGACCCAGGGCTCAGGAAACTTTTCCAAGTGGGGAGAAGAGCCTCCAGGTGTGTCCAAGTCTCCCGAAGCAGAGACGTTGCCTTGAGCACATCCCTCTTGGAGTCCTAGTCTTAGCCCAGAAGGGAATCTCGTCCCTTGTGCTGGAAAACTTTACCCGATTCCCCTCTCACCTGGGAGAGGTGTGACCCAGCTCCCAAGGACTTCCCAGTTGCCTCCTTCCCTGCAGCGCTTAGAGCTGGGGACAGAGATCCAGCCAACCCCTACCTCTCTGTTTCTCCAGTTGCCCGTAGTTGGGGACCCTGTGACTGGAGTGCGTTTTCACCAGGAAGGAGCGCGGCATGGTCTCCTCCCTAGAGGCGGCAGGATCTCCAGCCTGCAGCGGGATACGGGTTGTAGGGTCCGCGCTGTGCCGGCGGGCAGGGCAGCCGGCAGGTGCGAGAAGGGTCAGGTTCATTAGCATAGCGCCCCTCCTCGGCCAACCAGCGCGGAGCGCGGCGGGGCGGGGCCGCGAAGCCACGCCCAGGACAGGTGCGCGGGCGGGGAACCCGCCGCGTGGTCGGCGGTGTCTGCCCCACGGGACTTGGCTGGCCCACGCCGCGGTCACGCACCGACCCTGCGGGGGCTGGCCATCGACCTGCCATGGATGAAAGAGCAGAGTTCAGGGTTGGGTGACAGCGACCAGCCAACTTGGACACGCTTGTCCCTATCCTCTGCAGCATCCTTTATGCTGCCCATGCCCCGGAGAACTGGAACAGCCCTGTCTGGTGGTTTAGGTTCTCCATGAGGATGTTTACGACTTTCGGGGTAGTGGACATAGCACCACCTGGGTGTGCCTGTGGCTGAGTAGCAGGGCTGTCTGGCCAGAAATGAGCTTTACCCTATAACGCGCCATTCCTTGGCATCTGTGGGCTGAGGTGGGAAGAGAAGGTGAATCTTTCAGAGTCAGAGACAGTGTGAGAGGTGGGCTGAGTCACTCTGGCGTTCAGAGCACAGTAGTAGTTGGAGTCATTCTGTTCTACTTGCATAGGAGAAAACCAAGGTTCTCAGAGGTCTGTGGACGACAGAGCGGGGCCTAGCCCCCACTTCGGGCTGGTTAGATGCGGCTGTGAGTACTCGTGTTGATCTGTAAGAAAGTGTGGAAATAAGGCATCTGTAGGGAGGCTCTCTGAGGACACATGCCTGCTGGCTGCCCATTCACCTGTTCTTTAGACTTAGAAGGGTTCTATATGTAGTCTTTCATACCTCTCTCCTCCCGGGCATAGATAAGGCCTATGGTTCCTGAACCAGCTCCTACCCGCCCATTGTGTGGTCTTTGGCCAATCCTCCAAACTCATCTCCTAACACCCTTAATGAGGGATGATCTGGCACACCTGAGGGGAACTGCCTGCCTCAAGAAGAGTTCTGGGCCCACCCTTGAGGCATTCACAAGCCATTACCCTGAAGGAGGTTGGAGATCCTCACTTCTCAGGCCCCCTTACCTTGTGGTTGTGCAAGGTCTTTCTTCAGCTGTGACTCACAGTTACAACCACAGGGCCCCATTCAGGCCCAGGAAGAAGGAGTCATTGTCTCCATTACTAGGGTTTAAAATTCTAAGTCCCCTGCAGTGGGAAGCCTCCCCAATGGGAGAGAGGTTAGCCTCAGCCAGCACAAGTCTCTTCAGTAGATACCTGGGCCTTACCTACTGCCTACATGCTGTGCTGGTCATTCACCTCCTTTAGCAGAAATTCGGGTTTGGGAACCAACTTATAGGCTTCAGCCATGCTCTGTAGGTCCCATGCAGCTCCCAGCAACCCCAAGAAGCATGTGTGGAGCAGGCCACAGGAAAACCAGCAGCCCTGACAACAGTGAGGCTTTTGTCACCCCTTTATCACAGTGACAACTGACCCCAAATGCTACCTCACTGGGGGCTCCCACTAACATGCCCATAAGAGAAGTCATGGTTTGCCCATGTCTTGGCCCCTGATGTATTGACTGAGCTGGTAGAGGGTGTCATGGGTTGGACTATGTCAATTCAATGGGCTACAACTGTGTGATTTGATTCCAATTCTGTCTCTGCAGATGTTGCTGATTCAAGAGGAGGTCATTAGTTTGGGTTCTAATCCAATGATTAATGTCCTAACAAAGGGTAATTAGACTTAAGTGTGCAGTGTAGGGAGCCACCTGTTGTTAGGACCGGGCTTGTACAGGGTCAGCGGGAGAGTCAGGATAGAGTCCTAAGGCCTGAGCAGTGAGCAGCTGAGGAGTTCTTGTCTCCTTCCCTCACGGCTCTGACACACCTCCATGCGGGACTTCCGGCCTACAAACACGCTTTGGTGTTCTCACAGAGAACCACTCTGTGGCACTCCATCCCAGCATCCCATGACACTTGCACAGACGGAACCCTGAAAAAATTGGAGCAGCAGGCTCCAACATGGCAGATTTGTGGACGAGCACATCACAGCCCTCAACTCCACAGTGCACTGCTGAGCACTCCTGGGGGACACAGTACTGTCACTGCCCCTGCTCTCAGTGTCTCATCCTCCCAGGACCACAGCCTCCCCTATGGGCTCTCAGGGTTTCTGGAGTTCAGAACTGGATTGATCACATGAGGGAGACCCATCTTCTCCCTGTTCTTCCCTGAGAAAAAGCTCAGAATGAGGGGTGGGAGCTGGCTCCATCTTCCCACTTACTACCAAGAGATCCCAGTTGGAGACAATTCTTTGGCCTTTGTAGAGAGAGTCTGTGAACCACACTAGGCCTTGACACCTGTGTGTGGATGAAGCCTTTTCCTCCAGTGTTTTGAATGTTGGAGAGAGGGCTGACATCTCTCAGGATAGGGCCCAAGAGGAAGGCAGTGCTACCATCTCTCACCCAGGCCTGGCCTGCCCAGGTGTTTCATATACAGGGAGCCTTTCTCTTGGCATCACATCTCAGCTGAGGGTCTGGGTCTTCTGCAATGCCGTGGTTTCCAGGTGAGCTGAGCAGGAAGCCGGAAGGCTCCACTCACCCCTCTCCTGGACAAGCTTGGGGCAGGGTCTCCAAAATCCTCTCATCCAATGGTAACAGTGGTTTCTGACTGTTTCTCCAAGGCCTCATGAGCTCAAACGGGTTTGTTCCTATACTAAGTAGGTGAGCACCAAGAGCACCATACAAATGTGCTTGAAAAATTACGGGAAGGCAAGATTCCTGCAGCCAGATGGGCTGGTGGATGGGTGAAGTGCAGCTGGACACGGGTTGTTTGGTTCAGAAGTGAGGTTTTGGGGCATACAGTGCTAAAGCCTTGAAAACCATGCAGCACACACACACACACACACACACACACAATCATACAGCACTGTGTTTGTTCCGGTGTTGTGGGGGAGCACAGAGATCTCCTAAGATCTAGATGTTCCCCAGAGGCCTGAAGCTAAGGCTCCCCATGCTCTGATTTTTGCCTCTGGTTCATTACCTAGCCCTTTCCTAAGAGAAAGGTCCAGAAACCTGTCGTCAGGGTGCTTTCTAAGAAGCAGGGGGCTAGCTTCTGGTGCTGTTGCATAACGTGAAACTAAGGGCGTGTTGCTGCCAGCCCAGGCTTCTGATGCCTTGGATGCCGCAGGGCGTCATGGGCTGGGGAAGGATGGTTGAGTGTGTGGGTGGGTGACAGGGGAGACCCAGGTAGCTTCTACTATTCCTGGAGTAATCCAAGGTGGGAGAAGAGCCTAGCTTGCTGAACTTTCAGTTTAGAGGTGAGCCACATCTAAGGACAGGGACTACCTGATTGCAGACATTGTGTTGAGTTGCTCACAGCCTGGGCAGACTTTATGGCAATAGGTGTGTGTGATCCTCTCAGGAAGAATGGTGGCCCCTCTGTTCTAAGGGGTATCCCACTAGGATTGCAGCTTCTAGCTACTCGTCTCCAAAGATTTTTTTTTTTTCTTCAGAAAATACAAGGGAATGGTTGGCCACTTTCTGAATCTAAGACTGCTTCACCTGGGTATGGGTCTGCTGCCATCAGCCTTGTCTGGGTTTCCTGCCCTCCTTGGAGTTTACTCTGATGTCCCTCCAGAGACTCCTAGATGTGGAGCCCTATGACGGTACCAAGACCAAAGGGGGAAGGCAGTACCTTCAGGTGGATGCTGCCTCATGGCTTAGCTAGAGGGGTAATTACCCTCAAAGCCCAGACAGAGCTGAGAAGGGTGTCAACCCTCCTGAGCACAGATGTGTCACATCCCATCCTACAGCCTTGAAAGGTAGCCTTAGGGCTTCCATGGACTAAATCAAAGAAAGGAATCAGTTCTACAAGTCCAGAAAGAGAGGGTATGGGCTAAATTTCATCATGGGGTGGAATGTTCTAGATTAAATAATGGACCCATTTGGGGAGGTATATGCAAATAAGACACCTCCTGCTTTTGTTGTTTCTGTTCACTCAGGGATTGCTCTGCCTGTGGTAGGTTAGGGGTTTGTTTGTTTTGTTTTATTGTTGGTTTTTGAGACAGGGTTTCTCTGTGTAACACCTCTGGCTGTCCTGGAACTCACTTTGTAGACCAGGCTGGTCTTGAACTCAGAGATCTACCTGCCTCTGCCTCCCATGTGCTGGGATTAAAGGCATTCATCACCACACCTGGCTAACCTGTGGTAGGTTTAGTTATCATCATTATCAAGTGGGAACCATGTACTCAAAAAGTAGCTAGTCATGTGGGACACCGGAAAGGGATCCTTTCCTGCCCCTTGCTTCTGCTCCTAGTAAAAGCAGGAGCAGATGGGTGTGGTTCTTCCTCACCCCCTCCCCCAGCCCTCGTGAGGGACCAGACCAGATACCACAGTGTACAAGGGGCTAACGAGACCACACTTGATGCGGTGAGCCCCAAGATCTACTATCCAGGAAGCAGAGCACAGTCCGGGAGATCAGGCTGCCCTGTACCCGAACAAGATGTAACATGCGGCCATGATGGACAAATGGCTTTACAACCTGCCATTCTTCCTCTTCCCCAACCCCACAGGTGTGCAGGCTCTGCAGTTTTGAGACCAGGCTTGCACAGTGGCCTCCACAGCACCAGCACACAGGAAATCAGGAAGCATCTCAAGCGAAGGCTGGGGCTGAGGACACGGCCTGCCACGACTGGTCTGCAGCTGCCTCCAGGGTTTCCTGGGCACCCAGAGATCATGCTCTCTGATGTATCACTGCGGTCAGTCATAGCACAGGCCTGGGCCTGTGAGAGCACCACTTTAGTTCCTGTTGGACAAGGAATGCCTGCCCAAGAAGAGGTAGTTTTAGGTGGCAGCCAGGGGATGAGCACACACCAGCCTTGCTCTGAGGGCTCTCACATGCAGCTGACAGCTCAGAGAGGATCCACGTCTGGAGCTCTAGGGAGGCCAGCCTTGCTGCAGCACTACTGACCCCAGAACCTGACACTGCCTGTAAAGGCCCCCCCAGCCATGGGAACCTCCCAGGTGGAAGTCTGAAGGTGATTTTGCTTCTTACAGGGTATTTATTCATTTGTCCAGCAACCAGTCCCTCTCAAGTTACAGCCTGTGGGTGGGAGGCTTTGACTTGCCTGCCCATGTCCCACTTAAGTGAGACCTGCCACTGGGTGCCCCCTGAGAACTAAGTGGGACGGTAAGGCACGCAGCAGTCTACCCATATCTGCCAGGTGACTGTTCAGCTCTTGGCTGTTTCGAGCAAGGTCTGATTTGTAGTCCTTACTCACCTTGTGGAGCTCGTCATGCCCAGCTCTCCTCAGTTAGTAGAACCCCTCGGTGGGCTAGAGGGCAGCAGGGAACCCTGGGCACTGGAGGTGGCTCCTGGACCAGTTACAATAGCTGGCCTGCCTCACAAGACCAAGGATCCATCCTCAGAATGGTAAGATACAGAAGTCAAAGACTATGCTAATGTCTCCACCATTCTGTAGGCCACCCAGAGGCCAGGGAAGGGTGACCAAGGGCTCGTGGTGGTACCAACCACCAGAGAAAAAGCACCTTCAGGTGAGGAAGAGCTGCAGACCCTGATAGCCCCCAACTAACACTGACGGTAAAACCTAGCACCAAGGCTGCTGCGGATGCTTGGAAACAATTTATTTAAACTCTTTTGAAAGGACAGCAATTTATGCCATGAACAAAACAAGATGCCGACAAGTATTTTCTAGCCTGACCTCCCCAAGCAGGCTTCTCTGGCCTCTGAGGGTTCTACCACTGGTAAGGGCAGTCCCTGCCTGAGGAGGGATGTGGTTGGCTCTGGAAGGTGACAGGGAGCCATGGACAGTTCCTGGGGCAGGAGAAGGGCCCCCTTTTGCCTGGACTGTCCTACATCTGCTGGGAGCAGCCACAGCAAGTGGCCAGGAGTGCTAGGATTTCTTCTGGGTCACCATCAAAAAGAAAACAGCAAACGAGAACCTCCTCCTCAAAAAGCAAGTGGCTTGGGGACACCACCTCTGTCTCACACACAGATGAAGCCCTGGCTTTGCCCACTCTCTTTCCCAATGTGTACTGATCCCACACAAGTGTTTATTTTTGACTATTTTTTTTTTTAAAAAATATAACTTTGTAAATGCTCCATAAAAATACTGTTCTTCCTAGTCAAACACAGGTATTGCGGTATGAAGAGGAACTGCTTTGTCTTTGCTCTATAAAACGTGAAAAGATTATCACACAGGATAAGATAGAAAAACGCAGGGTTCCTAAATATCACAAAAGCCAGTACCAAATGCTTACGGTGGAAGCAAAGCTGGGGACCGGGTGGGCTGGCAGCCTGGCTGGTGCCTCCTCCCCTGGTCCTGCTGGGCCACAGCTTAGGGCACCTCATCCTTCTCCACACGAGGACATCATGGCTGGGCAAGGCAGCCAACTGCTCTAACCCAATGGCCAGCACCTGCCTCTTGAAGCACCGATGAACCAGTGCTGCTGGCCAGGACCCAGTGGTCCTGCTTGATGGCAAGGGGCCAGCTAGCCAGCATCCCAGCCCTGGGGGCTCTGAGACCAGCTCTCCTTGTGTGAAATTCCACTTAGCCCAGTAAGGCGCGTTCCTATGCAGGTGCCAGGGCAGGAGGGCCATCGCCCTATCCCTAGATGTGGGATTGTGTCTTCGGCCCCAGACTTGAGGCAGCTGGCAGGCTGTGCCTCAGTTCTCAGAGAGGGACAGAGCCAGGGCAGCCTGGAAGGCGGCTTCTTCGTCGATGCTGTAGTCCTGGAAACAAATAGAAATGAGTTTTGGGAGGTTCCCAACAGCCAGCCCACTTCCCATGCTAGTCTACCCAAACACCGTTCTGTGGTCCCAAGCCTCCCTTCAAAAAATGCCTCTGGATGTGAGAGCCCTATCTACCTCCCCCAGTTCTTCCCCAGAGGCCTCCCGAAGTTATCCTAGGGTCATGCTGCAGGCCAGGAGTCTGCAGATTTGTCACCATGAGGGGCGGTTTCACCGCTCAGTTGCTTTTTCCCTTCAGATAGTCAGCATTAGTTTCTTTGTCCAGCTTAGGTTCTCTGTGTGTATGTGAAGGCATGTGTGTGACATGTGTGGATATGGAAGTCAGGGGACTTCCTAACGTATGGGTTCCGGGGATTGAGCACAAGTTGTCAGGCTTGGCAACAGGAGCCTTTATCCACTGACCCATTTTCCTGGCCAAGAACTGAGGTTTCTGAGATGAAAGGTCAGTCAGGGCAACAAGATCTCCAGCCTTGGGGACCAGGAAGAGAGAAACCCTAGTTGGCTGGAGGATGCAGGAGAGAAACCCTAGTTGGCTGGAGGATGCAGGAGGTGATGGGGTACATGGGGGATGCCTAGAAGGAATAAGTCTAGGTGAGGGGCCTGCAAGTGGGCTGTACCCTCCTGACTCAGCCAGGGGTTGGATAAAGTCCTTCCAGCTTCTCTTCAGAATCACCTGTTAGTAAATACCTCACCAGGGACTCAGCCCTTGATGCTGCTACAAAACCAAGGCACTGCCTCAGGTGGCCCAGAGTGGTGACTGACCAAAGGAGCCAGAGCAGCTAGCCTGGTGTAGGCTGAGCCCGTGACAAGCCTGGGTGCCTGGTGCCCTCCAGTGGCCACTGAGTCTTGGCGCTGTCACGCCCGGCAAGAGGCCCTGAGTGGGCGGGCGGGCGGGCACCTACCACGAAGGTGTCGTAGGAGAATTTGTGGCGGTGCAGCAGGTGCTGCAGGAAGTTGGCGCTTTTGTAGCTGGGGTCTCCCCAGGGCATCGCCGAGCAGATGGGGCACACCTAGAACAAAGAAGCTGGGGGTAGCAGGGAGGGGGCCTCCCGTGTCTGCCTGCCCATCCACTCAACCATAATATGGCCTGCAGAGCGCCCCCACCTAAGATGTCCCCAGACCAGGCCTGACCCCATGTCTCCCTCAGGCAGAAGCCCTGTGCCGCTGATGCTCACCACACGGTTGGGGTCACTGCGGTGACTCTCCACACAGTGCTTCACCAGCTCCTGCTGATCCAGGTTGCGGGCTCCGCAGTAGGGACAAGCAAAGGTAGACCGGTTGGGGATATTGCTGGGGGTGGGAGGACACTGAGCAGGGCTAGGGCCGAGAGCACTCACCCCAACTCCTCCCCCAACCTGCCCTCCCCTCTGCGGACAGGCCGGCCCTGTCCCATGCTCTGCAGCCTAAGGAGCACCATGTGCCCTGTAAGAAAACTCATGGTCCTTCCCTTTACCCCATCCACTGGACTATGGGATACGGCCATGACAGGGGGACTACACAGTCCTTGGCCTGGGAAGGACCCTCATTCTGCCCATCTTGGGTCCCCACCCTGGAGGCTGCCTACCTGGGGATGGGCTGGGATGTGGGCAGCACAGGGACGAACTTGGGGCAGTTGGCCATCTGCTCCTGGACCTTCAGGCAGGAGGAAATGTGTACTCTCATTTTTACCAGAGTCACCTGAGACGAGAGGGAAAAGCAGAACTGGGCAGGTCACGATCTCAGGCAGCAGCGACAGAGAATGACCAGCAAAAGCAGAGATCCATCCCTTCTGCTCTTAAAGCAACCAGAGGCTCTGAGCAGCAGCCTACGGCCAGGGCTTCTGAAAGGGGCCCTGGTGAACAAGAGAACACGTGAAGACACACGGGTCTCTACAGAGCCACACTGACACAGCAGTGTTCATGGCTCTCAGGGTTGCTGTACAGAGCAGGTGCAGGCCACTAACCCCCAGGACAGGACTAGCAGGCGCCATGCCTGAGTCCCTAGAGAGACCTGCAAACCGGAAGCTGTTCCAATGAGTGGAAAGGATCTACTCTTACTAGGTTAAAAAAAAGCTCACACCCCTAGGGAGAAACCAAT
The DNA here is from genome assembly GCF_903995425.1 of Onychomys torridus. Lineage (NCBI taxonomy): Eukaryota > Metazoa > Chordata > Mammalia > Rodentia > Cricetidae > Onychomys > Onychomys torridus. The sequence continues at coordinate 50,479,454 of NC_050447.1, forward strand.
GAAAGATCTCTCCTCTGACAAAATACTTTTTGTGGTGAAGATCACAATGTAGTGTGATAATTACCACCCAGCTGGTCCCATCAAGTCACCACAGTCACAGCTAGAGTACGCTGGCCAAGGGCAGCAGCCTAGCCTGCAGGGGGACTGGCAGAGGATGCTCACCAGGGAAAGCTCAAACCACTCTGGGCTCAATGAGTAACCAGAAGAGAGAACAGAATCCCTGAATGTGGATACAAGGTCTTGAGCCCCAGGGCACACCAAAGCTGGGGTTAGACATTTCACAAGACTGAGGGGGAAGGAGGGCATGTTAATACACCAGCCTTGGCAGGTGGGTATAACACATGTCCTCAGCATCCAGAGTTTGTGCCCAAGACCACAAGGGTCCAAGAAGGCCCTCCTTGAGTCACAGCCACAGCTGGGTATCCATGCAGGGAAATTTGCTTCTGAAGACAGCTTGAAAACTGAGATGTTCAAGCAGCAGGACTACTTCACACCTGACACTGTCCGGCTCTGACCGGTCCCAAGTCTCCCTCAAAAGTCTAACCAGAGCACCAGGAGGACCACAGTGAAAAGTCTAACCAGAGCACCCAAGCACCCAGGAGGACCACAGTGGAAAGTCTAACCAGAGCACCAGGAGGACCACAGTGGAAAGTCTAACCAGAGCACCCAAGCACCCAGGAGGACCACAGCAACGGACTCGGCCTTGCTACTCCAGACCCAGGGTAGTTCCAGTTCATCCACCTGGTGACCTTCAGGACACTGTGACAAGCTAACACAACACAACATATTAACTAGAGACACAGGGATGTCTGCAACACAAACGGCAAGTGTACTCACAGCTGCTTATTTTCCTGGAACAAAGGGAAAGGAGGGGGTGAGGCAGGCTCTGGGGACAGGACGCAAAGAGGCCTGTAAGCCTCAGCACAAGTGGCAGGACCTTGTGTGGTGACACAGGGAACAGGGCTCATGCCATTCTCCTCGGGACAGACACTGGCATCGGGTGCAAGGAGCTCAGACTCAAAAGGCCCTGTCTCTGTCTGGCTGCACCTGCCACCTCAGAGCCCCCAGAACCTTCTTGGCTTCCCCAGATTTGTCTGTCACAGCCTGAGTGCTCAGCCTGCATCTGCAGAATATGCATCAGCCAGCTGAGCCTAGATCAGACAGCTGTGACAGCATTGCTTCCCTGGAGCTCTGAGAGGGTCTGGCAGGTGGCTTCACACCGGAGCAGATGTGGTTACTCAACAGCAAGGGGTGTGAGCCCATGCACCAGTTCCTCTATGGGAGAGTGGAACCCATGGGCGGAAGCTGCCCCACCCAGAGCCCCCCAGCCTCAGGAAACCCGAGCAGGGCGGGTACCTTCTTGTTGCAACCCCGGCAGGGTGCCTTGTAAGATGAGAGCTGCTTCTCTACATGGGTGGCCTTGTCCACTTTCTTGGGGTCGAAGGGCAGACGGCAGAGCGGGCACAGAGGGGATGGCACCTGCAGACATGGCTGGAGGCACTCCCCGCAGAACCTGCAGGTGACATGGACCTGAGGCTACTTCCTCCATGCCAGCATGTACAGAGTGGCTCCCCAGTTGCTACTGACAGTTCTGGAGACAATCTTATGCTCATGCCCCCACCCCCCAGCTGGACACAGCTAAGAGGCGAGCTGTCCCTTCCGGCAGTACAGCCCTCCTGTATTTGGTGTATCCCCTGCAGCCTGTACCCCAAAAAGAGCATCTCTGGGGCAGGGTGCCCATTTCTTTCCTGAAAGTCTCAAGATCATGTGGTGACTGACAAAACCTCAGGAGTCAGGGTATGAGTCCAGGGGGCCAGGGTATAAAGTGGACCAATAACTGTGGGGAACAAAATGCCAGGCCTGGAGCCCTGATTTACACATGATCAAAGCTGGCCAGGCAAGTCTCCTGGGACAGGGTCCTAGGCAGCAGGGCAGGGGTTCTTGTATCCTTTGAGTCAAAGCTTGGTGACAGGAGGGACTGTGCTTGGGTTGGCTTGGGTACTGGGCACAAACTTGGGACACTGAGGATCAGTAGGGGCCCAATCTCTTGCTGGCATGTTCCCAGATGCCAGCAGTAGGAGTTCTGTCCTTGCCTGCCCACACCCCCAGATGGTGTTTGCGGTATCTTCCGTTCATCAGATGCACACCAGTGGGGAACAAAAAGGAATAGAGCAAAATTGTGCAAGTTGATGGCTGTTCTTGGTTGTCAACTTGACTACATCTGGAATGAACTAAAATCCAATGGCTGGGCACACCTGTAAGGGATATTTTACTAATTAAATCATTTGAAGTGAAAGACCCATTTTTATTGTTTTGTTTTTGTTTTTCAAGACAGGGTTTCTCTGTGTAGTCCTGGCTGTCCTGGAACTTGCTCTGGTAGACTAGGCTGGGTTTAAACTCAGGGATCCACCTGCCTCTGCCTCCTGAATGCTGGGATTAAAGACCTGGCAGATATTTTGAGGTGGATTAAATCCACCTTTAATCTGGGCCACACCTTCTGCTGGCAGCCTATAGAAAGGACATGGGAGAAGGGAGCTTCTCTCTTTGCTTGCTCTGGCTCTCACTGGCAAGTGCATTTCTTTCCTGGCATTAGAGCCTATTTTTTGGAATTCTGGCATATACTGAAGACTGAGACATCCAGCCTTGTGGACTGAACACCTATTGGATTCCTGGACCTTTCGTTGGTAGACAGCCATTGATGGGATTAGCTGGACCACAGCCTGTAAGCCACCCTAATAAATCAATCCCTTTTATATTATATATACACATGTATGTATATACACACGTCTATATGTATGTATGTGTGTATATATATATGTGTGTGTGTGTGTGTGTGTGTGTGTGTATACATATTCACTCTATAAGTTCTGTTTCTCTAGAGAACACCGACTAATACAGATTTTGGTGTCAGAATTGGTTCTAAAGCAAGAGAAGTATAAGGAAGAATTTTTTAAGTATCTGGAATAGGCTTTCCAATTTGCTAACACCTTTAGTTACTGAAAAGCTGGGAGAGTACTGAAAGTTCATGGTGTGAACTATTTTATAAAGTTAAAGAGATAAACGGATTTGATTATTCTGATTCACTGATTGCGAGAGGCAATGGATTTGGTGACTCTGTATCTAAAACTTTTGACACTTTGTGGAAAAATAAGGGAAATGCTGCTGCTGGTTGGTTGCTCCTAGCATCCTTAGATAACTGACATGGGGAAAGAATGAGCTAGCTCTGTGATAAAATTAACCAACTTCCAGCATCTCACACAGTGAAGGACAATGACATCGGTGACAAAACTGACCAGCTCCAGATGTGCACACGGTCTGAAGTTTCTAACTGCCCTGGAAGAGATTCTTCTCTCGGCAGCCACAGAGCTCAAATTGCAGAAAAATCAAACCTCATTATAAGGTTGGCTGGATTGCAGCAGAAATTTAAGTCCCAACCTCTGAAGGTGTCAGCATTAATTGATAGAGTGGGATCCTGTAATTTGGGAATGGAGACGCGTGGGAGGACCTATTAAAGCTGAGGACTTTGGACCCTCAGATTCTCAAGGGTTTAATCTCACCTGAGGAAGTAGTCTCTTCACCCTCAGCAGAAGATCTACTTCCACCCCAACCCCCTGAAACACTGCCTTTTCCACCTTTGACTAAAGAAATCCTTCAGTGTCTGCTAAACCAGCAGTGACTTTCCCTGAATGAGATGCCAGGTAAGACAAGACTGATGTCCCTTAGGGCCCAGGTAAGACAAGACTGATGTCCCTTAGGGCCCACCGACAGCTGCCTCTAGGCCTATAACGAGACTTAAGTTTTTAAGTACATACAAATGTAATTTACATGCCCCCAGAGGGGAGATAGGAAGTGTAGTCCATGAGAAGGTGCACTACACTACTAAAGAGCTTAATGAGTTTGGTAGCTCATTCAAGCCGAAGTCTGGAAAATACATGTAGGAATGGATTTGAAGGGTGTGGGATAATGATGGGAGAACATAAAACTGGGTCAGGCTGAGTTTACTGACATGGGCCCTGAGTGGAGATTCTAGTTTAATATAGAAGCTCACAGTTTAAAAAGGGTGATGTGGACACAAAATCACAAGTGCTGGGGGCACCTGGAGGGGCATCAACTCAGCCTCCAGAAAGATGGCAACTTCAAAGACTGGGAGGGGCTGCAAGAAGCCAGTGTCAAGTTTTATTTTCCCCCGGGACTTCTCAGTAGGCTCTGGGGTGGAGATGAGGAGCCATGTTGGTCAGAAGAGGTGTGAGAATCTTCTTGAGTTTGCAGATGACTCAGCCAATGTCCCTCTGGCATTATGAGATCTCAAGAAAAGGTCCCTTTGCAATGAGGACGGCAGGCAGACAGCTCAGGCAGTGTCAAAAGTTCCTGCACTCTCGATTTTGATGGAGCCACCACCTGGCAAGACATGTTTAACCAAGCTGAGAAGCAAGATCAGCCTGAGACCTGACGCCAAGTGAAAGGATTCTCAGAAGCACTTTTCTGCAGTCAAGAGTGGCTCCTTGTCACCTACCTCACCCCCACAGAGCAGAGAGATGGCACCAGCAACCACACACAAAGCCCTTGGGACTCCAGCAAGGAGTCCAAGATGGTCTCTGTCACTGGCCCTAAGATTTGATTAGTTGGACAGCCAGCCAATTCCTGGGTCTCATAAGATGGTGTATACAATGGAGCTCCATGACCGCCTACAGGCAGTGTTCACAGCGGAACCCAGGACTGCATCTGCAGGTGGTGGGTGCACAAAGCTGTGCAGGAATGTTACTCAGCCACAAAGGGAGTGGCACACCGACACACACTACCTGGAGGCAGACTTTGCAGTGGAAAAGAGGACAAGCCCAACACGAGGGTCAGGTACTGCACAGTACCATTTATGTGAAATGTGCAGCATGAACCAATCCAGAGAGAAAAACGGGTGAGTAGCTGCTGAGACTGTGGAAGGAGGTGAGCTCTGGCTACTCTTTTTGGCCTGAGGAATGTTCTAAATGGTGCTAAAGGTTCTGTAACTCTGTAACCAATGGGTTCTATTCAACTAATGGGTTGAATGTTTTTGAGACATGGGGCTGGAGAGATGGCTCAGTAACTCAGTGGCTAAAAACACTCACTGACTTTTCTTTCAGAGGATGTTGGTTTGACTCCCAGCACCCACATGGCAGCTCCCAAATGCTTATTACAGTCCCAAGGGAATCCAAACCATTTCTGGCCTCCACAGGTAGTGCATGCATGATGCACAGACACACACACAGGCAAAACTCCCATAAACAAAACATAAAAACTCTAAAAAATTTAATGTAAGGTTTCACTTTGTGCCTCACACTGGGCCTTATACTCATACTGTCCTATCTCAGCCTTCCGAATACCAGGAGTGCTACCAACCTCCAGGTAGGAGCCACCAGGCCTAGCTTGGTGTCCACACTCTCAATGAGCAAACTGTGCAACACTGAATTCTACCTTGAAGAAACCCACAGGGAAAGCAAGGGGGAGGGGGGAAGAAAGTGTCCCAGGCAGAGCTGGGAAGAGCAGGTCTTCAAGGAAGATGCTGGTGTAGACAGAGAGGAAGAGGCTCATTCTCCTCTAAGAACGCAAGAAGTCTACAGAGTGACTCTCCCTGAATCACAGCCCCTAAGGAGAGGAGGTAGAATGAAATGGCGGGTGCAGCTCTTGGCCTAGTTTCCAGGACACACCTCTCACACAGAGAGTTCCTGCCTCCATCGGCAGAGATGGGCAGCTTCTCCACCAAATGAAGCACCTGAGGGACAGGTGTGGGATAGGGCCTCCCCGCCCATGCATCTCCCCTTCCTGAGTTCTTGAACAGGCAAACATTTACCCTCCAGGTAGCCAGTCCCCTCAGGCGCGGTTGCCTTGTGAAGGCTGAGCAGTCTTAAGACTGTCCTCGTCCCAGGCACAGCTCCTGTGTGGCCTCAGGACAGTTCCTAGAGCACACTTCTGCATGGCTCGGCTGGCAGGCCTTTTGCAGGTACCTGCAGCCTGAAAGCCCTCCCCACATCCTCTCCCTCTCTGGTCCAGGTACGCGGGCAGCAATTCTGCGACGTTCTACTCACAAGAAAAAGAAAACCTCAGGAAGGAAACTGCTTCTGGTCAGGTGGCTCAAAGATGTGAATTTTTAAAAGGTGATGCAAAAGCTTAAACCTCACACTTACTTGAACACAAGCTACATCCGACAGACACTGTAAATTAAAGGGAGGTGAGAACAGCTGGGGAAATGGAACCAGCAAAGAAAGTAGGATTACCTTTCCAAGGTGAAGGCTGCCCGGAAAAAAGCTTGCAGAAGCAGCAATGGGAACAGTTCTACAGGAAAGATGCTTTTCAATCCTATGTTCTTCTACCTTGCCAGGAGGACAGCATATTAAGACTTGGGGAAGGGGTTGGGGCAAATATTTCTTGGTGAAGACTGGGAAACTGAAAACATAGTGGCCTGTGTGCACTCAGTGAAGGGGCTGGAGGCAAGGCTTTCAAAAGTAACAAGCCTCACAGAATATACCATAAAATGCCTACTCATGCATGCGAACAACAAAAGAGGGTCCTGATCAAAGGCTTCCTGCTAGAATGTCACAGTAGCATTAGACTGAGTAGGAGCTATGCCCTTACAAGACAGTTCAGCCGAACACTCCATTGGGAGCGGGACTTCTGTTCAGCCTGACACGTGGGGTGGGGGGGATAAGAGGGTGGGGAGGTGGCAGCTCTGGATGGAGACAAGGTCCTTGTCACCTCCCTGTATGACTAGCAGGCACCCACCCACCCAAGCAGTTCCAGTTCCCTCAGCATCAGAGCCTCCAAAATCAGCTGCCTCTGTTTGCAAAATGCCTCCCACCAATCTGGGTGCACCTTGTCCAGCCCCAAGCAGTGGAGAGCCCCACGTCCTCAGCAGCGTGGCCTTCTACTGAGAAGTCCTCCCGCCCTTTTCCAGCTGCTAATCTCAAGAGCTGTACTGTGTGGAGGTCACGGAGCAGACGCTCTATCTTGGCTCCCTCCCAACCAGGCTGGAGCTGTGAAGGCCTTGAGCACCGCTCCCTCCCGCGAGCAGTCACGTCCTCAAGTTTTTGTTCCTGAAACATGGAGGAGGAGGAGGAGGAGCCAGATTGGGGGAGGTCTTGGCTCAGCTGGGCACCTAACAAGGTGTTTGGTGTCCCGGTCCCGTTAGGCCCTGCTGCCTGGAAGCTTCAGGTTCAGAATAGGCCAAGTCCTTCAAAACAAAACAGCATCAGGCTCCAAACGAGCCCCTCTCCTAACTTTGGGGAACTCATTTCTTCGGTAGTCAAAACGAGCAGACATGGGGTGGGTAAAAGTGGATTGCAAAAGCCACAAGTTATTTATTTACAACGGCGCGCCCGATCTCTACAAGCCCGAACGCCCGCGCTTGGCGCAGCGACCGCGTCCGCCACCCTCGAAGCAGCCGGCGGCCGTTGGCAACGCTCGGGGCCGGGGCGGGTGCAGGGCTTCCTTCGGCCCGGGTGCGGGGCGCGCGCGCGGCCGGCGGGTAGGGGCATGGCCTGCTTCCCCGTGTTCCCGTGCGGCCGCCCGCCACGACCCCGGCCCGGACCCCCCTCCCGCGGGCTCCCGGCGCGCGCGCTCACGTGTGGCCGCAGCTGCCGATGGCCACCGGCCGATAGTACACCTCCAGACAGATGGGACAGCTGAACTGCGCCTCCAGGCCGCTGTCGCCGCTCGCGGGCCCAGCTGGCGGCTGCCGCTGCTGTGCCGAGGCCACCAGGCTGCGGAACATCGCCATCCCCGGCCAGGCCGCCGCCACCACCGCCGCCGCCCCCTATCCAGGCCGGGAGGCCGGCGTCACTGCCGCGACGGCGCCGTGCTGGCGTCACCGCTCGCCCCGCCCCCTCCGCGTTGCGTCATGACAGCGTCCGCTTTGCGCTAATGTCATATCGCCGCGCCGACTCTCCATTACTGCGGACCTGTGGAGCATCTTCATGTGTCAGGCTGGTGAGGACTACGCGGGCCTGGCTCACCGGGAGCCTCCGCCCGAGCCACGGTCGGGGTAAGAGCCTTCTATACCAGGCCAGGGACAGCCCGCGTAGCCACCGACCGGCTCCCCTGCGCCCTTAGGGTCGCAGCGACCCGAAGGCCTCTTTGAGTCGGCAGCTAGAGTTAAGCATAGGCCCTGGTATGTGAGCCAGGCGCATCTTCTGCTGGCTCAGGCTGGGAAACGAGACCCTGGCTCCCCCAAGTTGGCTGCGGTGGGAGAATTTGCCATGTATGTTCTTATTCTCTCCAAAGCCGGGAGCAGAAATGTGTGAAGTGCGCAGAAGGCCTGCCGGTGGTGGTGATACGAGCGGGAGATGCCTTCTGCAGGTGAGACCTTGGCAGCCCTCCTTTCCAGGCTTGCTTTTTCCTTGTAAGGGAACGGTTACTTTATCTGAGCTTGGCCCTGACCACAAGTAGTGGTGGGAACCATTGGTAACGACCCCCGTCATCTAAACGAGGCTCACACCCGTATTTCCAACACTAGGGATTCCGTGACAGGAGAATTACTTCAGATTCGAGGCCAGCTTGGGCTACAGAGAGACCCTGTCAAACAGAATCCCACAAATTTCCTTGATGGGCCTAGTGGTAGGAAGATCTCTGGGGAAGAGTATGGAGTGCCCAGACTCGAGGGAAAGGTGCGTTGAAAGACAGGCATTTGGGGCAGTTGGAATCGCCCAGGGCAGGTCAAAACATCCTGGGAGCTTGGGCAGGAAGCTCCGGGTGGAAGTTGTTCCTTCTTTCACAGGATACCTGTTTATCTAACTGCCACAGAGATTTGGAAGGAGAGCTTCAGTCTTCTCTCAGGTCTTTGGACAGGAACAAGGGATTATTCCCATGGGAGCCACAGCAGGCCTCACATTTTATCTGTGACTTTAATGGGTCCCTCATACCTCTTGGATTACAACTGTTTTAATGTTTGACTGTTTTAACAAGATCTTTAGCTCCCCAAGGGCAGGAACATGGATCTCTGGTGTTATTCCTTTAATACCTAGTGGTATTAGCATAGCTTTGTATAGTGTACATTTGTTGAGTGAATGATGGTTTCACATTTCTAAGTCCCTTTGAATATCTGAGTCTGTTTTTTTTTTAAAGATTTTCTACAAAAGATTCTGGTGGAGGGGGCAGAAACTGATTTCCAGAGTCTTTCTTTTCACCTACCATGTTTGGGGAGCCCAGATTTGAAAGAAAATGTAGTGTTACCAGGAATTATAACCTGGGCAAGGTAGGTACTGATTTAACAATTTAGGAGTAGCTGAAAATGAGGACTGTGCTGTCAGACAGGGTTCTGAGTTCTCCCTGCTTCCCCTTTGCACCTCAGAGAGGCAGTGCCTGTCTGTAGGGGCCTGGAAACAGATCAACATGTTTTTGAAAAGGCTTTAGTGATTTCACCCTGCTCTAATCTCGGTCCTTTCTTTTGCCGGCTCCTTCCTAAGCACCTGTGGGGCACTCTGCAGCTCACATTTGATGGGGTCTAGGTGGAGCCCTGGGAGTCACAACCAGGAAAGCTCCTCCATCCAACTCCCTCACCAGGCTCTGCCAGAGTGTCTGTGTGAAGATATTGCCTCTGAGGGTAGACACTGCCAAAGAGGGACAGTGTCCTCCATGGGGTCTTGGGCTGGTGGACAGGTACAGAGCAGCCTCTTTTTTGCATCTGTTCCAGGGATTGTTTCAAGGCGTTCTATGTCCACAAGTTCAGAGCCATGCTTGGGAAGAACCGACTCATCTTTCCTGGAGAGAAGGTACACATGGGGACTGGGTGCTTGGCTGTCAGTCCCTGCTGTCTTCCTGTATGTACATTTCTTCAGCTGGCCTGCTGTCTCTGGACTTTGGGGCTGTCTAAGAAATGAAGCAGACTTGCTCACGTTGAAGATGCATGTCCTTGCTGATGCTCTCACCCTACCCCAGGTGCTGTTGGCATGGTCTGGAGGGCCTTCGTCCAGCTCCATGGTCTGGCAAGTTCTTGAGGTATGTCTATACCATCCTCTCGGCCTAAGCTTCTGGATTGAGTTAACAGGGGCCTCTTTCCTCAGCCTACACTACAAAGTTTTTGGTTGACACTAGACAGAACACCCCCACCCTGGCTGGGACACCTGTAGGATCTCACATGTATATTCAGCAGGTATGCAATCCAGAAGTCCTATGCAGGGTCCCCAGCTACGTACCTGTTTAGCTGTATTTATTGGGACATAGTATCACAGTTTGGCCAGTTATGACTTGTGGGCAGAGAGAAGTATTTGTTGAAAACAGGGAGAAGTGGCCTAGGTAGAAGGGGGTGGGGCAGACAGACTGGGGACTCGAGCTGAGAATGCCTAACACTGCTGAGGGTATGCAGGGTTTCCTTGAGGGGCCCTGGCACAGAAGAAGGACCTACACACTCTTTTAACTGTGGGACACCAGCTAGAGGGCCAGAGGCAAGGCTGTAGTTGATAGAAGTCAGTGGTCTGAACTGAACTTGGTAAGTGGCAGTGCTGTTCCAGTGTGAATATCCTGTGTGGTACTTCTGGGGTTTTTGTCTTACCTGCTGGTCCCCTAAACCTGCACAAGTGGAGGTGAGATAGCTCACCATGGAGCCATTTGTCAGTGTCTGATACCACTCCTCTTGGGACTCTGCCCTGTCTTCCATGGGTTGTCACCTCTGTTCTTACATACCAAAGCACTTTCTGAGGGTTCTAAGGTGCCCAGAGGTGGTAAAGTGCCCCCACCACCCCATGGTCCAGCTGGTTGTCTCAAGCTGCTTAGGTGTCAGAAACAGACCAGAGAGGGTGGATTCTGGATTCTGAAGTTTCTGATACAGACAGGACATGTCCTCATATGGGAGGGAAGACTTGGGCCCACATCCCTCCTGTGGGGAAGGAAGACCAAGATCCACACTTTCTCCTGTGGGAGGGAAGACTTGGGCCCATACACTCCCCTCTGAGGAGGGGAGACCCAGGCAGTTTGGTCCACTGTCTGGAGAGTCTGAAGTCCAGAGAAATGCTTTTGGCCAGGTCTGAACCCTGACACTTCTCTTCCAGGGCCTGAGTCAGGATTCTGCAAAACGGCTACGCTTTGCACCAGGAGTCATCTATGTTGACGGTATGTCTGGCCACTCCTCGCTCAGTCCCCAGCAATGAGTAAACCCCAACAGGCCCTTTAGGGGACAGAGTTGTATTGAAGGGCCCGGGGATTGAAGACAGTGAGTTTAGAGCTACTCTTTGGGGATGAAAGACTAGGCAGTTTCTTTAGCTGTGAGGGGAGCCTGTTGGAAAACACCCAAAAAGAAAAGCCATTCCTGCCCTCACAGAAGCTTTCTCTGAAGAGCAGACCTGGTGGGACTCCCATGTGTGGTACTGACCACCTCAGCCTGTTCCATCAGGCTCTTCCTCCGTGACTCCTATGTACTCTCTACCTGGGTTTTACAGAGGGAGCGGCCTGTGGCCAGAGCCTAAAGGACAGAGGGAAGACCTTGGCTGAGGTGAAGCTGATCCTGCAAAACACTGGCTTCCCATGGCATGTGGTTGCCTTAGAGGAGGTAGGTGGGTCTGCCCCTGGTAGGGACCTTGGAGGAGATACCCATCAGAGCCACATGCTTGCTTACTGGAGCCATCCTGTGGGCCTCTTGCCCTGGGCCTTGGTTTTCCAACCATATTGGAGGGCAGGTCTGCGCCTTGGACTCAATGTCCCTTCTTCCATCCTGGAAGGTGTTCAGCTTGCCGCCATCAGTGCTGTGCTGTGCTTCCCAAGAGCCAGCAGGAACAGAGAAGGCCTACAAAACGGCAGTGGACAGCTTCCTGCAACAGCATCATGTGCTAGGGGTTGAGGGCTCTCCCAGCCCAGCTCAGGGGGAGGATCAGCCACACCCATCCCATAGCCAGGAACCCCTAGGCATGGCTGGGTCCCCCACAGCTGCTCAGACCGAGGCCCTGTCTAGGTTGTTCAACTCCATAAAGACACTGACAACCAAAGAGGAGCTGCTGCAGACGCTGAGGTGAGCGCCCCAGCCCCAGCCCTCCCTGGCATGTAGGACTCCAGCTCCAGCTTCTGTAATTCACCCCATCACAGGACCCATCTGATCGTGCATGTAGCCCGAACCCATGGCTACTGCAAGGTGATGACTGGGGAGAGCTGCACCCGCTTGGCCATCAAGCTTATGACCAACCTGGCCCTGGGGAGAGGGGCCTTCCTTGCTTGGGACACGGTATGCAGGGCCCGAAGGCCAGGGTCTATGTCCTCCTTCATATGAAAGCTCTGTTGGGTTACCCTGGGGCCTTCAGTAGACAGGCCTGGGACCCAACTGTAGATGGCGGTGGCAGTAAGAAGAGGCACTGCTAGGATCTGAGCCATTCAGTGTCTGCTCCCCAGGGCTTCTCCGATGAGCGGCATGGGGATGTGGTGTTGGTGAGGCCCATGCGGGACCACACGCTAAAGGAAGTGGCCTTCTACAACCACCTGTTTGGTGTTCCTTCAGTCTTCACCCCAGCTATTGAGACTAAGGTGGGCCTATGAGGAGAGCTGCATGGGCTGGTTGGGTGCATCTTCTCCAGATAGGGTCAGAAATCCCTGGTGTGGTGTTGGAGACCTGAATTGAATCCTTGCCAGCCAGCTTTAGCCCTTCCCTTAAAGCTGGCCTTGAGGCCCCAGCTGGTTCTCTGTGACCTTAGCACTTGCTGTCCTGCCTCTGAAAAGGCCAGTAGCAGTGTCTGTGTATCCAAGCATGCCTTGTATCCTGGAAGACCAGGCTGGTACCCCTAAGGAGGTGATGTGGAGGGAGAGGTGTCCCTGAGGTGAAGGGGTGGCAAGATGACCTGTCATCCACACTGTGTGAATCCTGTGCTGTTCTCAGTCTCCTGGGGCTGGCCATGTGAAGTCCATGGTACTTGCTTCAGGTGCCCCTCGGCCCTTCTAAACGCCCCCATCTGATCGTCCCTAGGCTCCAGAAAAGGCTAGCATCCACCGGCTGATGGAGGCCTTTATCCTGAGGTTGCAGACTATGTTCCCCTCTACAGTCAGTACTGTGTACAGGTGTGTGTGCCACTGGGGATGCTGTTGAGCCTGCCCACTCTTGAGGGGAGCAGAGCCCATGACTGGGGGGCATACTTGTTACCTGTCCCTGTTTGTCTATGCACCTGCCAATAGGACAAGTGAGAAGTTGGTCAAGGCTCCCCGGGAGGGCTGTGCCACTGGCCCCTCAGGCCACAACTGCCTCCTCTGCATGTGTACACTGGACATTGACACTGCTGGTGAGTGCAGGGCCTTCTTGGAGTGCTGTGTCGGGTGGTTATTTGGCTGCCCCAGGGTCCCTCAGCTCCTCTCTATTGCAGACAGTGCCACGGCCTTTGGTGCTCAGTCCTCCTCACATGTCTCCCAGATGCTGCCTGCTGAGACTAAGATGCCTACCCCACCCTGCTGTGGTGCAGGGGAGGGTCAGGCCCAGAGCTACCACAGGGGTGTTGGCAGGAGGTAAGACCCTGCCTGTGTCCTGCCCTATGGATAGGTGGAGGGGTCAGGAAGACTGGCCTTAAACAGGGTTCAGAGTGAGACCAGGTACACAAGTTCAGTTCTGCTTCTACAGGGGAGATGTCAATGCCTGCATCATAGAACAGCTGTGTTATAGCTGCCGGGTGAACATGAAGGACCTGGTGAGTGGCTGTCCATATGTCCCTGTGAGCTGTCCCCACTGTCCCCATGGTTTCTCACACTGCCACCTCTTCTAGCCTTCCCTGGACCCATTGCCACCTTACGTCCTGGCTGAGGCTCAGCTCCGCAGCCAGAGGTAATGCCTGCTCTTTGGGGAGATCTCTGGGGAGACCCCGAGGACTGGTTTTCACTGCAAGTCTCCCTTAGGGCCTGGGTCTCTCAAGAAATCCAAGAATATCTGATTACAGACAATGAAGAAGAAGAGGAGGAGGAAAACAGAGCTGAGCCTGGGCATACCCAGCCATGCAAACCCATTAAGCAGGAAGGCGAGAACACTGGGCTTGGTCTCTGACTGTCCGTTTGTATAAATAAAATGTTTTTACTTAGAAAACTCTACAGTACTTGTGGGAAGGGAGAGCCAGGCCCCCAGACCCAGTGTGGCTAGCCCTGAGCTACACTGGGCCCCCAGCCCAACAGGCGGGGACACAACAGGTAGGGACACAGTGTCCCTTTGACAGCAGCATCATCAGGGCTTACATGGGCCAGGAGGATGTGTCACAGCTCGTGGCCTCAGGCAGCTCCACTCCTATCCAAGGAGCTCTGCCAGCCCTGGTGGCCATGCTGCCCTGGGGCAGCTCCTTCATTCCCGGTGCCCAGGAGCCAGGCTCCTACTCCTTCTCACGTGTCCACTTGATCATGGTCTCTGGTGAGCGGTACAGGAAGATGAGCTTGGCATATAGCTCCTCCTCCAGCTCCAGCTCCCGGGTCTCCCGCACCAAGAAGATATCCTGGCATAGTTTGAGGATGCGGTCCACACACGGCAGCTCCTCGAACATGATGGAGTGTGAGATATCACTGAAGAAGCCCCGCATAAACTTGCCAACAACCAGCACAATGGACACGTATAGCCCCACAATCCTGTTGGGAAAGGCATGTGAACTAGGACCACTCAGAACTGCCCCGGGGGAGGCAGACTACAGGGGATTCCTCTGCAGTACTCACCCGTAGCCAGCCAGGAAGCCGAGGCTAGGTGGGCTGACCTTGTCGCTGAAGATGACCATGGGCAGCAGGTTGCAGTCAGCTTGGCAGTCCTGCAGCTCAATCACCCACCACTCCAGGAAGTCAGAGGCCTTTGTGTCTGCTTTCTCCCCAGAGGCCCCTGTGCCCACTTGCTCCCTCCGCAGCTGGATGCGCACACCAAGATAGTCGTCTTCCTCATCTGAGTTAAATGAGGTAGTTAAGCATCGGGCTAGCACCCACCCCTGGCCTAGGCGGTATCCCAGCACCCTGGTCCCACACTCACCTGGCTGCAGCTGCTTCACAGGATTGGCTTCAGGCCCATTGGGAGCACGAATGTATTTGGGGAAGAGGTGGGGAATGACCCTGTGGAAGGAGTCAGCAAGTCAGGGGCATCTTAAGCTCCCCTGCCCACCTGTCCCACCACGGTGGCCTCCACTCACACTGACTGGTCAGGTCTGCCCTCGAGCAGTTGGGCCAACTGCCTCCGTTCTGTACTGTTGGGGGCCAGCTCCAAGGTGTGCTTCTCATTGGTATACTCCACTTTGCCACCCTTGGCCAGGTCCCTAGGGGGTGGGCAGTGTTAGGCAGTGTGGAGCATCCCCTAGACCCCTGTAAGCACAGGACCCACCTTTGGAAATTCCAGGTGAAGCGTAGCGTGATGTCAGCTGTGCCATTGTACAGCTCCTGCTTCATCTGGGCCCGGCTTGGGGGGCTGATGCGCCACAGTGCCCCAGAGCTGCCCTCAATCTGTGCAGTGACGATGTCCTCTGGACTGTACTGGCTAATGAACTGCATGGCTAGCTATGTGGAGCATACCTCAGTTAGGGACAGCGGGTTACCTTTTCCCTGCCAGCCCACCTCACACCAAGTGGATACAGTGCAAGTCACTTACTGGGTAGGGGTCAAACTGCTGGGACAGCTCCTCGTAGGCCTGGGGCGTGAAAGGCACTATGGATGGCTGCTGGGCGCTCATGGTGAACAGCGGCTAGGGATGGGATGCATGATCAGCACAGAGCCACCCACAGCCTGCAAGGAGTGGCTGTATCCTCGTTAATGGGGAATGGGCGGGCTGGAGGCCAGCTACTCACCTCATAGCCGCCCAGCTTGAGGGTAACAGTTACATCAATGGGCTGGTTGACGACACCCACCACAGAGCGTATCAGTGACATGAAAAGCAGTGGGAACCAGATGATAGCGATGAGGAAGAGGATGATGAGGCCACCCATACCATACTTGACAATTTTCTTCTTCTTCTGTCCTTTGGGTTGTGGGTATTTCTGGAAGGGAGATACTGGTCACCCTCCCAGCCTCTTGGCTGCAGGCCATAAGCCTCAACCTGGTGTCATTGAGTAGGCCTGAGGTCAGAAATAATAGGGTCAGTTGCTTTAGTGAGTGGGGCTGGGACATTAGCTGCATGCCACACTCACAAGAGAAGGGAGCCTACTTTCTGCACAGCTGCAAGCAAGGACACTGGAGCAAAGAGCTTGATGTGAGTTTAAATGCCCCAGAAGACACATCTCTGCAATCTTACAGACTTTCGGGGACACCAGAAGTGAACAAACACAAAAGAGAAAACAGTATTTTTTAAATTAACTTTGTGTTTCAAAAGTGATGAGAAGGCACTACTCTTGTATAAGTCCAGAGTTCAATTTCCAGAATTCATGTTGGATGGCTCATAAACTGTAACTCCAGCTCCAGAGGAATCTGGTGCCCTCTTCTAGTCTCCATGGGCACCTGCACTTATGTGTACCCACACACGTACACATAATTATGAATAATAATTTTTTTAAGCAAGGACAACCAGGGCATGAGAGAGTGCAGAGAGCCATGTGATGGGATGGAATAGCCAGAGTCTACAAAGAATGCTTACAAATCTAACAGATAACCTGACCACACCTAGGATGTGATCTGAATAGATGTTTCTAGATCATCAGGCAGCAGCACATGGCCTGTCAAACAGTGGAACTTCAGTTAGCTGGTGAGAGAGATGCAGCCACTTCACAAACAGTTCACAATGACAGATCAGTGACCTCCTAAGTTCCATGTATAAGCAGACACACACAGTGAAAACAGCAGCAGTCCACCCATGGAAAGGGGGAGACACTGGGGTCTCTGCACTCCATGGAAGCTATTACATGGTCTAAGGAGTGGAGGAGTACTGGCCCACTACAAGGAAGAACCTTGAGAACACAGGTGAGGAGAAGAAGCCTGGTACTAAATGGATCTGTGTTATCAAATGGGCAAACCATAGACAGGAAGTAGACTATAGACCACGAGGGGTGGAGAGGGGAAGTGGGGAGCAATTAATAAAGGGGACAGGGTTTCTTGTTGGGGTGGTGATATCCTAAAGCTGGCTGCAATGGTGAGTGCATGTACTTTGTGAATATACTAAACCAAGAAACAGCCCTGGTAACAAACAGCTAATAAATATCTGCCTGCTGCCACCTCCCAAACCCAAGGGCCCAGTCCACTGTCCCCTGCTGGCCCCTAGACCCACTGCAGCTGTCCATGAGATCTAGAAAGCTCCTTTCTCTGGGCTGCTGGGCATGTGGGTTGTAAACTCCCAAGAGCTATCCACCCATCCTCTGCCCTGGCACCTTCTCTGTTTCTCGGCTGCATTTGATGATGAAGATGTTGGCATAGATGTCTTCTACACACATCCAGTTGGACAGGGACAGTGTGGTGTCAGTCCATACCCAGTCCATGACTGCCCGCAGCTCCACCAGGAATGGCACTAGCCGGAACCTGCCGAGGCCAGGGGTCCATTAGCAGGGACAGCCTACACTGGCTTCTACCTGCTCTTCATGATCCCTAGGCAGACCACACTCACCCCTGGAAAAGGAAGAGGTTTACATGATTGTACTTCTTGGTGAGGAAGTTGCCCAGGATACGGGTGGGGTAGCCGCAGCGGATCTGGTAGGCAGACAGGGCAAAGTAAATGCACTTCACGAAGTACCACAGCTGGGCCACTGCATTCTGGCTGAACATTCTGAATGGAACAGGGACAGGATGTCAGGGAGGGTGAAACTGACAGAAACAGTTCTGGAGGCCAACCCAAACTGTGCCACACCCAGAGTGTATAGTGAGTGCATCAGGGCAGACTGAAGTCCCCGGGTGCGGTGCCTCACATCACCTACCTCTCAGTGACGGCTGGTAAGATAAAGAACATCCAGAGGTGAATAGCCACCACCAGGACCACCTGAAAGGCCAGCTTGCCCAGTACAGTCTTGCGCAGGTAGAGGGCACGGTCAATGACCATGGTGCTGAACTGGACCAGCAGCATGAACAGGAAGGCCTCTGGCACCTGGTCATCTGACAGTGAGGATGCGATGTCGGTGGCTGCCGAGTGCTTCTGTAGTAGAGGGCACAGGTTATGGAGATGGAGCTGTGGCGCACCTGAGAGTTCTGAGCCCATGCACTCCAAAGGCCTAGAAGTCAGTCATCCACTCTGGAGTCCCAGGTCAACTTACCCCAAAAGCCCAGAAACCAAAGATGATGATGATAAAATCAACAATGTCAGCCAGGAACATGAGAGCATAGACATCTGTGGCTGCTCGGTATTTGGTGTGCAGAATGTCATGGAAGAAACGCCGCAGGGGTTGATAGATGCCCTGAGCTCTGTGGATGGACAGCCTCAGAGGGTGGGTATCCAGCGAGGGACTGACTACCTTCCTGCCCTATTGCCCACCATTCCCAGCCAGGTTACTCACAGTGACAGGCAGAAGCTCTGCAGCCGGTGCCCAGCTGCCTTCATTCTTTCCTGAACCTTCCATCTTCCTCGAGCATGATGTGGGCTCTTTCTCCCTGAAGCTTCTTTTTCTGCCTCCTCCTCTGCCTCCTCCTCAGCCCCTGTGTGTATGTCCAGGGAAATATCAGTGAACCCACCAGGGACTAGCTGTCCACTCCAGAAAGCTAACGTCACCCCTCTTTGCAGACAGCACAGGAACCTCCCCACAGTCACCCGGGGGAGCAAATGCTGCTGTGTCCTTTCTTGGGGTAGCCTTGAGACTTCAGCCTAGGCTCATAGACATCTCATCCTGGGTGTAGGGACAACTCCAAGGACAGATACAGGGAGAGTACCGAGCAGTTGTGTGCTTCTCAAAGGGTTGTCCCTGTGCTGGGCTGGCCATCTGTGTCTCCTGCCCTCCCAGGAATCTGCAGGGGTCTAGCCTGGACTCTCACCCATAGCTGCTGCTCCTTTGGGTCCTGGAGTCTTCTTCTTCCTCCTGAAGCGTATGCTGATGTGCCTCTTGTGCTGGGGCTTAGGGTCCTCTAGGGGCTCTTGGATCCCATCCTTAGATCTAACATTTCCTTTCCCTTGGGTGTGGTCCCTGGGGGTACCAGCCAACACCAGCTCCTCAGGATGCCCAGTGCCTGCCTCGGGCTGCGATTCCAGCACAGCTTCTGACTCTTCCTCAGCCTCCTGGTCCTTCTCACTACTCCTGCAGTGGTCCTTGGAGAAACTGTCCTCCTCATGGTCCCAGAGGCCATAGCACTGTGGAGAATCCGGAGGAGCAGTCAGGATGGCAGCCCAGGCCGTATTTAGACCAGACCCATGCTGGGCCATTCACGTATCCAGCCTCTGGACTCGAGAATGCCTGGAGTTTCCAAGGAGCCCCTGCCACCCCGGTGCTGGCGGGCGGGCTCACCAGTAGCTGGGAGCGGTGGAAGAACAGGGCCAAGAGCTGCACCAGGTCATACTTGATGTAACTGTCAGTTTTCTCAAGACCCAGGATGCGTGGAGGGAAGTAGGGCTTGTTCTCATAGCGCCGCAGCACCACATAGCTATTCCAGGGGAAGAAGCCAAACTGGAACAGGTACTTGGTGACCACCATGACCTGCAGGACAGGGCACTCAGCACGGGCCAGGTGGCCCAGCCCCAACCCTATAAGCTGCCACCCACCTCAGTGAAGACAATGGCTGTCATCCAGAAACGCTTGCTGGGCCTTGGGATGGTCAGCATGGCCCACAGGAAAATGAGCATGGGCAGCACCAGGGAGGCAGCCGAGGCTGTCACCATGTGGTTGAGGATGATGATGAAGTAGCAAAGCAGCTCTGAGTGTGCCGCCACACACTGGTACATAGCTCTTAGCAGCCGCAGAGTCCGACCCTGCTGTGCCTCAAACTCCTCGGCCTCCTCCAGCTCGCGGATACGTAGGCGCCTGCCACAAGACCACAGGAGTTTGGGGGCAAGAGCCAGGAGCACCCCTAGGGTGCAGAGCCCAGCCTGCAGCCATGGCAACAGACAGACTCCAACCCAAGGCCTAGCCAGTTCCTGCCCCCGCCCCTCACCCAGCACCTCCCACTGGGTTTCCTGCTCAGGAGAATTCCCTAGAAATCCTGCACAAAGCATAGCCTGTCCCACCTGTCCAGGAGCAGCTCACTGGCTGTGCGCATCCGTGTGCGAGCATTGGCTAGAAACTCCTGGGAACCATGCAGGGAGGTCCCAGCCTGGAGGTCCCCAGTGTCAGTGATAATCTCCTCGCTGCCACTGCGGGTGTTATAGCCTGTGCTCAGGGGGCTGCTGGTATCGTCTGTCATGCTACTCAAAGGCTCTTCGGCTCCCAGCCCACTGTGGGAGAAAAGGTCACAGAGGGCCAATCCTTAGGCTCTGGGGAAGGATAGAGGAGTGGTGCCTGGAGAATAACCAGAAGTAGCAGAGACTGAACAGTGTTAGACCCTGATGACCTGTCAGCAGCTCAGGGATCGGTCCCTGCTTTGGGCCAGAGGACAAGCAAAAATGGGGATCATGGCTCACCCCAGGCCCCTTGGGCCCTGCACCGACCTTGAGGCTGTGCTGGGTCCATCACGGGTCTCCGTGGGACCTGCTGGTAGTGTGGTCTCGGCTTCGCTCACATAAAGCTGGTCGAGCACCCCTCGGTGTACCTCTCCACCCTATAGAGAGCATGGAGAAACTCTTAAGCCTTTGAGATGGGCTCTGCTCCACATGTGCTTAGCAGGTAGTAGGTATGAGTGTGGCCTTGATGAGGTATAGGAGGGGCTTCGCTCAAGTGGCCCTTACCCGCAGAAGTTCCTGGGTGAGCAGGTAGCGCTCTGCACGGAGCACATCGCTCATGGTATGGTGGTGCTTTGTGAATGTGCACAGCCAGCGTGTTAGCCCGTCTACAGTGGCCTGGCCCAGCACCCACAGGAACTGCATGGTGCTCAGGACACGTTGCATCATATGGCTGCGGCCTGCTAAGAGCAGGATGGCGCTGGAGGGTTGGCTGCCCCCAAGAGCCTTCAGCTCCTGCCCCCTTCCCAGAAAGCCCACATACCTGTTGGCATCTCATCCTCTGGGGCCTCTGCTGGCTCCACCTCCTGGCTCAAGTCACCTCCTGGGCACAGGGATAATCAGCATCAGGTAGCCCTGCAGCTCCCCTACTGGAGCCCCCAAGCACAACTCACCAGAAGCCAGTTGTCCTGCCTGCTCCTGCCGTGCCTGTTCCCGACGCTGCCTCAGCACTGTCTGGGCATTGGTTACCCATGCCTGGTATGCCATCTGCCAGCCAGATTTCTTGGTTAGGGCCCTGGCATCTCTAGCTGAGATATACATTCAGCCTGGTATCATAGTCCCCTCTCAAGGAAGAGGATGGAGGGACAGCCATATACTAAATCTGGTCAGTCATGGACCAGATCCTAGCTCCTGCTCTCTATCCAGCTGAGGGTCTTCACCTCCCCAAGCCCTCTCTGGAAATGGACTCCAGAAACTGTGACAGGAAGACAGACATGCAGCTGCCCAGCATGACCTATCCCTCAGTGCCAGGGCCTCAAAGATGGACAAGGGCCTCTCCAGGTATCCATCAGACACATGTAGCCTTTCTCTCAGACCAGGTGGCAGTCTTAGAGCCCAGGAGGTAAGGCCGAGGGTGTCAGAGCCAGAACTTTCATGAAATGTAGCAGAGGGGCATAGTTGACTACCTATGAACCTTGCATCTACAGCCTGTGTCCCTAGCTGCCTGGACAGGTCTGATGGGCTGGGTGGACTTCTTCAATATGCGGGAACTGGACTGCAAGGCCCTCAGATGTCTGTCCCTCCACACTGCCCCACTCAGGAACTCCATAGACAGAGCAGGAGGTAAGGCTCCAACTCACCTGGAAGGCATTCTGTGCTGCAGGTCTGGGGTCCTCAGGTAGGGTCTCCTCTTCCTCCTCACTATCCGACTCAAACAGGAAGTAGTCCCCAGAGTGGATGACTATAGTCAGCAGGGTGAGACAGTGGATGTGTATGTGAGAGCCAGTCTCCATGGCAGAGCTGGTTCCTCCCCAGCCAGACCCCGAAAATCCTGGAGTTCCTATCTTCAGTTTTGAGTTGGGTGGTAGCAGACCCATTGTTAAGAATGATGTTCCCCTCAGTATCTTTCACCCATGTGGCCTGGCTTGAGTACCTCCCTTCCCACTAGAACTATCCCATCCAGGGTTCAGCAGGATGGGGAGATGGTCCATGCACAGAACACAGGTCAGAGAGCCTGACATGACCAGACAGGACAAGGAAAAGCTAGTAAGCATCATCAGGGTCAGTAGCAGAAGTGCAGAGGGTCAAGGCAGGGTACCTGTGGCGTGGTCCAGCCAGGGGCGCCACCACTGTCTCCGTGGCGGGGAGGAGCCCCCTGGGCTGTCAGGCCCTGTGGAGGGGCAAGGCAAGCGTGAACAGGCAAGGGAGGCTGTAGGGCAGCCTATCTTGGGCACAGGGGCACTTGGCAGAGACAGAAACAGACACAGAACTCCTGCAGTGACAAGATTCCATGTGGTGCCACATGTCTCAGAGCCCTGGAGGGATGGAGAGGGGTCACAAGTGCAGGGAGACAGTTCCAGGTGGCCTTCTGGCCTGCTGGGACAGAGGAAAACACTTACACATGGCACAGGACTGGGGGCAGGGTGTGGGGCATACTACTTACATGTAGCACAGGACAAGGGTGTGGGGCCCTGTGGCACACCACTTACACAGAGCACAGGACAGGGTGTGGGGCCCTGTGGCACACCACTTGCACAGGTGCAGGGAGGTTCCAGCAGTATGAGCATGCCTGGATGCAGTCTGGGGGGGGGGGGGGGAGTATCCTGTGAGGTTCTGGGTTTTGTCCATGCTT
Source organism: Onychomys torridus (assembly GCF_903995425.1). NCBI lineage: Eukaryota > Metazoa > Chordata > Mammalia > Rodentia > Cricetidae > Onychomys > Onychomys torridus. Next base: position 50,502,175 of record NC_050447.1, read on the forward strand.
ACCTGGCTCCTGGGAGTCTGTGGTCTGGAGTTGGCCACGGCTTGCCTGGCTCTGCCTGTACTTCTCTTGTTTGGCACGGATGCGCTTCATCCTGCAAACAGGAAGGAGCTCTGAGTGCCAGGCTGGCCAGAAGGGTCAAAGGGTCCCTAGCCCAGATGACACCTACTGTCTTTTCAGCTGGGCCAGGGACTTCTCTTCAATCTGGCGGTGGAAGTTGATGCTCTTAAGGTTGGCTGCGTTGTAGAGGGCAAAACCCCTGCAGGGAAGACTGAGACCTCAGCACTAATCTCCAGATGCACAGGTTTTCTCTACCTTTGGGATTGTCTAGGCTCAAGCCCCTGCCCCTAGGGAGCCCGCCTGGTTTTCCTACTAATACTGAGTCATGTCCTGGGAGACACCTGCCACCCGCAGCCATGAGAGAAGAAATATCTTCTGCCACCTCTTTTCCTGGGGTGGTAAACCATCACAGGAAGGGGCATTGGGTGACAGCTCTGGGGTGGGAAGATGAAGCTGCTGACCCCAAGTTCAGCTCCGGGGGCAGAGACCTCTGCTGGGGGCATGATGCCATGTCATAGCCCTCCAGCTGGGGACACTCAGGCCTATCCGGGCCGTATGTTGGGCTAAAACACTGCAAGGCCACACTGTCTTCTCAGCCATTGGTAATAATGGCAGCTCTGATGATACCAAGTCCTTTGCTCTCCCTTTTGGTGACAGGATCAAGAGGAGATGTTATTCTAGAGGAAACCTGTGCTGAGGATGAGGGACTCTTCCCCACCGCAGGGTGAAGCAGCAAGGCAGACCTGGAGGCCTGCAGGGCAGTGGCCTTCAGCTCAGCACTGACATGCAGGAAGTAGTGACTGAGAAAGACACGCCGTTGCAGCAGCAGGAAGAAGAAACAGACACTGTCCCAGATGATACCAGCCTCCTCCACAGGCAGCAGGCAGTCCCGGTCTCTGCTCATCATCTCTTTGGCTGCGAGGCACAGACCGGCATGGTCAGTATCAGAAGCAGTGGAAAGTCTTGTGCCTGCCCCTCACCCACGCTTCTTGTCCACTCACGATTGTAGTAGCCTTTTACTGTGCACACGAGGCTGAAGAGCTGGATGACCCAGCAGAAGTTGCTCTGCATTTGCTCCACGAAGACACAGGACAGGAGCTGGGGTCAGGAGAGGGGACAGGTTAATCCAGGGCTCCCGGGGAGGCCTGGGGCAGGGTTGGGTGGGCAGTCTGCTCACCGATAGCATATTCTTAGAGATGATGACTGTGACATTGTAGAGGATGAGGCAGTCCCACAGCACGAGTTGGGCTCGTGTGTCCTTCTGGAGCAGGGTAGTGCCGAAGAGCAGCAAGTAGAAGCAGGCCAGCAGGTACCCCAGCCCAAAAATGCTGATGCGGGTGGCCCCTGTGATAAACACCACCACAAGCACCAGCCAGAACAGGTAGCGGAAGATGGCCACCTTCAGCATATCCAGATAGGACCTGCCAAGTGGGGAGATCACTGAGGTTGCTGGGTTAGCCCAGCTATGCCTTCTTAGCAGGTGCTTCAGAGTGGGCAGTGTGGGACCTACCTGCAATGGATGAAGTTGGGCACAGGGTTGGGCTCCCCACGCAGGGGCTCTAGGTGGTCAGTGTTGATGCCAGCCATACACTGCCACTCCTGGGTCCGCTCGGCCGAGAATACCTGCCACTGCTGGGAGGCGCAGAGCAGCAGGAGGAAGTCACCTGCAGGACAGGAGAGCTGCTGCAGGGCACACAGCTTGCCCACGAGGAAGGATGTACTGCCAGGGACTGAGGGACTGCTCCCATTTCACAACTGAGAAAGTGTCTATACATAAAAGCTGGGAACAGGAAGGGGTCAGACTGAGGACACACTGGTCTATATGTGTACACGTGCACATGTGTCAGGGAACGTGGGCTGCTGTAGATCTCCCTGCACACTGTAGGGCCGTCAGTGTGCACACCTGTGACCACACAGGTCTGTATCACTGTGTCCACCCATACACTCTTGGACATGCTTTAGTTGTGTGAGGGTCAGACCTTCAGCCCCATCAGATGAGGCTGCACCACTCAACTGTCAACACCTGGACAACGTGTCCCTTGCTGGTTCCAGGCAAAGGTCCCTGCATATCCAACAAGCACCCTGCCTGTGGAGTCCTTACACTCTCCTGTGGGGTGGGCGGGTATCCTGGGGTGAGTGGTAGGGTTGCACTTACTGATAAGGTTGGTAGAGTTGGGGGCTCTGAAGAAGTCAGGCAGGTACAGCCACTTGATGAGAGCAGAATTCATGGGGATGGCCTGGCTCCAGCGCCATGGGTAGTCTGTGGGTAGGGGACACATCAGAAAGGGCACAAGCTCTCTTCACTCCCCTCTGCTACCAGGAATCTCAGAGGCCAGTGGCTGTGTCACACACCCCAGCATGGTTAGAACTTGTTCTCAACACCACTTACACAGTCTCAAGAACACTGACCCACAGACACAGAGAGTCTAGCAGGACATGATTTCTAAGCAGAAACTACACCAGGCTTGGGGGGTTGGGGAGGGCAGAGGAGCCCACCAATGGGTCAGAAGGCAGACCATGGTGAGCCTCACCTGAGACAGGGCAGGTATCTCCCAAGGAGATGCCAGTACTTGGAATGAATTATGGTTCAAACAATTTCATAGCATGAAACATATAAAATAATAACACAAAGCTGGAAATAATCCAGAAATCCTTCGACTGTTATGGCACCACACACCCTGAATATTGTTGCTGAGGCAACAACACCTGAAAGAATTACACCTAAGTGAATATGAACCCCCGAGAGACCCTGTCATCACCTGCTAACAGAAAGCAAACACCTGAGGAATTTTGTCTGCACTCACTAAGTAAGAGAAAGAAACCAATTGAAACAAAGCACACTGCACCCTTCTACTCTGTGATGTTCTGGACTGGACAGAAGATAGACTGACACCCGAGTAAGGGCAGGACTGGCTTCAGAGGGCTGCATTAAAAGGCAATCAGGGTGTTTGGCACACTTGTCAAGAACCAGGGCCCAAGCTGGGAAGTGGTGGTGCACGCCTTTAATCCCAGCACTTGGGAGGCAGAGGCAGGTAGACCTCTGAATTCAAGACCAGCCTGGTCTACAAAGTGAGTTCCAGGGCAGCTAGGGCTACACAGAGAAACTCTGTCTCAAATACCCAAAATAAAGAAAGAAATGAATGAACCAGGGCCTTCTGTGAACTCATCAAACCCAAAGGATGGAATACCACAGTACAACTCGAACTCTATCAAAAGAAAGGGGTCACCAATCTGATTACAGTGGATGGCCAATTCAGGCATCCTTTCCACTATTGTTAGGAGTCTTAGAAACACAGGATGGGAAACTGAGGTCAGTCTGTGAAATAAATGAAAAAAGTGCTATTTGAAGAAAACAAACAAACAAATAAATAAAAGAAAGTGGTCTAGGTATTGTAGGAGACAGTGACAAACGGGAAGGTCACTGAGTGAAGACCCCAGAAGGTACTGGGAAGAAAGGAACCAGTAAGAGTCACAGAAAACCACGCTTTTGGTATGTACTCACCATAAGTGGATACTAGATGTAAAGCAAAGGATAATCAGACAGTAGCCTACAGCTCCAGGGAGGCTAGCTAGCAGGGAGGACCCTAGGAAGGATGTATGGATCACCCAGCGAAGGAGAAATAGATGAGATCTACATGAGCAAACTGGGGGTAAAAGTGAGTAATGGAGGGCAAGGGATGGGGGATGAGAACCTAGGGGAGCAGAAGGTTTGAGCTGGAACAGGGACAGAGTGGGAGAGCAAGGAAAGAGATACCATGATAAATGAAGACATCATGGGAATAGAGAGAAGCAGAGTGCTAGGGAAGTTCCCAGGAATCCACAAGGATGACCCCACCTTAGACTACTGGCAATAGTCGAGAGAGTGCCTGAACTGGCCTACTCTGGTGATCAGATGGCTGAACACCCTAACTGTCATCATAGAGGCCCCATCCAGTGACTGATGGAAGTAGATGCAGAGATCCATGGCTGGGTGCCAGGCAGAGCTCCACAAGTCCAGTTGACGAGAGAGAGGAGGAATTCTATAAGCAAGGGACATTGAGATCATGATGGGAAAATGTACAGAGACAACCAGCCAAACTAGTGGAAACACATGAACTGTGGACCAATAGCTGAGGAGCCCCCATGGTACTGTACTAGGCCCTCTGGATAGGTGAGACAATTGTTCAGCTTGAACTGTTTAGGGGGCCCCCAGGCAGTAAGATCAGGACCCGTCCCTAGTGTATGAGCTGGTTTTTTGGGGCCTAGTGCCTATGGTGGGACACTTTGCACAACCTTGGTGCAGGAAGGAGGGGCCTGGACCTGCCTCAACTAAATGTACCAGGCTCTGCTGACTCCCCATGGGAGACCTTGCCTTGGAGGAGGTGGGAATGGGGGCTGAGTTGTGGAGGAAATGCTGGGAGACAGGAGGAGGGAGGAGAGGGGAATCTGTGGTTGGTATGTAAAATGAATAGAAAATCTCTTAATAATAAAAAAAATGAAAAAAAGAAAACCATGCTTCAAGGGAAGGAGGAGGCACCACTAGCCATGCGGACCATAGGTAGTGGGCTACAGATAGCGACCTAGTCACAATAGGTCTGTCCCAAAGCTCTGTCTGAACAGGACTGGGGCTCCGTGGCCAGGGGTTGGTGTCAGGGCACAAGATGAGACAGGGGTCCCAAGAGCAGGAAATGTCAACGTGCCTGGGAAGGCCAGGCCATGAGAGGGCTGGGAATGCCTGCAGCCAAAGCTAGAAGGTGTGAGAGACAAAGCACACTGCAGTGGTCTCAGAGTAGAGAAAGGGGAAAACAGTGGTCTCAGCACATCTGAATAAACATCTGACTAAGCAAACAGAAGGAGCAATAGCTCTCTTTCAGAAGATGCTGAATGAGAAATGAGATTTGTATAATCTCAAAGCACCCCCTTGTGATAGTAATTAATTATAAGGAGAAAAATACAAATGTCATGGAAAAACCTGGCAGATGTCACTGTAACTGAGTCACAAAGATTAAGGTCACCAGAAAGAAGATGCAATACCCCCCAGGACACTCTCAGAACTTGTTTGAAATGTTTGAAACTGTCCTAGGCACATAACCCAGGTACAGGAGACATCCCAGGCAATCTCACAGGGAGGAGAGATTGTCCATTCCTCAAGGACACAGAGGACTAGGAAAACCCCAGGAATCACCCCAGCTGGCAGAGCAGGATGACTCAGGATGTCTACTAGGTCCCCACAACCTGAGGCAGGAGGACAGTCTGAAGACCTGAAACCCTTTCCACTGTGTTCAAAACAAAGAAGAGGGCTAGGTGTAGCTCAGAGGTTGAGTACTTGCTGAACATGTGTGAAGTTTTGTTTTTTAGCATCTCTATCCCAAGGATGCTAAAAAACAAAAACAAAAACAAAAACAAACAAACAAAAAAAACTTAAACAGGTGGTTGGAAAATTTGAGCTCTCCCCTACAGAAACGCTAGCAGAAGACTGAAGACACATGAGAACAGAAAGACAGACCATCACTAGAGCAGTAGACAGGGTCACCCTGTGTTAATCATGTGTCTACAGCACCCAGATGTGGGCAGGCAGGCAAGGTTGCTCCTGAACAGGTCAAATGGGCAAACCTGGCTACAGACATGGGCCACACCACCTCCATGGAACCATCATGAATAAAGTCCATGCACATAGGGTTCCCCAAGCCAAGCATACCCAACCCTTGGGGCATGTGGCAAAGCCACCAGCCTGGCTGTCCTGAAATGTCACAGGGATGGCAAAAACTGGATGAAAGAGACAGAGAACACAGTGTTGTGGAATATTACTTTAACTATGTCAAAATGTGTTACCTTTGTTTATGCTGCATTTGTTCACATAGGCAAAGATGTGTTACATTTGTTTACGCTGCATTTGTTTCACCTTGCCTGCCTAAGGCACCTGATTGGGCTAAAAAAAAAGCTAAACAGCCAATAGCTAGGCAGGAGAGGGATAGGCGGGGCTGGCAGGCAGAGGGAATGAGTAGGAGGAGGAGGAATCTAGGCTCCAGAGAAAGAGAGAGGAGAGAAGAGGAGGGAGAAATAGAGGGAGATGCCCAGGGCTAGTCAGCCAGGCAGCCGCCAGGCAGCCAGACACAGAGTAGGACAAACAGAAGGAAAGAAAGGTAAAAGGCTCTGAGGCAAAATGTAGATGAAGAGAAACAGGTTAATTTAAGTTTTAAGAGCTAGTGGGACAAGCATAAGATGAAGTGAAGTATTCACAACTAATAAGAAGTCTCCGTATCATGATTTGGAAGCTGGTTGGTGGCCCAGAAGAAAGCGTGCTACAATACAGGGCAAAGGCCAAACTGAGAACAGCCATAAGAACGATCTGGTGCCATTTTAATACAGACTACATGCCTGACAACGGTGCTGCTGCCACGAGAGGCCACAGCCCTGCAGGCACAGGGTCACCTTGCCCCCAGGAAGGCAATCTCAGGCCAGCACTGTGTGAAAATGTCACAACTACGGCTCAAGTGGCCCAGAGAGAAGGTGCAGGTCACAGAGGATATAATGAGTGCCCTTGACAGGAATCTAGATGTGGCCAGGAAGGAAAAGCCCATGAGTTTCCATGCAACCACACGTACCAAGCCCCTCAATTGGTGGCTTACCAATGCACAGTGCGGGTGGCATGCCCAGGCACAGCAGGTATTGGTACAACAGGAACAGTGTGAGGAACAGACAGTAATTGGGCCAAAGGTGGGCGATGGCCTCACGGCGCCGACGTGTAAGGATGGCCACCAGCCAGCAGCCATGTACGATCACCATGAAGTTCATGCGCTGCCCGATCACATTCACGGCCATCAGGAAGCAGATCTGGAGGGGATACAAGGGATGGACATAATGGTAGGAAGGGACTCTTTGGCCTGCTCCAGGTCCACAGGCTCAGAGGACCCCTGCCTTGAGGTCATAGAGTGGCCATCTCCACCATACTTCTAGGATTAGGCCAAGGCTCAGGGATCAGGGGCTCCATGGCTGGGGAAGACTTTAACTTCAGACACTGGCCAGCCTTGGCCTACTCCTGCAGGGGGACTCAGTTTGAACTCCCTGGCCTTCCTGGGCACTGTGGCGAGCCTCTCAGCTAGCTCAGGACAGGCTGTGGTAGAGCACTTAGATGTCATTATAGATGCTCAGGGGAGCCTCCTGCCATCAGTCCTGACAAAAGGACACCAGCCTCACCTCCAGCCCGAATTTGTAGAAGAAAAAGTTGATGAAGTATTTGAGGCAGCTGAGTAGGTCCTGGTCCAGCCTCTGGCGGGTGCCATCTGCGCACACAGCCTGGGCAGGCAGAGGGGCCCGCTGGTGCTGCCGACGGTAGTGCTCTTGGCGCCGGTATACCACAGCCTCAAATACCAGCAGCAGAAGGATCTGCAGGTGGTTCTGTGAAGGTGGGGGTCAGCAGTCAGTGGGGACCATCGGGGACCATCAAGGACCATCTGCCCTGGCTGCCAGTCCCCGCTCACCTGGATATAGCCCAGGTTGGGGAAGCCCTTCCGCACCCCGAACCAATTGGCAGGGTCAATAGGGCCACGGTACAGCAAAGACTGGTTGATCTCCATGGGCTGCAGGTTGGTACTGTTGGGGAAGGGCTGCAAAGAGGGGTGAGCATGAGCCGCGGGCCCCAGGTCAGGGTGGAGCGGGGACTGTGGGTGCTATCTTAAACCCATTCCACAGCTGAAGCTCCAGTTGGGTCCAGGGTGGACAACAGCTGCCCTACCAGAGGTTTACAGGGCTGTTAGTCTTGGGACCACTTTGATGGGGAAGGGGACAGGCCAAGACCAGAGGTGTAGACAGAAGCCCAAGAGAAAGGATGGAGTCAGGTGAGTATCACAGCTGTCCAGAAGGTCTCTCAACTCTCATCACTGGTCCACATTCCAGGAGGAATCACTCCAGTTGGGACAACTCCTCAAAGGCCCCTGGGCCCCAGGGATGCCTTCCCATGCCTGTACCTCAGTGCAGTTGCTGGAGTACTCGTGTGGGTTGACGATCTTGAGCTGATAGAGCATCTTGCACACAATGATGATACAGGTCCACACAGTGGAGAGGCAGGAGGCCATGGGCCGGAAGCGCGGGTAGGGCAGGGCAAAGGCCCACAGCACCACCAGCAGCAGGTTCATCACAGACACCTGGGGAGAACAGACGGCAGTGGGCAAACCAGGCAGCACCTGGACCTGCTCCAGGACAACCGCCACAGCCCATCAGGCCCGGCTCTAGGGCAGCCAGCCAAGCCAGGCCACCAGCGACCCTGCTTCAGACAAGGAAACTGAGCCCAGAATGCTTGCACTCACTTCTTTGAGGGCCACCCAGACAGTGTAGAAGGCGACCAGCTTGAAGATGTGCAGCTCAAGCAAGCGCCGCACAAACACCTGGATGCGGGTGAGGACATCGGAGAAGCTGGCCGCCAGGTCCAGCAGCCGGTCAGCCACCAGGCCCCATTTGCTGGCTGCACCTGTGAAGGTAGGGGCTCTGTGAGGAGGGGCAGAGCCTGGTGAAGGGGTGGGGCTTAGTCAAGAGGTAAGGATTGGTGGGATTTGGTAAGAGAGTGGATTGTAAAGGGGGAGGGACTCAGTGATAAAGGAGAGAGCGGGGTTTGGTAAGGAGGGGCGAGGCTGAGAGAGGGACATGGCTTGGTGAGTGGGTAGGGCTTGGTGAGGAGGATGCAGCTTAGTGGGGATGGGGTGGGATGGAGCTTGGGATGGAAGGGAAAGAGCCTGGTGAGGAGGGGCTTGGGCTAGAGGAGAAGGGGAGAGCCAGGAAGGAGGGTTGGAGCCCCTGGGGCTCAGGTGTGCCTTCCTCAAATCCACATCCAGGAGGTGGCAGAGCTTCTTGGCACCCTGGATACCTTGTGGGGCTGTGTTCTGCCCACCCTTTCCAGACTCACCCTCAGGGACCTGTGTGGCCTGGTGGGGCCCATCCATGCCCGGCCCATCTATGCCTGGCCCATCATCCCTGAAGACTTCCTCTTCCTCCTCCTGCTGCTGTAGCAGAGGGGCCTGGCTCACTGTGTCCTGCCTGAGGAAATCCAAGAGTCACCTCCTGCCTGTGTCGCCGTCCCTTCTCTCCTTGGGGCATCCCCCATCTCTGCACGACATCCCCACTGTGTTTCTTCTGTGGACTTTAGGCCAAGCGTACATGGACCCAAACAGCATCATGGCTCCTCTTCAAGCTGAGAAGGGTCAGCTAACGCTGTGACACAGCTCCCAATGTCACCCCCAGCCCCACAAACTAAGAAAACACGCAGCACCCGTGGCCCTTGAAGGCAGTGAACCTGTGAGCCCATTGTGGGCGACGGGTGCCGGGTGGGGGCACGTGCTCCAGGTCAGTGAGTTGCATAAAGGGCCGGTGGAAGTAGTGCAGCTGCAGGATGCAGGCCAGCAGGAAGAAGCCGGGGATGAGGATGCTGGAAAAGAGCTCCGACACGCTGAACTGCTCCAGGCCCAGGTCCCCCAACCTGGCAGAAGAGAGCCGTCAGTACCTCACTCTGCCCTGCCCCAGACCCACGTGAACAGGAGCAGAGCCTAGGCACAGGGTAGGAACAAGGGAAGGTGCCATGGCTGCCCCAAAGGGAGCAGCTCAGCTGTGCCCGACTCACTGCTCATCCGTGAAGCCGGTGAGGTTGCGCCAGTAGGTGGGGAAGTCCTGGAACTGGAAGGTATACACCGCAATGAGCACCAGCATGGTATAGGCTACCACCAGCCACCAGAAGACACGGAGCAGCTTCCTCCACAGGCTGTAGTAGACCTACAGGTGGTAACTGGTGAGCAGGGCAGGTGAGGGACAGAGCCCCACTCACTAGCCCTACCTGCCCATCACGGTGGGCACCTGGAACAAGGTGAGGCACAACAGGAAAAGGAACATGTAGACGATTTTGTAGACCACCAGGCGGCCGGCGAAGCTGACCACGATGAACATGCCAGCGCACACATAGATCCAGTACTTGGCATAGATGCCTGTGACCAGCTCCCCCAGGCTCCGCAGCAGTGTCTGAGTCTGTGTAGGCTCTGCAGAACAGGACAGAAGGCAGAGTGATGGCCTTGGCAGAGAGAGGGCAGTGGGGGTGGAGGCCGCCCCACCCCCACATGCTACTCACCTGTCTCTGCCACTGTGACCTCCAGCAGTCCGACAGGCACCTTTGCCTTCCTTAGCAGCTTCTCCTTCACAAATTGGCGCAACAGGAGCCAGAACGTGAGCAGGTAGAGCAGCTGTGGGGAGCAGGGGTGTCACCAAGGACCCAGTCCATGACATAGGGCCATGGAAAGCCCTCGGCCCCTCCCATGACCACGAATCCAACCTCACTCATATGTGTAGGCTTACATGGCCACAGATCCACAGAGCCACATGAAAGCCTCATGGACCCAGGTTCACAATCTTATATACTTCGGCCAAACTCACATGTTTACGCTCACATGCATACAGATGTTCATACTAGTACACATATAGGCTCACAGTCTCACGAAATACATTACAATCCATCAGCCTACAAACAGTGGGCAGGCATCAAGACACTGTTATACACCTGCCTCATGCAGAAACACCTGGGTGACACAAGAACCAAATTGACCAGACACAAGTCACGGACACCCAGGGTCGCATAATGGAGCCCTGTCAGGCAGGCAGAATACACAGGGACTCCCACAGCATTAAGGACATGGAGATAGCATCTGCAACAGCACAATGCCAGTCACTCAGCAAACAGGCTTTGAACATATACACCACATGTATGTATTTGGTTTTTTTGAGACAGGGTTTCTCTGTGTAGCCTGGGCTCTCCTGGAACTCACTCTGTAGACCAGGCTGGCCTCGATCTGTCTCTGCCTCCCCAGTGCTGGGATTGAAGGCCACCACACCTAGCACAGCTTCTATATTCCAGGGTGGACCCATAGTAACTCAATGTTGACCTAAGACATATTTTCCTATGGCTGGGTGGTAGTGGCACACGCCTTTAATCCCAGCACTCGGGAGGCAGAGCCAGGTGGATCTCTGTGAGTTTGAGGCCAGCCTGGTCTACAGAGTGAGTTCCAGGGGAGGCTCCAAAGCTACACAGAGAAACTCTTTCTGGAAAAACAAAACAAACAAACAAACAAACAAACAAACAAACCAAAACCAAACCAAAAACCCAAAAACCAACTCTTCTACAGTCTCTACCCAATTGAACAAGTGACCAGTTAACACTATTATCCTCCTGGGTTCCCGGCAAAAATCCCACCATTGCCCAGATGTGGCAGATGACACTCACCATGGCACCAAGGTCCAAGCAGGGGTAGCGTGTGTGCTCCAACCCCAGCTGGTGCAGGCTGACAGGGCCCAGGGTGGTGGGCAGCTCGGGGAGTTCCATGGCCCACACATAGCGCAGGCAGCAGAGTGTCAGCCCATACAGCAGGATGCAGGGTGAGCAGAGCATGGCCAGCTGGTGGCGGCTACGCACAGTCCAGATGAGGCAGGCCCACAGCAGCAGCACGAAGGTCAACCAGCTGTGGTATGTGATGCTCCACACCTGGACAGCCAGGGTAAGTGAGCAAGGACTGCATGGGACACCTGACCAGCTCCTCAGCCCCCAACAGTAAGGGCCCCATGAGGTAGCCCACATACAACATTGTGTATACATGCACTGCACACACATATGTGGGATGTTGGTGACTTCCACGGACAATTCCAGCACTGTTTCTAGTGACAAGACTGTGGGCCTCAGTTTCTGAAATGAACTACAGCCCACCTCCCTGAATTCTATAAGGAAACGGCAGTGGCCCTGGGGGCTGCTCCTTACCATCATGGCAATCAGGGCACACACATAGCTCTGGTCCATGATGAGGCGGCCCAGGCCATGTAGTGGTGACATCTCTTTCAGCTCAGCCAGCCTGGAGCGTGCTGAGGGTGGGACTGAGATTAGCTACCACATAGGAACCCTTTGGGGTCCCTCCCCGATACTCAATGCAGCCCTAAATCATGGAGCAGGCCACCTGCACTTGGCAGGGCCTTATGGGTGGGAGGGGGCCAGGCCCACCAGGTAGTCATAGTGGATGCTGGTCAAAATCAACAGAAGAATCTGACCCTTCTGGAATGTCATGTGACCCCGGCCAGACACTACTGGTCTCACGTTTTAAGACTCTGGTGCAGGAAATAGCCCTTTCAGATCTGTGACTCACATGGATCACACAATGACAAGTTGCATAAATGAAGGTCAGGAGATGTAGCTTAGTAGTACAGTATAAAGCCAGGCACACAGGGTCCTGCAGCTAATCTCCAGTATCAGAAAATAATCTCAACCCCAGAGTTCAGAGTAGAGGTCTGCAAGATGGCTCAACAAGTTAAGGTTCCTGTCACCAAGCCTGAGGACCTGAGTTCAAGACCCATAGTAGAAAGAGAGAACCAAGTCCTGCAAGTAGCCCTCTAACTTCTACATGCATACAATAGCTTGACCTCCCCCCCCACAATAAATAAATATATGTAATTAAAGGGTTTTTTTTAAGTTCAAAATAAAGAAATAAGGACCCAGAAAAAGATCTAGCAGTCTCCACGGAAATGCAAATCAGTGAAACTCCAAGGCCAACACTCCCAGGACAACAGAGGCTCCTGGGACCCTGGGCCATGGGAATGGGAGACCTGGAGGGCCACCCAAAGGGTTTTGGGGATCAGCTACTGAGCCACAGGACTGGCCCTGTGAGGTTTGGGCATAAGGCAAGGAGTGTGTGTAAGACCTATGACCACCAGGGGGCAGTCCTAGACTTGCCCACAGAGAGATCAGAGCAAAATGGGCCCCTGCTAATAATAAGTGTTCACAGGAGGGCATCCCCCTGGCCACCGGGCCTCTAACTCACCGGGACGCTGGCGGGGCCTCTAACTCACCGGGACGCTGGCGGACAGGACTCTGGCTGGTTAGGACGTGCACAGTGCAGTTGTCAATGTCAGGTCCTGTGGACGTGGGTATCACAAACTGCAGAAGACATGTGGGTGAGCTAGCGGCTGCAGGCAGTTCCCCATGACTTTGGGATACCCACGACTATCTGCTCACCTGGCTGGCATCCCTAGCCTGGGGCTCTGGCTCCAGCTGGTCCAATTCCAGTTCATGTTCCTCATCCTCCCTAGGTGCCTCCTTCCTCTGGAGAGACCAGAACCCTGAGTACCAGTCCTGGAGCTGGGAGGGCCCCAGGACCTCCGCCTCAGCAGCGTAGCAGACGCCAGCAGAGGTGATAGCAGGGACTTACCAGGTCTGAGGGACGGCTCTTACGGAGCTTCAGGAGAGAGGCGGCCGTGTAGTACAGCAGCAGCAGGATGCCAGGGCTCACGTAGATGGGCCAGGAGTGGTTAGTGTTGAGCACCAGCACGTTGGGGCTGGTGCAGTTGGGGAGGTCTATGAAGTTCTTGAGACCGAACACCCTGTTCAGGGAGAGGGCATGTCACTCACTGACTGCCAGCTTTGAGGGCAGCAGAGCCATGGCTGGGTGGGAAGGCCCATATGGAAGCCTTACCTGGCCCAGATGCTGCCAGGTGGCAGCACACCCTGGACAAAAGCTGTCTGGTAGCAGTAGAGGCAAAGGAGATGGCCGGCGCCAAAGCAGCTCACCATGACACAGAGTGTGTTGAAGCCCAAGGAACTGAGTGGGAAGTGGCAGGCCCACCATGTGCAGATGGCCAGGAAGACGAGCAGGTAGACACTGGAGAAGGCCGAAGGGTGGGCTATACCTACAGGGTGGGGGAGCACAGGCCCTCTGGGTCACGCCTGGCCCGGCCCATCTGGGAGCTCTGAGTCACCTCCCCATGCCAGTCAGTGTCAAGGCTCTATCCCCTCTCTAGAGTACCTGCCAGCGCCAGCAGTACGATGGTCAGCATCCTTCCAAAGGCCATCAGCAGCCAGTGGGCTGTGACCCGGAAACGGGAGCTCAGCCATGGCCTGCGTTTGGTTGCCAGAACCGCTGGGGCAGCATCCATGTCGTCATCATCCTGCTAAAGTTATGGGGAAGTGACATGATCATCACCCCAAGGCTGCTCCAGCCTTATCTGTCTAGCTGAGGTAAAGAGATAAGGCCTGTGCCACAGCTGCCCCTCTGATGTTGCCCACAGCCTAACACCCTGGCAGAGCTTCCTCTCTGCCCATGCCTTTCTCCCTTCTCACTAGAGCTCTGTCACTAAGTGTCACCCTTAGGGCCCCATCCACAATCCTGGCAGGACAGGCGCAGGATGACCCAGCTATTCTGGAACACTTCAAGCATCTCTTTTTGTCCCATCTTGGTCTCAATACCCTAGAAGCCAGGACAGCCTCCCAGACCCCAAATCTGTCCCTGAAGACCCTCTGTCAGTTTTGTTCGGCTCCTGGGAAGAGACCTTTAGGAAGGAGAGAAAGAACATGTACACAGGCATACCACATGCCCTACACTGCAGTTTTTAGAGCACCTTCAGACCCACAGTCCTTGATCCAGAGGTACCAGGCGACTGCCCCAATCCCACAGGTCAGGGAGGGCAGGGCTACATTTCTATCTTATGGGGCTCTGGGGAGTGGGAGTAGGGGGCTGAGGGACACAGCAGCATCAGGACCTCCAGCTCTCCAACTGGGCAGCTCCTAGTCTTCCCACACCCCAGAGAAGGTGCCATGTCCTGAACTGCTGCTGACCTCTTTGACCCTCCAGAATGACAGCAGTGTACAGCTACCTGAAAAGAAACAAGACAGTCCCCGCCTGGGGCAGGAGACCGAGACCTGACTGGATCTGCTTTCCCTGGCACTGACGGAAGGTTTCCCAGAACAGAGCTGCATCCCAGGCCTCGGGGAAAGCCAGGGTATGGTGGGAAAGAACACAAACTGTCGTCAGCAGCCCTGGCTCAAGCCAGCCGCTGGCAGCCCATGTCCCTAGCTGTGCCTGTGGGAACAGTTGAGGGGTTATTGGGTTCTTAGGCTGAGTGCAATGCTCTGGAGAAGATGGCATGGGCACCTCTCATGCTCCACTTGTCTCTATGCTGGAGAGCCTGAGGAAAGTTGCCTAACCTCTCTGAGTATACTTCCCATCTTGCAAAGAAAGCTGTGGAGCCTGGGCATGAAAGATGAGGCAGCTATCAAGGTCCCAGGGATGTACTACTTATTATCGACTAGAAGCATAAGGGCTGGAGGTCAGGTCAGGAGACAGAATAGCTAGTCCCTGAGCTCCCCTCTTCTACAAGCCCTTAGAAGCTGGAAGTAAAGCCTCAGAAGACCTGGAGGAGGAGGAGGAGGAGGAGCTGAGGGAGAAGGTAGAGCTATACTCTGCTAGTCAGGGGGAGAGGAGATGCCCCTGGGGTAGAAGATATGATGACCTGGCCTAGTCCTGGAAACCTCTTTTTTTGTTTGTTTTTGTTTTTTGAGACAGGGTTTTTCTGTGTAGCCCTGGCTGTCCTGGAACTCGCTCTGTAGATAAGGCTTACCTTGAATTCACAGAGATCTGCCAGCCTCTGCCTCCCAAGTGCTGGGATTAAAGGTGTGTGCTACCACTGCCTAGTTTATGGATTTTATTTTTGAGACAGGGTCTCACTGTGTAGCCCTGGCTGGCCTCGAGGCTCTGGGAACCTCTTGAGAAGCATTGTGACAAATGAGCAGTTCTAGGCACAGGAAGACAAGGACAGCTGCTGACAGAGGGACAGATACCCCCAAGCCACCTGATCCTCACAGCTCCACCCAGCCCCCAACCTCCTGAGGCTTCTGGAGTCCCTTCCACTCTCTGGTTTCCTCTAAAGCCTATCAAGTGTCAGGTGTTGATAAATGGATGCTGGGACCTGGTGTCTGAGAGCAGGGTGTGCCTGCACCAAGACACCTGGGTGGCCATAAATCCTATCTCAGCTGGGGGGATGGGGGAACAGGCTAAGGCTGGCATGGTGTGGGAAAGCTGGACTGCAGACCTTGAGCAGGGCTCAAAGGTGCTGAGTGTCCAGCTGTGGTGCCTGGGAACAGCGGCAGGCCCCTGTCTCTCCCTAAAAATAAGCTAGATGAGAGCCTCAGGTCATGCAGGGAGGCAACCGCAACCTCTCAGGTTCTTACCCAACATATTTCAACTTGGCTGATGCCCACAAGTGACAGTTGCCGGAGTACAGACCCACTTCGGGGTTCTGTTAATTGAGAACTGGGGTCCTGCAGAGCAGGCCTCCTGTGAACAAAGCCACATGACCGAAAGTGGGAGCATGTGGCAGGACGTGTTTTTCTCTCCCATAGTCCTCTTCACATGCTACACATAAATATCCTCCAAACTTAACCTTAAATGTCTACGTTTGTTCAAATCAAAATTGTCAGAGTGGGTGGGGCTTGGGCACAACACCCTCACCACGATGGCTGCTGCAGTCCCTTACCAGCTCCTGGGTGCGCTGGCTCTGTCGAGCCTGCCTGGTGAAGCGCGAACAGAGGCCAAGGCAAAGGGAGGACACCACTAGGACTCCCAGGTCAGGCGCCACCAGCCTGGTGGTGTTCAGGATGTCCTTTAGGTCGTTCAGGCCCAGCCTGTGAAGGACATGGAGAACAGAGTGGGACAAGGGGATGGGGACAGGCTATCCTTAGGACTAAGAACTCCAAAGGGAGGCTCGCAGTGGGCGAGGAAGTAATGAGGATCTTACCTTGTAACCCCTATGTGTCGAGACACCTCCCAAAGGCTGCCTGTAGAGAAAAGAGTTGAGGAAGAGGTTCCAGGCCAGGCAGGATGCTCAGTGGTTTTTCTGGTGAGGCCAGGGGGCCTCATGGGCATGGCTGCTAGGGATCTCATGTAGAATGGGCTTTCAGTGATTCAGGAATGCTGAAAATGTCACCCTCTTTTGCTTGGTCATTTGTTTTTGAGACAGGGTCTCTCTTGTAGTCCTGGTTATCCAAGAACTTATTCTGTGGACCAGGCTGGCTTCAAACTCACAGTGATCCTCCTGCTTCTGCCTCCCAAGTGCTAAGATTAAAAGTGTGTGCCACCATGCCACCATTACAGACAGGGAAACTGAGGCCAGTCAGGTACTCATGCTGCTTGGCTGGTCCAGTGGCAGGACAGAGACTCTCAATCGTGGGGGGAGGGCTAGAAATGGCCCGTGAAGCTGGACTGGGCTCCAGAGTGGTAGAGACCTGAAACCCAGGACTTTTTCACACAAAGCTGGGGTGCAGGTGTCAGTCCCTCCCTGACTAGAAGTGGAGACACTGTCCCTGGGTATAGGGCAGGGACACCGAGGCTGAACAGGGACACTAAGTAGTGTAGTGTTATACAGCCACATGACTAAGCTGCTAGTGGACACAGGAGGAAGATGTTGACAGGTGGGGACACCAGAAAGCCTGAGGCTGTTCCCACCTGATGCCACTCTGGGATTGGCCAGTCCCCACTGACCACATCACTGCCAGGAATATGCAGGCTAGGCCATCTGGGTCACACATAAATCGTGACCAGGCACCAGGGGCTGCCCATATTAGGTGAAGGCTGAGTGAGGCAGGGTGGCCCAATGAGGCTGGCGGCCTGAGGTTCCAAGCTGGCACCTCATCTCCTCCATCCCAGGACTGCTGTCCTCAAGCACCCCTCCCTGGCTCTGCTCCTTAGTACTTACAGTCTTGGTCCAGAAGCTGTTTCAGGTGAGGCATTGTGTAGAGGCATATCTGGAAGGCCAGGTGGGCCACCAGGAAGAGCAGGCTGAGGCAGAGTAGTGCACGAAGTAGGCGGCCTGTGTGACCTGTGGGAGAGTGGGCAGAGCAAGAATCAGTGCCTAGGCTAGTAGCCTCCTTGTCTGTGTGCCTAAGACATTCAGTCAGCATGGACACAGGGTCTGGGCAAGGGGACCAGCCGCAAGACTCATGGCACCTTCCAGGGGCAGCGGGAGCCTCCAGTGACAAGAGTAGCCTACACAGGGTACATGTTCCCTCCTGGTGCCTGGTTGGTGGACACTGTTGGTGGACCTTCCCCAGAATGGGGAAGGGACTAGCAGAGACTGTTTAGGGGTGTCTGGGGAGCAATTCCGGCCAGTTGCTACACTGGCTTTGCTCCCCACTGTCCTGTTGCATGCAGAGGCACCCTGCCCCTCAAAAGACCAACACTGAACAGGAGAGACACAATTTAATCTTCTTATTTAGCTATCACAGGGATGTCAGTGCGAGGTCTTGGAAACAAAGAGGAAGAAACAAGCAGAGAATAAGAAGCCATTATCTACCACAGCCATGCCCACCTGCCCCTGCATGGAGGCTGGAAATGAGGGCATGAAGAAGGTAGTATCCCAAAGAATGGGCCTGGGTGGTGGGGGCCAGATGTCCCTAAAGAAGAGGGTTGCAGCCAGGCGGTGGTGGCGCATGCCTGTAATCCCAGCACTCTGGAGGCAGAGGCAGGTGGATCTCTGAGTTCGAGGCCAGCCTGGTCTACAGAGCGAGTTCCAGGACAGGCTCCAAAGTTACAGAGAGAAACCCTGTCTCAAAAAACAAAAACAAAAACAAAAAAAGTGGGTTGCCAGCTGCCTTCATCTGGGGTGTTGCAGAGCAGAAGCTTCCACAGCCATACAAAGTCATGACAAACAGGACACAGGCCCCAGCTGCAAGCCCCAGCCTCAGGCCCCACTGAGTGAATACCCGCCTTCAGAGATCTTATTTCACTGATTACTTCATGGGAAAGAAATAGGCTAGCAGTCAGCCATCAAACCATGGGACCCTGTCACATGGGGACATACTGTGTTTGGCAGGCTATACACGCACACTAAGGGTGTTCTGCAGCCCTGTTCTGCCTGTAGCCACCCTAGCCAGCCCAGTCAGCAGGGAGGTCCTAGGCTGCAGACCAGGCTACGTGGCCATAGCTGGCCAGGGAGGACATAGGGCCCTGGTCTTTGTCTCTGTCCTCTGAGAGTGGGTGAGCAACTCACACATGGACAGAGACTGGGGCCAGCTTCTAGCTCTTCACCTGCTGCAGTCAACTCACTCAGCAGTCAAACCGGCCACAGGGCTACTGAGGCCGTCAGCATGGAAAGCCTCAGAGCCACATGTCTCCCATGAAGGCAGCCCAGCAGCATCACACCTGTACTGCCCCACCCCCACCCTCGGTGACCATTGCCAATATGTCTGTCTGTCCTGTGCAGTTTCTTGGGCACAGTCCAAATGTGTGGAATAGACTCAGAACTGACCTTGGTCCCTGCTGGGACAGCCTCATTGGTGACACACACTCCTTTTTTTCCTCCCTGTACTTTCCACCCCAGAAGGTTCTGGGACTCAGCCACATTGTGCATATGGCCAGGTGGCTGAGCTAAGCCTTGGGCACCAGAGAGCAGGGCGGTACTCCAGCTGTGGCCCAAGTACTCTCCCGTGTCCAACCTCTGGAAGGGCATCAGAGGACAGGAGAGAAAAGCTTGACCACAGGACAAGACCAACACCAAGAGCAGCCCTGACATCAGGGCTAGGAGCATCAGGCCCACATAGAGCTCCAGTAACATTGGGAGGTGAAGGTGTGGCTGGTTTCTGCCAGAAGAACCAGAAAGGAGGGTCCTAAGGAACCCATGGTAGGTCCTGAGAGCGAGGAAGGACAGGCGCCTCAGCTCAGCTATGAATCGTACAACATGCACCGTGGAAGATCTATCCTAAAGTGCACAGACCTTCTTGGGAAACCAGTTGAGAACCACAACTGCAGGGGTCCCACCATGTTGCCACAAGGGCACGTCAGGATAGATATGAGTGGGGGGGTCAGAAGTGGCTCCCACTGAGGTGGCATATGAGGGGAGAAGGCCTGTGGTGGAGGGTGGTAGGTGGTCTCAGTAATGGAAGAAGCCCCGTGGAAGATAGAGGGCAGTGGGTCTCTGGGCCAGTCCTCCTGGGCCAGACCTTACAGAGGCAGTGGTCACAGTGGAGGCTGGAAGTGGAGTGAGGATGTCTAACTGCATGTGGGGCCCAGCAGCAGGAGAGAAAGAGGTGGCTCAATGTGGCAGCCTCTGCAGGATAAACCCTGACCTCTAGAATAATAACCCTGACTCCTGGAGATGGCTGGATGGACCACTCTGCCAAGAGCTCTCTACCACCACCACCAACCAGCTGGGCAGGGGTCCTGCTGAGCCTGGGGAATCTCCTCCACTCTCACCGAGAGTCAGCCCTTGCTTGGTCCTGGCCACAAGCCGTGAGGTAGCAGGAAACCCTGCCCATCTGACAGGAGAGTAAGTGTAGGCTCCAAGAGATAGATGAGCTCCCAGGCTTAGCCCACTCACTGTCAGCACCCAGATCCACACTGGGTCCTTCACAGACCCAGGAGCCTCCATGGGCCCAGAATCTCAAAGACCTGAGTTTCCTATCACATCACATCTGACTCCTTTCCAGGCAGGGCCTCCCTCCTCTACCAGCCTGACTGCTCCCAGCTGCTCCCGTCCTGGGGAAGAGAGTGCACTGGACTTAGCCAAGCTCATCCAAGGCCCAGGATGACAGCTACCTTTGTTCCTGGCCATCTTTCTTTCCTACCACACACTGGGCCCTGACCCATTGGCTAGATGGAAGAAGCCCATCTTCAAGGAAGGGACTGTCATCCCATACCAGGGAGGTAATCCCCCTGTACCGTTCAGGCCAGGAAGGGGCTCAACACTGCGACAAAACAGCCACCAGCAGAGAGAGATGGACTATTATGTGCACTTCCTAGAAAAAAACAGGAAGTGGTCTGGGGGAGGGGTATTCTAACAGCAGGGAGGATAGCAGACCAAGTTCCTGACCTATGGCCTTGACCCTGCTGGAACTCCTAGATCCACTGATCAGTCAGGAGAGGCTCAGAGGTGCTTCCCATATTCTTGCCTCCTTCTCACCTTCTGGAGCCTTTCATGCCCTGCCCCCAATGACTGCAGCCCCCACTAGATCTCACTCGGAATAGACTCCAGCACTCCCCACCCCTAGGCCGAGGCACCACTCCACAGTATCTCAATGTGAGCTGGGCCAGGGTGGGCTGCCTAGGGTATCGAGAGGGAAGGAATGGCTTTGGTACGTCTGACTTCACACACTGGAATGGGATGAAGAGAGGATAGGGTAGGGATCCCACCACAGGTCTGAGCTGAGGATCCCTCAGCAAAGGGAAGAAGCTGGGGAAGGCCTCTCCCATCTGCTCTGGAGCAAAACACGGATAAATCCAGAGACCAAGAAGCCAGCTGTGATCCAGGAAGCCTAAGCCCCAGTCTCAGGGTGCAGGTTTCTGTCCTGGGAGGGCAAGGCAGTCTGCTTACAGGCCTGGGATCCCAGTGTCATTTGGTTACCTACCAATCAACTGTTTGTCACCCCACTATACCTCTCCCAGTCACTGGCCTAGGAAGTTCACCCAGTACCTAACAGCTAAGAGCCATAGAGCTATCCGAGGGCAGGACTCAGCAGAGTGAGAGGGCTTTGTAGCTTCCCAGGGCTGAGCTAGGGAACCAGTGCATAAAGCAGGGGATGGAATCTACACAGGGTGTGTGTTGCGGGGGATGAGGGGAGTTACCAAGGGGCTGGTGAGGCTAAGACTTGAGCAGGCCCCCTTGGGGAGAGTAAGGAATCGGGGTCAGAGATCAAGGGCAGCCTGGGAGGTGAACTCTGCCAGGGCAGGCAGTGGGCTTCCTAGCTCTAATTACAAGCAGGTGGCTGAGAACAGTTCCCACACAGCATGGGTCCTGATGCATCCCAACTCTGTCCTGTCCTGCCTTGTTTTGCCTGGGACACCCAGCCCTAAGCCAATCCAGCATCTCCTCTCTGTGCAGGCCAGCTTAGGCCCAGACCCTGAGAATCAGGCAGCCGCCTACGTGGGGAACAGGGCCCAGCAGTGTCAGACCTTCCAGGGGCCAGTGCCAGCAGGGCAGCAGCTGTACAAATCATAAACGCACACAGGGCGCTCCATTCTGCCGTCGGGCTTCACACTTTCCTCTCACACCCGGAAAAACCAGGCAGCATCATGTCCCGGAAGGGCCTCTGAGGCTGGACAGATGGTCAGATGGAGGGTCGAGGTGGGAAAAGACTTCCCATCCTGCCTTCCAAGTCTCCCGCATGATCCCTCCTGCCTGGCTGAGAGTCTGTACCTCCCACAGTTGATCAGAAGTGTTTCCAGCTGCTCACAGGGCATGAAACAGTTTCCAGAAAGGACCTGGGGACAGAGGGGCTGGGCTCTGTGGTGAGCAGAGTATGGAAGCTAGACCTTCACCAGAGGCTCAACACAGGAGAAAGGGCCCAGCGCCTAGGCTGTGTGTCTTGGAGGGATCTGGCCCAAGGCCCCAGTGGTTGTCAACACACTGCTCAGGATGAACTCCCGAATACCTGTCCCTGAATGCCCACATCCTACCCATGCTCCATGACCCCTCTGGATCAAAGCACACTGAGCTGGGCAGGAGCTGTCCTCCCCGCTATGCTTGGCAGAATGATGGACCCAAGGCATCCGTGCCCAATCTCTGCCCCCGTGCACACGTGACTCACATGGCAAAAGAGACTAAGGCAGAGGTGGGGCTGATGTCACAGCTAACTCAACAAGGGGGGACCATCAGTGACTGTCATCACAGAGCATTAGGAGTGAAGAGGGCTGCAGGGCCATGGGACATGGAAAGGATTCAGTTGGCCATGGTGGCTTTGAGGTAGACGGTGTCATGAGCCAAAGATGCCCCCAAACAAGAAGAGACAGGAAGCTAGTCCCTGGAGCCCTCTAAAAAGGCACAGCTGGGTCATATTCTGACTGCAGCCCCAGAAGCTACTCGGGCAGACCTCCAGTGGGTGGGTATGGCTCTCAGCAGGGTGACTTGTTACAGAAACCACTGTAAGCTCACTCTCACTGGGGCCCCACATAGCTAGGCACACTGAATCCAGCACCTCTGAGGGCAGTGCTGAGGATGCAAGTGCCTTTCCTGGGCCCCAGGCAGTCACAGCCAGCTCTGACCCTTGCCGACCCACAGACACTGGCTGTTACACTTGCTGTGTCTCCTGGGAGCAAGGTCTCTCACCCTGCTGATGCTAGTGCTCCCCAGGTCACTGCCATAAGCTGCAGCTCTGACCTCCCCATCCAAGCCCAGAAGACAACAGAAGAAGGGCCTTCTCTACTTCAGGAATGCAGGTCCATGTGGGGAGGGGTCACTGAGCACTTACTGTTACTGAACACCACAAAACAGATTCTTTGCACCAAGGGCATAGGTGACCAGAGCTAGTATGAAGGGTCTTAGGAGGTCCTGCCACTCCGAGACCTGCCTGGCCTGTGGTCTTCTCTCCAGGACACAGTGGCCCTACCCTTCCCACCTCATCCTATGTAGGAACCTGAGGCATAGTAGCAACCTCTCCCTAATTTGCTGTGGTGCCATTGTCCAGTACCTCCTACTGACAGGACTCTGGGGCTGGCCTGCATACTGTCTACTGTTTGGAGGGCACAAAAAAGTGAAACATATCCTGCCCAGCTCAGATCCTGATGGCGTCCACAGCGGTCCAATTCCTTACATAGCAAGGTGGTGTAAGGTAGGGCCTGGCTTTACAGGGTGATAAAGTCAAGCTGGCCAGAACCTCCCCAGACAGAAGCAATGTAGTCAGTCCTGGGAGCTTAGCTGGAAGATGGTATGGACCCCAGTGCAGATCCCTAAACTTTCTACCTAAATGGGACACCAAGACCCACTAGTTCCCTCTGCCTTCTGAGGGATATTCAGTGACAGATGCGGATCCATGTACAACCCTTCCCCTGTCACCTTCAAGGATGATAGACACCCCCTTCCCCCGTGACAAGCAGTCAGCAGGAAAAACAAAACAAAACAAAACAAAAAGCCTGAACTGGCTATGAGTCTGCAATGAAGAAGTAACCCTCAGTCTCGGTCCGCTCAGTAGTTACCAGGCTGCTAAAATGGAGTCAAATCTGCAGCTATACAGTGCTTATCCAAATACTCAGCCCCCTACCCTGTGGTCAGAGTCCCCCAAGGAGCTGGGTTCCATCCCCACCCCCACCCCCTGCCCCTGCCCCTTACCTGGTATGCTGTGTCTTGAGGGGCCTGGAAGCCAGGGCAGCAGCAGCAGAAACAGCAAATAGACCAGTGAGAGAGCATTGAAGCGCAGCAGGGAGGCTAGAGAGGAAACAAATGGTTAGTAGGCAGCAGCAGTACGGGTGGGCAACCCTCACCCTGAGGGGCGGGGATGGGCAGTACAGCCCCAGCGCCCCTTTCTCACCCCTGTAAGCCTGCATACACAAGGTTTGTGCACCACAGACAGAAAATCCATGTTCCTGTCACCAGGCACACAGGTTCCATGATACTACACGATTCTCCCAACACAACACATGTATTCATACATGTATACACACAAGGTTCTGACCACTCAACATACTCCAACACACATAAAACTCTGGTGTCTGCTCCTTCTTAACTTGTTTTTCCTTCTTTTTAAAGTTTTGTCTGTTGATTGGCAGGCAGCTCAACTGATGTCTGGGTCTACAAACGAACATGTGGGAAGTTACTGGGACACAGAGACTTCTGGCGCCCCTCCTGGGTCTCAGTGATGGAACTAGTTGAGCAATACTTAACCCAGCTTCCCAGCACTCTGCCGGCAACTGCATGCCTCCCTGTGCCAACATACAGCACAGCTTCCCTCTGGTAACTTCCCTAACACCCATGCTGTCCTACACTGTCCCGGTGAAGTCTTCCAGGGATGCCAAAGAACCTGAGGTAGAAAGCAGAAACGTGACTGGCCACTTGCCAAATGAGTAATTTTCTTCCCAGAAACATGGGGTTTTCCAGGAGACAAGGTTCTAGGACCCTATGCAGTTCTCAGCCCCAGGGGTACTAGGCCATTCTACCTGTCCTTGGGAGTACAAAATGAGCCAAACCGAAGAGATTCTACATTCTGCCGGCCCCCAGCCACACACAGTGCCATTCACAAACTCTAAACCATCTCCTTGCCCCTTCTACAACTCAGGCAATTTCAACCTATAGAAACTGACTGCCCTAGATGGATAGGGATAGCAGAACAGGAGCTAGGAGCCAGGGTGCATCATGAACCTTGATCCCCTCCTGGACAACACAATCCTAGGACTGGACTGTCCAGCATCATCAACCCTACTTCACGATCCACTGAGTGGTCTTCTGGGGGCATCCTCCATACTCATACTCCCCAAGTATGAGAACCATGAGCCTAACAACAGCTCTGGACAGCCAGGGCGGACCTGGACTTGGAGACAGAAATTGGCCACAGAAGCAGGCTCTGCTGGAAGGATGTGGCAGGGACCCAAAGTGTGCAGTGCATTAAAAAATAAGCTGAGCCAGGTCACCTCCTCAGGGAGTGGAGAACAGAGTGACATTACCCACTTTGGGTCGGTGACTCCATGAAGGACACTCCTCTATAAGCACATCTGAATTCAGCCTGCACCCTCACAAGCCCCCGGGTCTTCCTCCAGGACCACAGTGGACTTCCAAGGGCACCTGCTGCTTCAGGGAGGCTGAGGGGTTTGGCCATGGGCAGTACTTCTCTTGGCTCCGAAGGGCCTCCCTGGAGTCAGGGTGCGGTCTTTCTCCACTCTAAATATTAGCTACCATGCACAGCTCAGCTCTCTTAAATCTGAAGTTTTCAACAATAATACATTAAAAAATATATCAATCTTCCTGGCCCAAGAGGCAGGAGGGAAGTGCATTTATGGCAAAGCTTTCCAAAATCCCTCTGCTTTTCAGCTGCATCAGGGCAGTCCAGCCCATCTCAAGAAGGCAGCACTCTCCCCTCACACCAGTCAGGATGGCTTCTTCTCCAGTCAGGTGGATGTCTACCCAGCTGTCCGTTCACTCATCCATCTGTACACTTATCTATCCAGCCGCCTGCCCACTCGTCCATTCATCCACAGGTCCCTGAGAACTTTCTCCCAACACTAATGTCCAGGGTCTGAAGACACTGGTTTGATCTGATATACCAGGAATGCCAGCACTGAGCCAGTCCAAGTACATGAGGGGTGGTGATCAAAACCCATGACAGGGAGCTGGGGAGAAGAATCAGTCTGTAAAGGGCTTGCCATATAAGCATGAGGACCTCAGTTCAGATCACCAGAACCCACACAAAGAGATGAAAAGCCAGGCTAGGAGCGTGTCTCAGTGGCTTGCCACACAAGCCTGATGACCTGAGTTTGGGTTGCCAGGAGCTGTGTAAAAGCCAGATGCATTACTACATACACCTGTAATCACACTGTGATCCTGGAGGAAGACCAGGGGAGGGGGTGGCGCTTTGGAAAGGGTGCAGGCTGAATTCAGATGTGCTTACAGAGGAGTGTCCTTCATGGAGTCACCGACCCAAAGTAGGCAATGTCACTCTGTTCTCCATTCCCTGAGGAGGTGACCTGGCTCAGCTTATTTTTTAATGCACTGCACACTCTGGGTTCCAGCCATGTCCTTCCAGCAGAGCCTGTAATCCCAGAGCATGTATAGTCCCAGTGCACCTGTAGTCCCAGTGCACCTGTAATCCCAGAGCATGTGTAGTCCCAGTGCACCTGTAATCCCAGTGCACCTGTAGTCCCAGTGTACCTGAAATCCCACAGCATGTGTAGTCCCAGTGTCCCTGAAATCCCAGAGCATGTGTAGTCCCAGTGCACCTGTAGTCCCAGTGCACCTGTAGTCCCAGTGCACCTGAAATCCCAGAGCATGTGTAGTTCCAGTGTCCCTGAAATTCCAGAGCATGTGTAGTCCCAGTGTCCCTGAAATCCCAGAGCATGTGTAGTCCCAGTGTCCCTGAAATCCCAGAGCATGTGTAGTCCCAGTGCACCTGTACCAGGAGATGGGCAGCAGAGAAAGGAGAATCACCAGAGGCTGTCAAGCCAGTTAGCCTGGGCAAAAGCAGCAGTAAATAACAGGAAAACCATATCTCAAACAAGGTAGGAGATAAAGACCAACATGCAAGGTTGCCTTTTGACGTCTATGTGCATGCTGTGACATGCACACACCCGTGTTCACACATACATGAACTTACAGATACACAATACACTTAGATTATACAAGATAGATCAACAGACAGAGGTATAAAAAGCTGTGTGGAGGTATAGATAACCTCAGTGCTGGGGAGGCTGTGGGAAACAGCAATAGGTGGATCTCCAGAGTTTGCTGGCCAGTCTAGCCAACTGATGAACTCCAAAAACAAATAAGGTGGAACATAGATGAGGAAGACACCTGGCTTTGGCTTCTGGCTTCCACAAGCAGAGCCCATGAAGGGCAGCCAACATGGTGTGAGTACCAGGAAGGTTCCTGGAAGCAGAAGTATAGGCCCTGGGGAGCAGGAACAGTTGCTTTCCCCGACAGCCTGCTTGTCAAGCTTAAAATACAAACCCTGAGGCTCTTTATGTGTAGTGGTGGTGGTAGTGGGGGAGGGTTAGAGTTCAGCTGCTATAAAGTTTGACAGCCAGTAGTGAGGATGTGCCTAATGCCACTGCACTATACACTCAAAAGTAGGTTAAGATGGTAAACTTCATGGACGTATGTTTTATTTGAGTAAATATGAATAGTGTTCAAAATCTGTGAAGGATTCCAGAAGCTAGAGATCCAAGATGGCAAAGGGTAGGAACAGGTCTGTGCCTGGTCTACTGGCAATAAGGAAATGTGATATGGGCCAATGAGCTTGAGGTCTGGCCATGAGAACCCTAAATAAATAGTTGTATGTGCCAGAGGTAGGAAATTCGAGGTGAGGCACCAGATACCAGGCAGAGGGTAATGCCCCACCTTGAGGGCCATATTCCCTGCCTCGGCCACACAGGTCAGCTTGGGAGAGGTACAAGCCCTGAATTCTTATCTTTCTCCTCTCTTTTCCTCCCTTCCCTTCAGTGCAGAGCTGGCTCATCACTGCACATTTAAAGTAAAGGCTACATCTAGAGACTCACCTTCTACCCCAATTCACAAGCAAACAGAAGGGTAGAGGGCAAAACATGAGATTCCAGTGTCCTGGGTGCCAGGGTGTCTTGGAAGGCAGCCGCCCATACCCTGAGAGCAGCCTGCTGTGATAGACTCTGAGACCCGGGTGCCTGGGTCTGGCTCGTCTTCCTGATTCTATCTTCTGCTCTATCTTCTGCCACCAGCCCTGTGAGGAGGCTGGTCTGAGCAGACAGGGAGCCATCTCTGGAAGATGTGAGCAGAGAAGGTTGGGCCTGTGGCTGTAGTGTCTGTTATGGACGGAGCAAGGAAAGGGGCTTTGTGAGTTGATTTCCAGCCATCATTCCTCCCAGATTATCATGCCTCAAGAGCTGTATGGGGCAAGAAGCCAGCCAGAAGAGTGACCCCTGGGCCAGCATGGAGTGAAGGCGGGGTGGTGCATTCACATGAAGCCCTGGCTTCTGGGAGGAGAGGAGAGGGCACTAACATAGCCAGGCTGTGACGGGGTACCAGTGTTCCCAGGTGCGCCCCTGTCCTGGTGGGGTTATTGGTTGAAGCACACTGATGGGACTGTCACAGCCATGACTTTAACTGTGCCAAGGCCAGAGGTGAGACTCTGTTCCCGGCAGCCTGGAGGGGCCAGTCTTGCTCGTTCCCTTGAAGGTTAGCTGTAGCTCCATTGCTGGAGGGGTCACGGGGGACAAAGACATTCCTAAATGAGTATAGAGCCTAAGCCTGCTCTGGTGGAGCTGCTGAGCAAAGCCTGTGATTTCACAGGAAACAGGCCTTTCCTGAGCCAGCAACAATAGGCCAGACAGAGGCAGGAAGGGCCCCTTGCAGGCCAGCATATGCTTAACCCTTTACAGACTCTCACCCTACAGCACAAGCTGAAGACGCTTGCCAGCATCCACTCTGGGGTCCTCAACCCATGGCTGGGGGGTATTGAAGTCCGCAGGATGGTTCCCCTGGCCTCTGAGTGACCCAGAGCATAGCTGACCTTTGCTCTTAGTGGGAACTGAGTCAGGAAAGGAGGGTTAGGGGGTAACAGGACCACACACGACTCCTAGAGTGTAACACACAGAAGGCTGATTACCACCCCTCCTCCCACTGTGCGGGAAGACAGACCTGCAGATAGGGCTGTAAATGGGACCTCAGCTACTCAAGATCCTGCGACTATGTGGTTCCTAGCAACATCCCTCAGCCTGGTCCAAGTTCTAGGTAAGAGATGAGAATCCACTGGGCCTCCTGGATTCACCATTCCATGAAGGCTCTTTGGGCAAGCTGCTCCCCACTCAGCTCTCAGTCTCCTCTGCAGTGCAGAGTGAGCCAAGCAGGACAGGACAGAGAACCGTCAAGCATGGACATCTCATATGCCTCTACTCAAAGAAGTCTCGTGGTGACCCCAAGGCAAATGCCAGACTCATTTGTAAATGGCTCTGGAAATGGAATGCAGCTTGAACCATGAGGCTGAACTGCTGAGAGCCTCCCCTGCCACAGACAGCAGGAAAGGTGCGGAGAGGCAGCAGCCAGTGGTTGAGACCCAGGGGGCTGGGCTGTAGCAGCAGGGGCAGAATATAGTGAAGGCTCACCCAGGTATCCTAGTCTGCACTGACATAGGAAGCTGACTGGCCCAGGCAGAGACAAGCTTCTTGAGTGAAGCAGTATGGAATCCTCAAGGGAAGGTTGAGTGTGGAAGACACTCCAGCCTTAACACCACGGCCCACTAGGGACACAGGGAGTGTCTCATATAATCCCCCACCCCACCTGCATGAGGAATGAGGTATAGATAGCCTACCCTCCCAGCCTCTAGGCTACCTGCCTCTGAAAACAAAGCAGAAGGTACAGTGCCTCCAGGCCAAAAGAAACTGCCTGGTGGGAGCTGGGCAAAGGCCCTGGCAGAAGGGACCTGGCCAACCTAAAGAACTGCAACTCATTTCCAGGGCAGGGCAAGGCAGGGCCTGCCTGGGACACTGGAGCAGCCACAGTCTCAGTCCTGGAGGAAGTGGTGTCTAGATTGGCAAAGAACTGTAAGGCAGATCAGGGTCTGGAGTCAGCCAGCCCTACAGGGTCTGGAGTCCCTAAGGACAGCAGCCTAGCTATGTAACAGCCTTGTCCAGGGATGAATAGAGCCTCTTCTAAGAAAACTTGGGTCCCATAGACGTGCACAATGTCTAGAGAGCCATAGCTGCCAGGCTGAGAGAGGCTTTGCAAGGTGTGTTTGGGGCCCAAGAGTGGCCGATGCCCTCAGAATACTACCTCTTGGAGGGACAGCCTATCCCATGGCATTGCACAAAGGCCTGTACAATGCCACACTCAGCCAAGAATCTGGCACAGTCCAGGGACGGGTATCAGTCCCACAAGTATCCCCAAAAGCTGGGGTTCTCAAGGATCAGAGACAGGGATCAGAGAAAGCTACAAAGTCCATCAGATCAGTGTCCTGACACATCAATGGCCAGCACTGACCACCACTGGAGCTGAGCAGCTGATAGATCATTAGGACCTCTGAGTGTAGTCCTGCCCTCAAGTACTAGGCATCTGCCCACACAGTGTACCACAAAAAGCCTAGTCACCAGTGGCTGCAGTAAGTGCCCTGGGGTGAGTCCCTGTCCCTAGTGTGGTCTGTGTGTACTTGTAAGAAGGAAGAAGGATCTTTCAGGCAAAGGATCTTTTAGGACTAAGGAAAGACCAGGATTTTCAATTCAGACCCACAGAGGCCAAGCAGAGTCCTGGGACAGGAGGAAAGCACACATGAGGTGAGGGACCACAACAGCCCAGGAGCCCATGGTGTCTCTTTGGGGTCAGTGGGACTGTGTCTAAATGACTTCTGAGAATGGCCACTAGAGAGGGCTCTGATCACTGTAACCTGCACACTGGGTGAGGCTTGCTGGGGCCTTCAGTGTGGAGGTGAGGATGTGGTACATGCTGGACACAGCAGGGAGGCAGGCGGTCAGAACAAGGTGACAGGCAGAGGTGTGGAAAGCAAGCCTAGAACACCCAACTGGACCCAGCCCTTCCTTCTTCCTCTTCTGTAAAAAGTGCTGAAGGGATGGTGCCAAAAAGGGCTGGGCTCTAAACCTGGCTGTGCCCAACCCTGGGGCTGGGAGCCTGAGACAGTAGGAACAGGGAGCTTATGGAGGAGCCCAGGACGGTAAGGACCTTGGCCCACCTAGCTCTACTCCAGCAGATGGTCTGGGAAGCAGGCAAGTCCAGAGCCAGTCCATGTGAGTGTCATAGACTCCAGCCACCCCAGATGACGCCTCAGGGGGTGCCTGGTCAGCTAGCTCAACCACCTCCATTTCCCTAACCAGCCAGGTGGGATAGAGCAGGGGAAGGACAGAAATATGTCCCCTCCATCCCTTGGCCTCATGCCCACAACCCAGGCTGCTTCCCCAGGCAGGGGCTGCTCTGGCTTTTCCTCCTATTGTCAGTAAGGGATGATGGTACTCACAGCTCCAGGACAGGTGCAGGCCGGATTTCCTGCCCGGCATTCAAGATCCTTACTGTAGGCCCTCATGTGACCACCTAACCTTATGGGCGTTCTGTTGCTCTTCTACAGGCCAATGTGCTGTCTGTAGCCCAACCTTGGCTGGGGCAATGCCCTGGCCTCTCTTTTGTCTTCCTGTTGTCTGTCACGCAGCTCACTGAGGCTGGTGTCCATCACACTGGCCTATAGAAGCTCATTTATGACTGTTTTTCCTCTAGCCTCTGCCAGGAAACAGCATTTTGAAAGCAAACAGCTCACTGTCACCACTCTAGGAAACCTGGAGAAACATAGCTGTGGACCTGCAAGAGATGACAAGCCCGGCAACCAGAGCAAAGCATTCAGCAACAGCCTTTGTGTCCACCAGCATACCAGACCGTGGGGGCATAGAGCAGCAGGGCCCCCCAAAACGGGACATGCCCTGCAAAACTGACGCCACAGGGCACGTAGGTTCCTCACAACTGCTTGACAGCCACAGCTAAGCCCAACCTATCTCACATTGCTTAGTCGCTCTTCAAAAGTCCCAGCTGTGGGACTCCTGCAGGCATACTGTGCTAGGCACAGCACCTGAGAGGTGACACACACTTCTGAGCAAACGATACAGACAGGGTGAGCCAAGTTCATCCATTGAATCCTTTGTGTGAAAACTAAAAGTAAACCAGAGGGCTGGAGAAATGGCTCAGCACTGGCTGCTCTTCCAGAGGACCCAGGTTCAGTCCCTAGTACCCACAGGGCAGCTCACAACCATCTGTAACTTCAGTTTCAGAGGTCTGATGCCCTTTTCTGGCCTCTGCAGGCACCAGGAATGTATATGGTGCACAGATATATATGCAGGCCACACATCCATACACTTAAAACAAAAATTTGAATTGAAGATAAATAAATAAATGTAAACAAGAAATTGCCCATGTATCTGTTCTTTGTAAGTAGACAGGAAAGCTCAGCGGGTCCCCATGACTTTTGCAGAAGGGGGCCCCAGGTCTTCTCACTAACACCTCTCCTTGGGGCTGATCAAATAGTTCAGTGGGTAAAGGCCAGGCCTGATGACCTAAGTTTGATCCTCAGGTTGCACACAGTGAGAGAACTAACTACCAGACTCTGTCCCCGGACCTCCACAACCATGCTGTGACACACCCATACCACACACCTATACATACACATATGATAAAATAAAAATAAGTATAGTATTTTTAAAAGTTGGAATTTGGCATCTCCTTTTCTCAGGAAAAGAATGTTGCCACAGATTACTAGAGTGGTTCCCACATGAACTGACTGGGAAAATAGTCTTGTGGTCAAACTGGGCCGTCTGGCCCTGTCTGTCCTTCACAAAGGTGGATAAGGCCACAAAACTGTCTTCCTCCCAGAGCACACAGTAGCTACCAGACTGGCATCCTTCCTAGTTGGGCCTAGTGGCTCAGGCCTGAGATCCCAGCTACACAGGGTGCTCAGGCAGGAGGCTCACAAGTTCCAGTCTAGCCTGGGAGACCCAGCAAGACTCGGCCTCAAACTAAAAAAGGGCTAGAGACCAGGTGTGTGCGCCTATAACCTTAGCACTTGGAAAGTCAAGGCAGGGGGACCCGATGAGGTCATCCTTAGCTATCTAGGGGATTCAAGACCAGCATGGGTTATACAAGAACCGATTGGAGATGTGGCCCAGGGTGTCAGTGGTACAGAACTTGCCTACCATGTATGAAGTTCCAGGCTCAACCACCCAGTACATGAAATACATAAATGAGTAAAAAGAACACTCAAGAACCCAGATCTCCAGGTCTAGGTGAGCACCCTGATAGATCCTGCCTTCTGCTATGGCTGCTGGTTACGTGGGGTGCAAGGGAGGACCAGATAACTGCTGCTGAGCAGTACAGCTACAGGGCTAGGGGTCCTGATCCACACCCTGGCTGCTCTCCGCAACTGTTGGAATTCCCGGTTGCCTGCCTGCCTTATTTGGCCAGGCTGCAACCATAAACACTTCTGTGTGAGGCTTCTGCCAGTGGGTGGGGCCAGGCAGAGGAGGAAGAGGAATGGGGAGGACGTGGCAGAGGATTCCGGAGGCAGCTAGGTCAGCTCTGCTCTTTGCTGGAGCAACTCAGACTATGGTGTCAATGGAGCCCAGTGGCCACACCTGCCACCCCCAAAACTTATGCCAAACCAGGCCCAGAGGGTTCTGGTCAATCTCCCTTCCTGGAAGAGGAGGGTTAGTTCAGTCAGCTGAGGGCACACGAGGAAGCCAATGTCCCGGATATGTCCCTAAAGCTTGGGATTAAGGCTCATATCTGAGTTAGTATGTGCAGAATGGCCAGATATCTTAGCCCCTCGAGATCAGGCCGAGGTGGAGCTAGCAGGAAGGAGGCTCAGGCCTACTCTGCAACTTCCTCTGGTCATTTGAGTTACCCTCATTCCTCACTTGTCACCTCTACAGCCCCAGGCAGACACTGAGCCTGGCAGCCATGTGAGCACCCCAGAAGAAGGCTACGGGGACCTGGGCTCCACCTTCTACACCCAAAGCCCACCCCACCCACACCAGCAGAGACCTCAGGCCCCTGGTAATTTCAGAGCTGCCTACAAACTGTTCACAGATCTATTTGATCTGGCTGGTCTATCCATGGTGCCGTTCCTGACCTGCGCTAGAGATGGCTGGAGGCAGGGAAGACAGGGAGTTCAGAATGCCTAGCTCTTCAGGATACAAATTAGCCTTGGTGGTGCACAGGAATGGTTTCAAAGCACATTGGGGTTATGGAGCTCTAAGCCTGCCAGGACTTTCTTTTTGCTAGAGAGAAAACTGATGCCCACGGGAGAAAGCTGAGACAATAGGGCAGCAGCGGCCGGGGGAGGCGCGTGGTCCAGTCCTGGGTGAGTGAGCAGAGGGGTCGAAGTGGAAGCTGCCCCAGCCTGGGCAGCGAGGGTGGAGAGAGGCACAGGAACACGGTGTTAACTACTTGGAGCCCAGCCAAACAGCCCAGGGCTCTTTGGAGCATTTAATTACCACAGTGTCCGGGGGTTTAATTAATGTGGTGCCTGGAAAAGGCTCATCTGACAAGTCATTCTGGCTTTCCCTCTGCACCACAGTTCAATGGTCAAGGCTGACGGTGGCCCGGTAGCAAGAGTACAGTAAGCAGAGGGACGAGAAGAGGAGCAGGGACCCATAGTCACATACTCCAGTCTGGACAGCCAGACACCTTCCTCTGTCTCCCTCAGCCCACAGTGACCTTGGGATACTCTGAGGAAGTTGCAGGGCAAGAGCGGACTGGCCACAGACAAGGTGGCTGCTGTGCGGGTCACAACAGCAGTTCCAAGCTGAGACGGACACATGGAGGAGGTGGAGGGCGGTCACTGCCCAGGGAGCTGGATGAGGCCCACAAGGCACTGGTTACCAGCCTCTCAACTTCTCACTAACCTGGGGCAACTCCACAGCACCACTCATAGGTGACCAGATCAGAGCTGCTGGAGAGGAGGTGGTTCCCCAGGAGACCAGCAGGAAACGGGTCCCCAGATCACAACCAGGGCTGCATCAGGCAGAGAAGGTAAAGATAACACAACAAGTTCCTGCTGGCAACCTGGCAGCAGAGACAAGTTGACATAGGGCTGTTTACCTCCCATCCCGAACTTCTCAGGGCAGCCAGAGACCGGAGATACAGAAGACAGGAGAGGAGACTTGACCGTGATAGGTTCCCTTACAGCAGCAGCCAGGTTGGTCCCTGTTAGGCAGCTACGCCCTGTCCAGGGACCCTGCCCACAGCCTCCCCCACAAAAAACCACACTGCCCACCATACAGAGGCATAGTCTGTACTCCACACTAGTCCCTTGGAGGTTTGGGACTGGAGACCCCTCAAGCTGACCTACCCATGGGAGATACCTGTCAACAAAGTAGGAGAGAACTTCAGGGCACAGGGTGGGCCATATTCCATATCAGCCATCCAACCCTCGCCACCCACCTGTGGGTCTTTTCCTTCTAGGAGGGAAGAAGCTGGACACATCTGCAGCCATCTCTACTGGCTGCCACAGGTAAACGGGCCTGGTGCAGCATGGGCAGGGCCCCAGAAGGACATGGGTCCAGGATAGTCCTCATCCTATTTGGGAGGGAATTAGGCCTGCAGAACTGTCCCTGCCGAAGGAGTCACCCTCCTCCCAGAACACATGCAGCTCAGTGGTCTCTGGTCTCAGTAGGAAGCCTAGAAAGGAAGGGGCCACTGCTAGCCCTGTACAGTGTGCCATTGACAAATTTAGCCTCAGACCTAGAATTGTTCCCTTAACATACTGTGAGTTCTCCAGAGCCTAAAACAAGCACAATAAGCCACTCCCAGAGCCTCTACAAGGGTCAGCCCTGTCCACAGCCCTCGCCTGACCACAAGTCACCCCTTCCCAGATCCTCGCTACTCAAGACTCTCAGGGAAAAGTGTGTCTGGGCCTCAAAGCTGAGCTGTGAAGAGCACAGGGCTGACCTGTAAAGGCATCCCATGATTTACACAGGGCAGAGAAGCAAGGACCCAGCAGTCTACAGAAGGCTTTTCTGGGTAGAGTCTTCCCTTCCCTACCCAATGCATTCTGTCAGATGGGGGAAACTGAGGCACAATGGGTATGACCCCTCCACAGTTTCAGCTGTTCTTCTAGACACTGAACTCAGACTAGGATTGTCTGAAGAAACAAAATTAAAACAAACAAAAAACAAAAAAGAAACAGGCCAGGGCATTATCAGTTCCTGGATCCACTGGCAACAAGCACACATGTACCTCGGGCTCTTTCCTCAGAACACACAGACCCTGGGACCCCACTATACACAGCCCACCTGGACATTCACAGCCCCAGGTTATCGTGGTCAGTGGTCGATTCCAATTCCATAATTCCCCAACTAGAGCCATCTGAGCATCACAGTGGGTGCCATGGAAGAGACACTGCCCCAGGACCTGAGTTTGGGTGTGGGGCCTGATGACACCTTGTGTCCCAGGTTGTGATTCAAACCTGCCCAGGGCCCAGCTGCTAAGTTCAGCACAGTGAGCAAACAGTAGCTCTTGAATGCTCAGTGATGGTATCAGTTGGATCCCAGGGGGCTTTGGTGACGGCTTGCCTGAGTATATAAGGGGCTCCTTGGTGAGCAGAGCAGGCTCCAAACTGACCTGACGGGTGAGCCCCTGTGTCTCTACGAACCTGGAAAAGGCAGTTGTAGCCCCATCTCTTCTCTCTCAGGGAGGGGGTCGTCTAAGAAGACATGTATGGGGAGGTCTCCTGGGCAAAGCGCTGAGCACCTCCATTCACTTGCTGGGCGGGGAATGGGTCACCACAGGCAATTTCCCCATAATGTGGACAGCACATTCCAGAAGCCTCTTGAACCACACTGATTAGCATGGAAGGGCTTGAGATCTGGGTAAACAACACAGCTCCTGATCTGGAGGCACTGCCCCCAGAATTCCAAGCTGCCAGAAGGCAGGCTTCGTCACAGCTAGCTCTAAGCAGGGTACCTGAGAAGGGCGGAGAGGCTAAGGGAACCTAGACAACACTTGGAGCTGGCTCTGCAGCACCAGCCCCCTAGCCCTCTGAGCCACACCCCCATACTCATAGTCTGAGGCTGTAGCATAAGCCTGGGCCTCACAATTCTCCCAGCAGAAACCTACCTAAGACTGACATTAGACAGGGACTATGAGTCAGTACGGGAGCCACATCTGCCACAAATACAGGTCAGGTGTGGTGGTGCACATCTGTCATTTTGGTACTGGGGAAGTTGAGGCTGGAGAATTATTATGAGTTTAAAGCTGCCTAGTTTACATGGAAAGTGCCAAGCAAGCTTGGGATACAAAGATGAGACCCTGTCTCAAAACAAACAATGAGAGTAACCTCAATACCCAGGGCAGACTGATTCTGGGACCCTTGAAGGCCCGGAGCATGGCACTCATGCCCTTCAATAAAATGGTCTGCACAGAACCTATGGCCATCCTCCCTTCTCCAGAACTCTAAGTCACCTCTAGATGACTTACAATACCTAACACAACATAAATGCAGCACAAACAGTCGTCAGGCTTAGCTGTTCAGAGAATAATGACAAGAAAAACAATCGGAACAGTTTAGTGGAGAGGCAATTACCATAACCTCAGAGCAGAGGAATGAGACTCGAGGTTCACAGATGCAGAATTTGCAGATATGAGGCTTAACAACACAGGAGTTTCCCAGTGGGTCATGTGGCTACATGTACTAAGGAACAAGGAGAGCCAGGCCTGATGGCACACGCCTTTAACCCCAGCACTTGGGAGGCAGAGGCAGGCAGATTTGAATTTGAGGCCAGCTTGGTCTATAGAGTGAGTTCCAGGACATCCAGGACTACACAGAGAAACCTGTGGGGGGAGAGCAAGGAGGAGCAAGACCCACCCGCCTTTAGGAGTCCATAGTTTCCCAGGGCCATGGTGGGCAATAAACCAGTACATATAGGGAGCTTCACAAGATGGGCTGCATGGGGGCACTGAAGCCTCACATGGTGACAGGATGGGCCTGGACTGCGGGGCTTCAGCAGACAATGCTTCAAGTGCGAAGGTGATGGGGCAGAACTTGCAGTGAGGCACGCCAATCACAGAACAGGACCCCTCCCTGGGCGCATGGCCACACGTCCCACTATCTGTTCCGCTTCGCCCAGGTTAAGCATCACCCATCCTATAGAGCACAAGTCCTCAGGGTGATGTTTCCAGGCATGTCTCACCTGAGAACCTGCGGAAATGTGCAATCTCAAGTGTCTTCATTGCTTTTCTCTGGCTGTGATGAGACACCATGACCAAGGCAGCTTACAGAAGAGAGTTTATTGGGGCTTTCTGTCAGAGGGTTAGAGTCCCTGACCATCCAGGCAGGTAGGCAGGGATGGCGCAGAAGCAGTAGCTGAGAGCTTCCATCTGGTCTAAGAGCATGAGGCAGAGAGCTGACTGGGAATAACCTCACAGCCCACCCCAGTGGCACATCTCCTCCAACAAGGCCACATCTAATCCTTCCCAAACAGTTCCACCAACCAGGAACCAAGTATTCAAACACGTGAGTCTATACAGGCCTTTCTCATTCAAACCACCGATCCTCGGGTGCTCTCCCTGCCTCCCTTGAGGAAGAGAGACAGGGTACAGGCTCCACTTCTAACCAACTATTTCTGCCTGCTACAACCTGTATAAATGCATGGTATCACCAGCACATCCCACAGCAAGCTGCCCAGAGCTACAGCTACCGGCAAGACACGGAGACTAAAGCCAGCTCTGATTAACTCCACTAGCAATAACCTGTAGCAGTTTGTCCCAGAAAGGTAATGGGCTCCACAGGAGCTCTGGTACCTAGAAGCCCTTTGGCCACCACTCATTAGGGCCAATGGTTTCCTTCAAGATGTGGTACCTGACCTAAACTGCTCCATCCTCCTCACATTTCCATGTAGCTTTGGCTAAGACTGTAGGTTATGCACTGACTCAGACGACTGAATCAGCCCTGTGATTCACCATAGTACCTCTTGGCCCATTCAGTCCACCTTATGTAAGCTGTCCAGGGCCTGGTCATAGGCCATGCAGCTCTCTGGGGCCTCCCCTGCACCTTAGAGGAATGTTACCTGACTGCCTGTTGCTACACAGCAGGAAATAGCCACTGGCCCAGTAAGTCCCTGGTGAGGGAAGTCCCTTGGCCAGGCACCCCTTCCCAGCCCTGGCATCTACATCATTTCTGTGTCTTCAGCAGGAAAGTGGCATCCGGTCCCCTCACCTCCCAGCCACGCCTTGGTAAATGGCAGCACAGGACATATGGACAGACAACATAAACAGAGATGATAGGTAGTAGATGTAAAGATGATGAATGGATGAACAGATGATAGACAGACGGCAGACAGACTATAAGCAGATAGATGATAAAGACGGATATAGGCAGCTGGAACACACCTTTCTGAAACTGCAACAGGTGACCCCTCCCTAGCCCCAGCACCCCAACACAACCTCCAGGGGGAACAGCATGAGATGGGCCCAAGCATGGCCAGCCAGTGGGAGGCCTGGACCCAAGTGCTGCTCTCAACAGCTGTGACCACAGGCAGGGTGGCAAAGGGCTGGGCCCCGCATGTACTGTAGAAAGTGGATAATCTTGTAAAGTGACCAAGGAAAAAGATCAACAGTATCAGCTCTAACAACCAGATTGGTGGCCATACCTGGCCCCACCCCAACAGTGCAAAGAAGGTGGCCACTGAGGGCCTGCTGAAAACCTGGGCCCAGCAAGCCTTACTTTCCCCCTTTCATGAAAGACCCCTGGCCAACTCTCAGAATACTTTGTGGTCTTAGTTTTCAGGATTTTAAAATAAAGAAGAAAAGAGAGTGGGACACACCCCCTGCTGTTACACCTTCTCCATCAGAACCAACTGAAGTTGGTGCTGTTTATCTGCCTCTCATTGTCTTCTTGCCCCCATAGAACCCTCCCAGGGAACTGCTTCTGCACTGAGATTTTACCCAGGGTCCCTTCCAAGGGCATTCCAGGCCTGTGGCTGCAGGATGTTTGGGACTGGAATAGATGAAAACAGATGGATTCTTGGCCTAAGGAGGGACCTAGCAGAGCCTGGCAGGAGAGCTGTGTTGCCCAACCCTCAGCAGCCATTCCAAGACCAGGATACAGAGGCCGCAGGAGCCCCAGGCCTTGCGGGGAGGGGACTGGTGAGCAGCCCAGTCCACCACAGCTACAGAGAGGCTCTCTCAGGCTCTGATCACCATCCCCTTGAGGATGCTGGGGTGCTGAGTGGGTGCTATCTATTTCTTGGGAAGCTCCACCCCTCCCCTCAAATCTCAGAGCCTCACAGCAGCATTACCAACTCTCAGCCAAGGAGCAGGTCTCGTGCTCACAGGACAAACCTGGGATACGTAGGAGGGGGGCACTACCGCTGTCCCCACCCGTGGAGAATGAACCATGCCAGGTAGGACAGAGTCATCGAGAAATACACCACTATGCCAGCTTCAACTTGAGGGACCTTGCCCCCGCCTACGGAAGTCAGAAGTGGCGTGAGGAAGACAGCTTCTACCGGCTTCTTCTGTAGGACCCACTCAGCAGAACCCTCACCCCTAACACACTCCATGCCTTCCATCAAATGGCTGGACTCTCCTAACATGGCCGGCAACCCGTACACATCACTTTCTGTTACTCTCTCCGGGTTCAGGCCATAGCCTGGAGATTCTTCCTCAGAAATCCCACAGTTGCTTACAGTAGGCATTGTTCCTCTAAGTCTGTGACCTCTGGAGCAGAGGCTCACAGAGGGGCCCATGAACCCTAATTCTGTGCTCAGTGGCGTATCCTGGGGAGGGGCTAAAGTATCAGAGGCATGAGGTCAGTCATGCCCAGTGGCCCAAGCCCTTCCCCCCATGCTACACCATGCCTGGCCCTTGAACACTGCCGGAATATCCCCACAGAGGCTTACTGGCTCCAGGAGAAGCAGTGAGCTCCCCTAGCCAGCAAGAGAAGCTGATTAAGAAGCCACTTAAGAGCAGAGTGCGGGCGGGCTGTTCCCTGCAGAGGCAGGCAGGGTGGGGACAGGGACAGGGCCGGCCAAGGGCTATATGTTCAGTTCCTGGAAAAAGAGGGGTGAGAAAAATGACGGGCGGGCAGTCCTCCTACCACCACATCCTGTTTTTATGGAAAACTAATCTAATTCCTGATGGTGAAGCCAGCAGCAGACATCCCCTGGGGGTCTCCAGGGGCCTCAATGTCAGCACCACAGGGTGAGGCCCCTCTGCCCAGTGTCCAAAGTGGCCACCCTCCCTGCCAGCCCCACCCTGGAAGGTGAAGTTCCCATCTTAGCCGCATTCTCCCCTCTCAGAGAGATGCTGGATCAATAGGCCTTCCTACCAGTGAAATGCAGGCTGATTTTCATCCTCAGCCCAAGCTTGGGCTAGACTATGTCTCACATGGTCTCAGTGAGTCTAGGGATGGGGACAGCTATCACCTGGGGATGCTGCTCAAGACAGACAGGTCAAAAAGTACTGGGGACATTGTGTGTTCCCAGGACCTGGGCTGTGTATGGCAGCCTCATAGCCAGAACAGGCTTGGCCAGAGTCCCAGCTCAGCTTCTGAATGACCTCTGGGCCTTAGTTACCTCATCTGTAAAGTGGGTCAACAATCCTATCTGCTTCAAAGATTACAAATGAGAATCGCTGTACACACTGTGACATGTTGACAACTTGCTGTTGCCTCTGCAACCACACTAAACTTCCTTCTTCACCGCCTGGAAACTGTTCACTGGGTATGCATGTGGGGCTGCTGAGCCCCTGAGCAGCCTTAGAAACACCAGGCCACGGTATTCTGAGATTGACTACTGACTCACATGGCCTTTGACCACAAAGAGCCTTTCTTGGCTTCCTGTGGGCCTCTACAGGTCACTATGAAGGGTCAAGGCTGAGTTTGGGCCCTTCACAGGAAGGAAGAGGCCTGAGGATAACAGAACCTGCTGCCCTAGCCCTGGGCCAGGCTGCAGTGGTAACAGAAGAAACAGGTGCGCTTCCTAAGGGGCTATCCATGGCAAGAAACCTGTAGGGTGGGTGGGGCCAGGGCAGGCCTCAGTTTCTTCTATTCCTCGAGTAGACAGAAAGGGGGTGACTGGCTAAAGGGCTTACCACATGCTGCTTCCACCGAGGCTAGTGTGGGCAGAGGGTCATGGACAGGTCACTGTGGGCTCTGGGTCCTACTCACCATTCCCAGTAGCAGACAAACTATGGTTTCTAAGACCTGTTCCAACATCAAGGCTAGGGGGCAGGGATGGACTCTCACTTCACAGCCAGACCTCACTAAAGGGAGTCTGACACCTCTGGCCTCCTTCCTGCTGGGCAGGAAATAACACTCATACTAACCCTGATGGCTGAACATCTACCCATCACTTTCCCTTTCAAAGATGCATGGTTTGGTCCTCACAGTCTAGTCTAGTTGAACCTGCTGAGCCCAGAGGGAGCTTTCGGTGCAGACAGCCATGAAACATCCAACACTCAGTTCACAGTGTGCATCTCAGGGCCTCTGCAGTTAATGCCAGTTGTACCCAACTCCCTGTGGCTGGCCACATGCTATGGACAGAAGGGCCTTGCTCGGCCTCCCAGGCCTGTGACCCACACAGCAGGGCTGAGGAC
Source organism: Onychomys torridus (assembly GCF_903995425.1). NCBI lineage: Eukaryota > Metazoa > Chordata > Mammalia > Rodentia > Cricetidae > Onychomys > Onychomys torridus. Next base: position 50,544,517 of record NC_050447.1, read on the forward strand.
AGCAACTGCTATCTGAGGCTGCTATGACAATGCAGGGATAGCACAGATGGAATTTAGAGCAGACATTTGGCCTCAACGTGGATGAAGCCATAGAGGGCACCATGGCCTCGCTACTCGCTCAGTGAGTTCTAGCTCAGTCTCTGAACTGTGGGCTGCCTTGAGCAAAGACGTCATCAGACTTGGCAGAAAGTTCCCTTAGCTACTTGAGGCATTTCACTGGTCCAAGCCCATTTTTTAAAGATGAAGGATTCAAAGTATAGAGAAGCTGTGTAACTTGCCTATAAAGGTACCCATCAGCAGGCGTCCACTACCACCCTGTCTCCATGTACAGAGACACCAGATGACCTCCTCACCTGGCCAGCCATCAGAATGCCCCAAGGCACACACTGCCAGCAGGCAGTGGGATAAGCATGTGGCTATTCTTTGCCATTCTCAAGATGCACAGCCAACTATAGCACATGCAACCTGGCCCAAAGTATGAGAGATCTGCTGTGTACCAGCCCTGCCTCCTCTCAAGATGGATTTTGTAAGGCATTTCAACCCATGTAACCTGAAGGACTGTCCCAGAGAGGCGTGGAGCCAAGCATTGCAGCTAATAATCTTACAACTAGACTTAAAAAGACTGGCTGGGGGAGGGAGTCTCCAGCACAGAATTGTTACATTACAAGGCACCTGCTCCAGGTACTGCTGGCCAGGCACTCAGGCCCCACAGGTTCTGTGAGAGGCATCCCATATTACAGGCAATGCAGCACACAGTGTTTTTGTTTGCTGTTGTTGTTTGTCTGGAGACAGGGTCTCATTATATTGTTCCCACTAGCCTGGAACTTGCTGGGTATACTAGGCTGGACTGGAACTCACAGAGATCTACCTTCCTTTGACTCCTGAATGCTGGGATTAAAAACATGTGCCACCACACCCAAACTTGGAGTATTTTTTGTTGTTTTTTGAGACAGGGTCTCACACTGTAGCCCAGGCTAACCTGGAAATTAGGCAGTCCAGGCTGGCCTTAAATTAGCAGCAATCCTTCGGCCTCACCCTCCTAAATGCTGGAATTATAGATCTGAGCTGCTATGCCCCGATAGCCAGCCCCACTTAAAAAAAAAAAAAAGATTTATTTATTTATGCATATGAGTGCTCTATTTGTATGTATACCTGCATAACAGAAGAGGGCATCAGACCCACTATAGATGGTTGGGAGTCACCATGTGGTTACTGGGAATTGAACTCAGGACCTCTGGAGGAGAAACCAGTGCCATCTCTCTCCAGCCCCTCCCCCTAAAGCTACTTTCAAATAGGAAAGGTTCATGGCCAACAAGAAGGCTCAGAGGGTAAAGGTGCTTACTGCCAAGACTGACAGCCTAAGTTTGATCTCCAGGGCCTATGCAGTGGAAGAAAAAACTGACTTCTCCCAAGCTGTCCTCTGACCTCCACATATACACCTTCCATCCACCCACAGTCACATATAAAATAAATATAACTTTAAAAAAATTTCAACAGCGGGGTGGTGGTGGTGCACACCTTAATCTCAGCACTTAAGAGGTAGAGGCAAGTGGACCTCTGATTTTGAGGCCAGTTTGGTCTACAAAGCAAGTTTCAGAACATCCAGGGGGAAAAACCTATCTCAAAAAGCCAAAAGTAAGTAAATAAATAAATAAAATAAAAAATGTAAACAAGGAGGGAGGAGAATCTACTAAAACATAATTTGTTCAAGAATGCAATAATGATATATGATACCTTATGTACTAATTTGAAGATATTTTTATTTTAAATTATGTTTATACGTGTGCATCTATGTACGGGTTTGTGCACATGAGTGGAGTCCAGAAGGAAGTGTTGGATCCCCTGGAGCTAGAGTTACAGGTGGTTGGGAGCGACTTGATGTAAGTGCTGGGAAGTGAACTCAGGTCCTTTAGAAGAGCAGAAAGTGGTCTTAACCACTGAGCCATTCTCTAGCCCTGTATATGAATTTTAAAAAATAAAGATCATGTTAATTTTTTAAAGGAATGAAGAGTTCGAAACTCAGAGAAGCTATGTAAATTGCCTAAAGGCATCAGCAGGACAGCCAAGAATCAGAACATCTGAGGACAGAGTGGGGGATTCAACAAGAAGCCAAACCTGGGGACAGTCCCCAGCCTGCCGCCTACCTTCCAGGAGGAAGAGATTATACGGCATTGCCAACCACAGTTCTAAAGTGCTATGCAGAACCCCAGGGGGCATTTGTGGCTAGCCCCTAGCTGGAGCGCAACTCAGAATACAGCTCAGTGAAGAAGTGACTCTTGGGTCACAACCAAAGACCTGGGGATAGATAGCAGGGGAAATGGATGGCCTTTGTTTTTATACTCACACCATTGGCCCTGACCACAGGCAGGTGGGCTGTGTGATCTAGGATGTCTCAGGATAGCACCTGAGCCTGAGTCTGTAGAGGGTGAAGTCTCTGGCTTCTGCTCCATAAGATGGTTGGAGATACCTCCTCACTATCCCCTGAGAGCCCCTGCAGTTCCCACCTAGGTGTATCCCTCTACACGCTGGTGAGGCCACTCAGCAGGGCCAGTCTTCCTCCAGTGAGTGAGGGGAAGGACCACTGTGTCTCAACACTCCTAGCCTCACTTGGGACCAAGAGCACCTATACTTCCTCACTGGTCTCCCTGAAAGGGCCTGCCATCTCTGGAATGTAACTCAACCTGCTGGTCCAGAAGCTCCAGGGAGCACAGAGCTCCATATCCTTGAGAGCAATGATTATAGCTCCTCCCACAGCCCCAAGGCCAAGGTGTCTCCAGTCACCTGGGTCTCTCTGGTTGAGACACAGCTTTACCTTTGACTTCAAGCCCTGTGCTTTATAGAGTCGAGGGGGAGCTGGAGGATGCAGGAGAAGTGCAGAGGGGCCTGAATGGAGGTAGTGGGAGAGGTTTGCCTACCCACTATGAGACAAGGGTGAGGAAGAGGAGCCTGCCTTGAAATTCAGGGGGAAAGGCCTTCACATTGAGGACTCCATGCTGTACGGTCCTGCAGAAACCCAGCTTCACCCAGGAGTGCATAATGAAGGAGATGGCTGGTGCTTCCCAGGCTGAGGTAGGGGATGACCACTGACTGTCAATGTAACAGCAAAGGAGACACCTGGTGTCCACCTAGGCTGTCAGAAAGAGGGTCCAGCCCAGGAACATCCCATCCACAGCAGCCTGGCCACCACACAGAGCTGCCCCCACTGCGTACTTCATGTATCTGCTCTCTAGGCTTGTTTTCACCGTGAGAACTGGAAACTGAGGCAGGAGACCCTTACAGAGATCGCAGATCAAACTGCTCAGAGGCTGCTCAAGGGATCCAGGTTCCACCAAGCCTCCCCCAGGCAGTACCACCCTTTGCTCATCAACAGCTTTCTTAGGTCCCTCTTCCCACAATACTGTGAGCCTCTCCCCCACACTCCTGATCCTTAGAGATCAGGGCCTGCCCAGCTGTCCTCCCCCCACCCGATGGGAAGGTCTGTGCCCACTGATAAGGTCTGTGTGATGGTTTGTTTTAACTGTCAACCTGACATAAGCTTAGACTCAATCACTCGGGAAGAAAGTCTTAACTGAGGAGTTGTCTAGATCAGGTTATCCTGTGGGTATGTCTGTCGGGGACTGTCTCGATTATTACTTGGTGTGGGAAAGACCCAGTCTGCGTGGATAACACTGTTTCCTAGGCAGAGGGTCCTGGCCTGCGTGAGAGTGAAGAATCACTGAGTACAAGCAAGTGACCATACATGTATTCATTTTCTCTGCTCTTGGCTGTGGAGTTGACTTCCCTATAGTGATGAACTATAACCCGGAATCATGAGCTAAAAATAAATCCCTTTCTTCCCTAAATTGCTTTTTTGTCTAGATACTTTATCACAGCAAAGGAAATGAAACGAGGACAGCTTAAGAGGCGGTCACCATGGGACCACGTCACCAGGCAAGCCTGGACAGGTGTGACCTCTGCTGACAGTCCCTTCCCACCTACAGGATGGCAACTGACCCCACTAAGCCAACACAGGCAGGAAAACAGATGTGCGGTACAAGGTACAGGCAGGAGTATCCTTTGGGGCTGTGGATATTTGAGGCCCAGCCACTGTCCCTAGGTCCAAGCTCCAGGCAACATGTCCAGTCACCTTCACATAGTGGAGTAGAGACAAGGACAGCCCTATAGGGCCAGCCAAGGACCATGCTGGATTCAGGGACACACACACACACACACACACACACACACACACACAATGGAGGCAAGAAGTAGCACTCAGACCCCACAAAGCATGCCTTCCCAGATAAGCACAGGGCCTGAGGACTAAGGGGCGGCTCAGGGAGTTAGCACACAGCCTCTGGGGAGACTGGGGGCCATGGACTGCTTGGGCTCCCTAGAGGACCCACAAGACATGGGTCATCTGAGTGGCCGGATGCCAGGACAAAACCCACACCTACACTTTATGAGCCCCTGGTGCAGCACCTGCCAAGCACAGGAACTACCCTGTCCTTCAGAATAATGCCTGGGGGTCTGCACGTGCCCAGTGCAAAGCAGGGAACATAGGCAGGGTACAAGGATAGCCACTGCAGTCCCTAGGAGCAAGGACAAGAGGAGTGAGGACATGAAAACAGAAGGCTCCAGGCCAGGAGGCCAAGGAGGCCACCTTGCAAGGATGGAACAAGCGTCCTCCTCAGGCCTGTGAATTTTAGAACAGTGAGTACAGGGACGGAAGGAGCAGGCATTCTGACAGCAGGACGAGGCCCCTGGGGAATGAAGTGTGACCCAAGGACTGAAGGCCGAGGGGGTGGAGGGGGATAGGGGTGAGGGAGGTGTGTGCGGGGGGGGGGGGTGTGGAGGGTTCAGAATAGACATTCCATAAGGCATCCAGGCAGGTGGTAAGCAGGACAAGGTCCAGCCCCACAGCAAGGCAGGGAGAGCCACATGGCTAAGGAGTGAAAACATTCTTATGGAAAAGTTACCATCTACACAGCGCAGGCAGCAGTCCCACAGGTTAACTGGATACCACCCGGATTAAAAGAGCCTGTCCCTAAAAGGACACCATGAAGACTGGAATAGGTATGCCACACGGGCACAAAAACACCACAGTTGATGGAAGGCTGAAATGTCAAATTCGTAACAAACTCCAAGGATCAAAAACAGAGGAAGCCAGCCAGATCCTGTCTCACTAATAGAGTGAAGCATGTAGCTCAGTTGGTCATCTGCTTACACAGCATGCATGTAACCCTGAGCTTGATCGCAGTAATGTATAAACCATGCATGGTGGCACACATATGTAATCCCAGCACTCAAGAGGATGGTTAGGAGTTCAAGAACATCCTTGGCTGAGACTCTGTCTCAAATATAAAAAATAGGGCTGAGGAGATAGCTCACTCAGTAAAGTGATTTACCATGAGCATGAAGACCTGAGTTCAATCTCAAGAACCCACATTTTTAAAAAGCTGGGTGTCCTGGTGTGGCAGCAAATGCCTTTAATCCCAATACTCCAGAGGCAGAAGTAGATGTGAATTTGAGGCCACCCTAATCTATACAGCAAGGTCCAGTCAAGCCAGGGCTATATAGTGAGACCCTATCTAAAAAAGTAAACAAAAAAGTTTAAGCTGGTACAGCAGTGCACACCAGGTATGGAGACAGTGACAGGTAGCTTTTTGGAGCTTGCTGGTCAGCAGTCCTAAGTCTAACTGGGAAGTTACAGACTGATGAGAAATCTCTCAGAAAATAAGGTGGCCGGCTCCTGAGGACAAACATTTGATGTTGATTTCTGTCCTCCTTGAAAAAGACCTGTGGGCTTTCCGAACCAGAGCTGGAGGGCAGCATGGGGGCCCCTTAGCTGCCTTGTTTTGGAATGGTTGTTTGGAAGTCTGCAGCTGTTGAACCTCACCAGACAGTACTACAGAACTATGGGTTCCGCTGGCTGCTGGTAACACGTCAGGTGGAAGACACTCGGGGCTCTGTGCAGGCCTCAGTGTTCACGGGCACCAGAAACTGGGAGTGGCAGAGAGACCCCAAGCCTAAGACAGCCTGGGCCAGAGCAGGGCTTACAGATGTTGGTCAAGTGAATGCCAAGGGCAGTGACCAGATGTCTAGAGGACAGGTGAGTAGATACTGGGGGAAGGGAGCAGAGTGAGATGAGGGGAGCCCTGGATGAGAGTGAGATGTCTGGAAAGACATCTTTGGGAACCCACCCAGGAAGGCAGAGCAGGTAAATTACTGGTGGGACGCACTGAAGGAGCCAGGACTGGAAGACAGGGCTGCTGGAGCAAAGCTTTGGCTCTCAACAAGGACTACATGTCCCCAACAGTGCTACACACATTTTCATACTGTCCTTAGAAACCAGGCTACCGCCAGGCAGTGGTGGCACATGCCTTTAATCCCAGCAATTGGGAAGCAGAGTCAAGCGAATCTCTGTGAGTTCGAGGCCAGCCTGGGTTACAGAGTGAGTTCCAGGAAAGGTGCAAAGCTACAGAGAGAAACCCTGTCTTGAAAAACAAAACAAACAAAAAAAAAAGAAAGAAAGAAAGAAAAGAAACCAGGTTACCTGGGCTGGGGAGATGGCTCAGTGGATAAAAGTGCTAGTTACCAGGCCTGACAACCTGAGTTCATAGCCTTGGAATCCATGTAAACTGAGGCATGTTGTCTGTAATCCCAGCACTCTATGGTGAGGAGAGAGACAGAGACAGGAGAATCCCCCAGAAGCTCGCAAACCAGCTAGCCTGGAGTACACATACGGTGGCAAACACAAGGTAGAAGGTGTGGACCAACATCTGAGGCTGTCCTCTGACCTCCACATACACGCCACAGTACACACACACACAACCTCACACATAAATACGTACACACATGCACATTCATACACAAAAATAATCTTTTCAAGAAAAGCAAAGGCTTGCCCACTTAGAACCCACTCTCATACACCCTGTGGCACATGCTGCCATGCTAGGGGAGGTAGGTGAGACCAGAAAGTCTAAAGGCCCAGGGCTCTCACAGTGGACAACACTGCTCTGGGGATTACTCGGAGGAAAGGACACTGGCATGTGCCTGGGAAGGTAGGGACTGCAGTGGGTACCACGAGCCTCAGCAGCCACAGGCAGGGGAGTACCTCTGGATTCCCACGGAGCTGAAAGAAACCATACAGAAATGCACCCAAGAGACTAGCCGCTTGAGGCAGCTAGACTACATCAGAGGTGAGGAAAACAGTCCTGGCCCCACTCACACACAGAGGGGATAGGGCTGGGCAATGGGCCACAGCCCACAAGGTTGGTGTAAGCCTGCATGTGACCATCTCACTGTAGGTGATGTAGGGAACAGGAGGCTGGCCAGGACTGGGTGTACTCAGCTGCCCACAGAGTGACTTCACCTGTCTACAGAGTGATCTGGGGCAACTGGGATAACCAGTCAACTTGTTCCTTCATAAACAGGACAAGAAAAACTCTCCCCAGGACAGAGACCATGGCACAAAATTTAGCACAGAGCATAGAGGAGTTACATGGGTCACTACTGTCACCAGCCCTCAGACATGCTAGTGAAGGAACAGCTGTGAGGCTAGGGGATGGTCTCACTTTCCTTTTAAAGATTTTATTATTTTCTTAATTTGTATTTGTATGTGGGGGGGGGGTGAGAGGGGGCACGGGTGAGTGCGGGTGCCTCTAGAGTCCTGAAGAGGACGTCTCAATCCCTGGAGCTGGAGTTCTAGATCGTTGGGAGCAGCCCAATGTGTGCTGGGAGCTGAACTTCAGTCCTCTACAAGTATAGTACATACACACTCTTAGCTGCTGAGCCATCTCTCCAGCCCCTCATTTCCCTTTAAAACTCCCTGTAATGTTGTCAGGATGGTGCTGTTAAACAGTGTCTTAACCATAAACAGAAATCAAGTAAATGAGAGAGAGAGAAGGGAGGGCCAGGAGCATGCTGGAGCCATATCCCAGAGGCAGACAGGCATGCTGGGAGCTGGGGTGCAAGGTGTCAGCAGACAGACAGCAGGTTTTAGGGATTCCAGGAGGTGAATACTAAACCCTATGCTTGCAGTCTCCAAGGCTCACCTCAGACCATTTGTCCAGAACCCACACCTCATCCTCAGTTCTCCAACAAGCACAGGCCTTCAGTGCAGACCCTGGGGACTTAATTCCTCAGCAGTTCTAATTCTCTTGCTGAAGAGTCTTTGGAGGATGGCCAAGGCTTGGAGGATGGAGGTGGCTGCTTCACACTGGAGGAAAAGCAAGCAGCAGGGAGGAGGCCTAACACACACCCTCTTAAGGCCTTACCCAGGCTGAGCAGGAACATTACCTGGAAGGTTCAAGGCCTGGATGGGAGGTGTGATGGTCTGGATGAGACTGGCCCCCACAGGCTCATGGATTTGAAGGCTTGGTTCCCAGTTGGTGGACTGTTTAGGAAGGATTAGGAGGTGTGGCCTTATTGGAAGAAGTATGTCACTAAGGGTAGGCTTTGAGGTTTCAAAAGCCCACGCCAGGCCCAGTCTTACGCTCTTTCTGCCTCCTACTTGGTGGATCAGATGTAAGCTCTCAGCTACTGCTCCAGCACCATGCCTGCCTGACACCATGCTTCCTATCATGACCATCGAACCCTCTGAATCTATAAGCAAGCTCCCAATGAAATGTTGTCTTTTATAAGTTCCCTTGGTCATGGCGTCTCTTCACAGCCATACAACAGTCACCAAGACAGGCACCCCAGCTTCACGTTCCTCAGAGCCCAGCAGCGACTCCCTGGGCTCATTTTAGGCTTCCATTCAATGGCAAAGAAAACCACAGGAGGCCGGGGTGGCCACCATCCCTCCGTAACCTGAACCCAGAGAAAAAATGGTCTCAGCTATATATACTTACAGAGAAAAATAGCGTGCACATTGCAGCCTGGTAAACAGTCGTGGCTGACCCTGTCAGCCTGTTAGAGAGAACCAAAAATACCCCCTATAATTATGCTATTAAAACATGCCAGAAGAATGGACCCACCCCACTCAGCAAGGGTTCCTGGGATGACTACAGGGAGTCAAGAGGCTGCATATATTGGCTAAGGCATCTGATTATCACCCAGGAGGCTGGTCTGGCTGGTCAGTTCCCTTGTCCCTACAAGATGATGCTTGCTTCCCCATTGTGGGCAGTTCCCCAAGGGACCAGTGTGAGTGGCTACCTGGTGATATGTGATCTTCATGTATAAATCCAACAGACTCAGTGTCCAGCCCAGAGAAACGCATGAAAGGACAGAGGTGCCCTTGACACCAGAAACCTAGAAGCAACTGAAGGAGGGACATGAGGAGGAACCCCCAAATAACCACAGATGTCATGACTATAAAGGACAGGTGAGGTGACAGGACTGTAGAGGAGGCCACGTGCAGCAGATGCCACTCAGGCTAACCAAACCCTCCTGGGATTATGGATGGGAGTTGGAAATTAAAAGGGTTAAAACGGGCTGAGTGGTGGGGGAATCGGTGGTGGTGGTGGCGCACGCCTTTAATCCCAGCACTTAGGAGGCAGAGCCAGGCGGATCTCTGTGAGTTTGAGGCCAGCCTGGGCTACAAAGTGAGTTCCAGGACAGAGAAACCCTGTCTTGAAAAACCAATGAATAAATAAAAGGGTTAAAAGTAGAATTTATGCTCAGTTGACCTGAGCTTTCAACATTCTTACACCCAGTCACAGTACAAAAATATTAGATGAAAAGTTCCAGAAGTAAGCATTTCATCAGTTTGAAAAATATTTTTATTTATTTGTTTGTGTGTGTGTACATGGGGAGTGTACATGTACTATAATATATGGGTAACTCAGAGGACAACTTTTAGGAACCTTTACCCACTGAGCCATCTTGCCAACCCTTAAATAACTTTTTTTGGAGACAGTGTTTCACTATGTAGTACTGGCTGGCCTGGAACTCTGATATGTAGAACTAGGCTGGCTTTGAACCCACAGAGATCTGTCCGTCTCTGCCTCCCTGGTGATGGGATGGAAGGCTTATGCCAGCATGCCTGTCTTTATAACTGTTAATGCCGAATATGGCAGTAATTATTTAATCTTATTATTAGCTCTTGTGGTTAACCTCTGTGCCTAATATGTAAATCAAGCCTTATCACAGGTGTACATACAGAGTGATGGAGGACATAAAGAGTTAGTTTGGTACAATGGTAGGTTTCAAACATCTACCACAGGTATTTGTTTAAGGAAAAACAGTCCACTGACTATACTCCAAGTTGTCCACCGGGGTTTTTTGTCTGCTTTCCTGGTGCTGGGGACTGAATCCACGATCTCACACATCCAGGCCATCACTCTATAACTGAACTATCCCACCAGCCCTTCCTTTTGCTTTTCGCTTTGCAACAGAGTCTGGTAAATGATCCATAGAGTCCTTGAACCTGTGGTCCTCCTGTCTCAGCCTCCAGGGTAGTTGGGATTATAGGCCTTGGTCACCAAGAAGGCTCCACCAGGAGCATGCACCATACAGATAAGGAAACAACTATAATTGAAAACTTAGCTGGGGGGCATCCTCAGGCTGCACCCAGCCCCCCTCCCTGGCTCTTGCCCCTGGAGGCCCCTCTGCAAAGAGGGGACAGGCACAGGGAGGGCTCTTCTGGCCCTACCCAGCCCCAGTACCACTGTCTCTAGCAGCTCACCACCCACCAGGCCCTAGCTAGTCTCATTCTAAGGAGGCAGAGGGCCCCGGAACGCTACATTGACCTCATCTGGCTACCTATTGTCTCCCTCCAGACTAGCTAGCCCTCCATCCTATAACCTCCTCTTCCTGCAACTCTTGGGTTTCCTAATACTGCTCTGTCCAGATAGAGGAAGGAGCAGATCATTTTGGAAGGCACTTCTGGTGTGGCCCACTTAGAGGCATTGTTGGGGAGACCTGTTTGTAATATCACTATTAGGGAGTCCTTTGGGATGGCACTGTTGGGGGGCTCTGTTTTGGATGCCATTCCTGGAAAACACCATTTTGGATGGCATCACAGAGCCCCTTTGAGGGGAGCTCAGAGAGACTGTTTGCAGGTGTAACTGCTGCCTTTGAGCCTCTCTGAACAGCTGCAGGGAGCTCACAGTGCCCTTAGGTCTGGTCAGGAAGAAGTGAACACTCTTACCTCTACCACATCCATCAGTCCTGTCCCCCACCCCCACCCCAATGCCCAGGCACCACTGGCCTGGAACCAGAACTTGGCTCTTGGCTGCTACCCAGTACTTTGTCCCACAAGACCTAGATGAGAGGACGCATGAATGAACTCAGAGGGTTCAGGAAGCTGCACGCTATCTGAGTGTGTGGCTTGGTGTGCCATGCAGGGTACAGGGCTGCAGACCCCCTTGGGAACAGGTCCTATGCATGGAAAGTGAGGGCACCAGTGCCTACTTTTCCTAAGAAGCATCATCTATGCTGAAGGGAAGCCGGCAGTGGGAAGCCCCATTCTACTTAGCTCCCGGGAGACCTGACCTAGCCACTGATGGCCAATGACTGGCCTTGCACAGCACACATGGGAAAGCACTCAGAGGCTCCTAGCCGCCAAGACCAAGGAGGAAAGCGCTGGATGAAGGACTGGCCTTTCTCCAAAGGCAGCTGACCCAATCCACCTCCCCAGCCTGGGTGTGAGAGTCACAGCCCAGGGACCAGAGATCAGAGTCTGGAAGTGGTCTTAAAACTTTTATAGCTCCATTTACAGGAGAGATGAAGCCTAGAAAGAGGTTAAAGGCCAGGCAAGTTCAGAGCAAGATGAAGGTACCGGCTGCTATCTGCTGTCTTTCACCCACAGACTCCTCCACCCTCGGCACATGCTCCAACAGACTCCCTTTGTCCTCCCAGTGACCTTAAACAGGTACCTGCCCGCAAAGAGGGCAAAGGAAGCTGCATTTCAGGGTTGTCCCTTCCCGTCAATATGCTCTTGGGCCTGTGAATCAATTCCATTCCTCTATCCTAATCCTCAACAGCTGCATTCTGACATGGAGTCCAAAAGCCAACAGTGTGACTGGGGGGCGGGAGGGGGGGGGAGCTGAGCTTTAGTCACAGGAAGAAATGTATATGAAGAAGTAAACATCTAATTACACATTTCTAAAATCGGTAACAGAACCGAAAGGAGGAGGCCTCGAGCTGCGTGGCGGCAGCTCACACGGAGCCTTGCCCTCCCCAACTCTGACAGTGAGAAAGTAAACTTAGAGCTGTCAGTACGTGCAAGCAGAGACCCCGCCCAGGAAACAGCCCGGGACTAGGATCAGAAGCTAGCGCTCTGCCTACCCCAGCGAGGTCACTTCCTCTGCAGGACCCTCCCCTTGACTGCCAGTGACCACCTGCAAGAAGACGATGGTCTGATGTGTTATCTTCTCGCAGTTCTCAGATGGTCCCCAGCTCCTCCCCTAAGCATACTGGGCCCTAGTGGGTTCCCTGTCCTGCTTACTCATTCCCTCCCAGACCCAGCATGGAGGCAGGGGCCCACCCCTCTGCCAGGCCCCGTTGCCAAGGCTCAGCAGGGAGTCCCCCACAATGCTGCAGGGGGAAGTGGGACCTCACCCATTCTGTGGCTACCAAGACTGCAGCACCAGTAGCGGGAAAGCCTGGGTTCTCTGCCATCTTACTGCCCTTTCTGGCCCTGAGTTTCAGCAACAGATCTGACCACTGAGTGAGGACTGACCAGTTCCTGTCTGAGGTAGATGTGGTGGGCAAGCCAGATACATTCCCACCATGGACAGTTAAATGGTGACAATGAAAATATTCTGAGAAGAAAGGCATATCCCCAAGGTAAACAGTGATACTTCTCAGAGACGATCACTCAAGCCCAGGTGCCACTCTGTCACGGATGTGACAATTCCCCCCATGCTATGGCGGGTGCCATGTGTTTGGACCCTGAAAGCCGAGACCATGTTGTTTTACCACAGATCTTCCTCATTGGCATCCTCAGTGAGCTTTCTTACTACCTGGTTCTTGCTTGGTATTTAAGTTCCTGGCTCCCCTGTGAGGCCAAGAGACAGGAAACCTGGTCCTTTCTCTCCCAAGCACAAAACACCTCTCCTAGACATCTCTGGAAGCTTCCAGCCCTGGGCCCTGATCCCTAGGTCTCCAGGTCTCCAGGTAAGTCTGCCTGAGCTGGTCACTGTTCCCCTGAGGCTGGGGCATCACCTGGCTTTTCAGGTTGTCATCCTGTTAGGGGAGGGACAGGGGACTGAACACTCCAGGGTGACTCAAACCTCTGTGAAGGCCTGAGCCAGCATACAGGATGACTAACCTGCCTGATTTCCAAAACACAGAATTCAAACTGTTGAGAGAGTGGAGGGTGAGGGAGCCCACACAAGAGTGAATGTCCCACCTCCAGCAGGAGGTCCCTCAGAGATGGCTACACCGCTAGCATCTCCTGTGGCGCCGGACAGTGCTCCTGACTGACTCTGTGTCCCCTGCCCACCTCCCCCAGCATAAAGAAAAGTGTTCATGGCCAAGCCCACACCCAGACTCAGAGTCAGGGTAGGTGTGGCCTGTGCCTGGGTATGGTGTCATGAATGAACTTTATTGGGGGGACAGTTTGGGCCTAAGGAAAGACAGGAGTGTTAGTCATGAATATTCTTTTGAAAGCTCCCTAGGTGACTAACACACAGCCTGGGTGGGAACCCCCTGAGCTGGCAAAGCCTGGTTCACATCCTAACCAGACTCAGACTGGAAGCTTCCCCTGCCACCCACACACTGCAACTGAAAACTAGGGACCTCAGAGCCCTGACTGATCCTCAGGGGCACTAGCTGCAGCCTGGACCTGAGCTCACAGTTGATTTCAGTACTGCCCACACGAGCAAGAATGGTTTGTGCATTTTTTTTTAATGGCTGGAAAAAAAATATCAGAGTATTTCATGATGTGAAAACATTCACCATCTGGTCTGTCAGAGAAAACTTGGCCAACTTTGTTTAAGAAGTCTGTGGAAGAAGACCTCTTCGATGAAGATGAAACCTTTCTTCCCACACAAGGCCACCTATTGCCCGCCCTGCTTTTCGTGTCTCCAAGCACTGACAGACAGTTATGGAGCCTCAGGTGTCCTGAGAAACAGCTCCTGTTGCGGCTGTCCCTTTAAGAAGGGTACCTGTCTTGTACACTGTCCTCCACCCATTGAACTTATTTTTATAGTCTTCAGGCCAGTGAGGAAAACAAGCCACCCATGTGGGCCCTGGACCTTGGCTCTCCCGAGTCCTGGCTGAGCTGAGGACAGTGTCCCCTGGCCCCTCCTTTCCAAGCTCAATGGTTTTCATTGATTCCTGCCTTGAAAAATTTCCCCCACGTCTCACCACATTTTGGTGCTACAAATCAAAACTCAGCCTGTCTGGAAGTCACAGTAGGGTTTGCCCAGGATGCCTGTTCCTAAGACCTCTACCTAAAACAGGGTGAGCAAGCAGTGGTGTCCCTGGAGGAACTAAGGGGATCACACACAATCCCCCCACCTCCGACAGATGGATTTCACATAGGCAGGCAAACTTTCACAATGCAAACCGCGTCATCTCTCTGTGGGCTAACTTAATCTGAGCGTGGAGAAGGTCACATGTTGGGGTGTGTGTGTGACTGCTCCAAAAGGTATAAGGGTGTGTGTGTGTGTGTGTGTGTGTGTGTGTGTGTGTGTGTGTGTGAACATTTGGGTACGATGCCCTGGGTGAGGCTGGGAGAGCTGCAGAGGAGCCCAGCACCTATGACACAGAAGGAGAGGAGCTCTTTGCAAGCAAGGGACACATGCCACGGTTGGGGATCTCCAGTTCTGACACCAGGCCAGAGACTTCTGGGGTGCCCTGTGTCCCAGTCCCTCTGGAAGGTAACCAAGTGGGGCATGAGAAAGACAGGAGCTTTTTCCAAGGCATGGGGCAGACAGCCTCGGAACTGGGGCTAAAACCACTGGGGACTGCGCCTAGGGCTGAAACATTGTTAGCTCTGGTAGGAAAGGGCTGTCTTGAAAAGCTCCCGGCAGAACGCCGCCGCCTTCTCCCACATTGGTCAGGAAGTCGGGATGCAAGTTTGACTTTTTCTTTCTTTCTTTTTTAAACACCAGAGAGACTAGAAATTCGCGCTCCCCTCACGTCTCAGACGCTAACAGCCCCTCGCCTGGGCCTCTCCTCCTAGCCCGCGCGGAAACGCCCAACGCTATCTGGGGCGCTCGGGGACCCGCGCCTCGCCGCTGCCCGCCGCGATCCCACCCGGTGCCCGGGCCGGGCCCGCGGACCTCGCCTGCGCGCTCACGCCTCAGGAATGCGGTCGCCCTGGGCCGCGAGTCCCGGGGACTCTCCTCGCCTATGCTGGCCCGCGCGCACCCTCGCGGGGCCGGGCGGCGCAGCGCATGGAGCCCCCCCGGACGCAGCCTTCCGGCCCGCGCCCTCCACTCACCCGCCAGGAGCGTGCAGGGCAGCAACAGCCAGTAGAGCCCGGCGCCCAGCACGTGCGGCTCCATGCCCCGAGGCCCGGGGACCGCCCGGGGTCGCGCCGCCGTGGCTATGGGGAGGTGCGGGGGCCGGAGGAACCACGCGCCATGGCACTCAGGGCGGGTCTCCACACGTGTAGCGCGCCGCTGCTAGGACCGCCCGCGGGCCTCGTCCTCTGGCCGGGACCCGGGCCGACCGCGCCCTCTGGTACCGACGGCCGGAGCCCGCGCGCGCTGAGGTGTCAGCCCGCCCCGGGCGGAACTCCGGGCGGCTCTCGTTAAGGCCGAGCTGGGCCGGACGGCGACTCGGCGGCTCTCTCCCTGCGCCCGCCTGCGGGCCTTTATAAGCTCGGCCCCCGCCCTCTCCGGAGTGCCCGCCTCCGCGCTTCCCTCGACGGCCTGGCGCGCCCAGGCACCCCTCGCTGCCCAGCTCAGTCGGCGCGCGCGCCGGCCCTCCCGGTCTCGTTAGTGCCGGTGAGCCGGAGACCCCGGTCCGCACGCCTCAGAAGACCCCCCTGCAGCCCAGTGCAGTCACTCGCACAGTGCCGGGGTTGGGGGGCGCTTCTCCCGGGGGGCCGGAGCCTGGGACCCGGGGTTGGGGGGCAATACAAAAAGACTTCCAAGGCCTGGCTCCCCTGACCCTCTGTAGCACCCACCGCAACTGCGCCCCTCGGAGCTGGAGTAACTTTTCGCTTTGCTCCCCAAGTCTCGAGGACGCAGCGCCCCCTGAAGGTTGTCTGTTGTTTCAAGTTCTCCACTGTGGCACCGGCGGGCCACGCTGGCCAGGACTTGGTGGTTAGGGTGGAGAGACACTACAGCTGTGGCACCAGACAGCTGCATCGCCCACTGTGGTCTGCACTGGGGCTTTGGGATTGCTTCCAATCATACCTGCCCCACTGGGTGGTTTGGCCTTAATCAGTGTGCTATAGATGCTGCCAGAGCACCTGCTGTCCCGTTGGTGCCCAGACCAGGTCTGGGTCCTGCACGTGCGGGGTACCTCACCCAAGCCATCTTGGTTTGGCTCAGTCTTCCGTATTAAAGCGGACGGGGAAGAAGAAAGGGGAAAAGGCCCATGATCGGCATGCCCAGGCTCAGCTGCACTGGGGAATAAGTGGAAGAGGCTCAGGGCCCAGGAGAGATGGTGTGACCACTATTGAGCCTCAAGGCACCAGGGGCCTAAAGTCAACCAATCACCACTTTGGAATCTTCAAAACCACCAGAAATGCAGGCTTTCCCTGGACATTTACATTGTCTCCAACACTCCCCTCTAGTCTGGCTGTGAAGGGCGAGTGCTATTGAGGCCGAGACATGGGAAAGGTTCTGCAATCCATTCAAGCCTTCTTCTAGAGTAGCAGTTCTAAACCTATCAATCGTGATCCCCTTGGGGGGTCGAAGGACCTTTTCACATGGGTTGCATATCATATATTCTTCATATCATATATTCTTCATATCAGATATTTACATTACAATTCATAACGGTAGCAAAATTACAGTTATGAAGTAGCAATGAAATAATGTTGTGCTTGGAGGTCACCACAGCGTGAGGAACTGTATTAAAGGGAGGCAGCGTCAGGCTGTAGAACTGAAATGTTTGTGTCTCTTGATGTCTAAGTAGCAAAAGGTGAAAAAAACCCTAAAGGCAGAGGCACAAGCACTGTCAAAGAAACTAAACTGTATCCTACAGTGTTGTTCTCTGTAGCAGTTAAAGAGCCTCTAAAGATTCCCTGTTTTATAAGATGCAGCGCTCCCATTGGAACAATGGCGCCACCCTCACATGCAACAAGCATGCGGCCTCAGCCTGCATGTAAGCCTCCTACCCTTTGGTGTCATAGTCACATAGAGGGGTGTGGGATTGCCGGTGTGCGGTGCTGGAGTTTATATAGTGCTAGGGATCGGTCTCCTAGGTGGGGAGGATGGAGCAGGGCCAGAGGAGACAGAGGGATTCAGCTCTGCCACTAGAGTATCCACTTTGTCTGAGAGCTGATCCAGTCATCCCTACTTGTCTGTACTGGAATGTTACTTCTATGCAGAAACACCCTAAGTGTCTATTAGTGGGTGAATGGGTGGGCAAACAGGAGCCATCATGTGGTTGAGTGTTACCTGGCTATAGCAGGGAACCAAGTTATGGCATCACTGCAAACTAAACATCTGGAAAACACTGAGCCAATTGATGGGCATCTGCCACAAAGGATAAATAGTGTGTGATTCCAGAGGTTTGTGTCTGTTTGTTTGTTTTGTTTTTGATTGTTTGGTTGGTCTTTGAGTCTTCAAAAACCAGTTTTCAAGCAGAACTTGGAATTTGAGTGCTGAAAACAAAATTATCCAAATAGTGGACCAAAGGTCCATCAGTTAATGACTGCTAGACAAACTGTATCTAGCCAGTGCCATCTGGCCATGTTTTATTTTATTACCATTATTATTTGGTTTTTCAAGACAGGGTTTCTCTGTGTAGCTTTACACCTTTCCTAGAACTCACTCTGTAGCCCAGGCTGGCCTCGAACTCACAGAGATCCTCCTGGCTCTGCCTCCCGAGTGCTGGGATTAAAGACATGTGCCGCCACCACCTGGCCTTTTTTTTTTTTTTTTTTTTTTTTAAAGACAGGATCTCACTAATGCAGCCTTGACTGGCCTGAAATTTGTTGTGTAGAGCAGGCTGGCCTCCAACTGAGAGAGCTCTGCCTGCCTTTGCCTCTGAATGCTGGGATTATGCCTGACTTTATAAAAGTATCTAGATTAGGTCAGTTCAGACATGGAGAATAGAAGACTGCCAGAGTAGAGTGGGGAGGAAAGAAACTGTTAATGGGAACTTAAAAGGTTCTAGAGCGAGGCATGGGAGCACAAACCAGTCATTCCTAGCTCTCAGGAGGCAGGAGAATTGCAAGTTTGAGGCCAGCCTGCGCTATCTTATCTCCAAAAATTAAGAAGGAAGAGGAGGAGGGTTTTGAAAGTCCCTCAACTGCACACTTAAAAATGGTGGAGGGTGATGGGCCATGCCTTTAGCCCCAGGTCTCAGGAGGCAGAAACGGGCAGATCTCTTAAGTTCGAGATCACCCTGGTTTACAAAGCAAGTTCCAGGACATCCAGGGCTTCACAGAGAAACCTTGTCTCAAAGAAAGAAAAAGAAAAATGGTTAAAATGCCAAGCTGATGCTGTGTGATTTACAATAGCAAACAGTTTTAAGAACTACAAGCCTGTTGACACATTTTCAAATAGCACATCCTAAGCCCCCTCCACCCACCCCCAGAGGCCGCCCATGTTGCCGACTTCTCTAGTATCTTGCTTCCTTGACTCCTGGCAGGCAACTGTGATATTTGGGGAGCTATTATTTCAGTTCTCTGAGTACATTTCTGTCAAGTGTCAGTTCCCATTCCTGGAAACAGAAAAATTCATCAATCACTGGAAAGGGGACTAGTACCTGCCTTTGCCTGCAGATCAAGGACTCTTCCAAAGTGCTGTTTTGGCCTGGACACAGAAACAGGCTCTATCAAGATGCCACCCTAGTAGATGGCATTCCCATCTCCTGCCTCCCTCCATCTAGGGTTAGCAGCTGGTGGCCCCAGAAGGTCTCTCCAGATTGAGAGGACTCATGTTGGAGAACACACCTGGAGCTGTCACTTCCCCTCTTGCCTTCACACAAGCCAACCACCACACATGGTCATAGACACCCTCACCTTCCAGAGCCTGGCAGCAGTCCCGAGAACTGGCCTTTCCCACTCTTTCCCACTTGAAGACCCATCCCAGCTCTGTTCCCGTTTGTCATGACAATGGACAAGGGTCTTGAGGACCCCAACTCCATGTCTATTGTTTGGAGTTGTATCTAGAACCTGCCTGCTGCCTAAGTGTCAGGTGGAGTTGGAAGGCTGGCCATTAAAGCTGAGCATAGTGGTTGGTACACACTGTGAGCCCAACATCCAGGTGGCAGGGACAAGAGGATCACAGCAAACTCAAGGCCAGTCTGGGCTACAGAGTAAAACCATGTCTTAAAAGAAAGAAAAAAGCTGGGTATGGTGGCACATGCCTTTAATCCCAGCACTTGGGAGGCAGAGGCAGAGGTAGGTGGATCTCTGTGAGTTCAAGGCCAGCCTGGTCTACAGACAGAGTTCCAGAACTGTTATGGCTACACAGAGAAACCCTATCTTGAAAACCAAAACCAGGGGCTGGAGAGATGGCTCAGAGGTTAAGAGCACTGGCTGCTCTTCCAGAGGTCCTGAGTTCAATTCCCAGCAACCACATGGCGGCTCACAACCATCTATAATGAGATCTGGTGCCTTCTTCTGGCGTGCAAAGTTACATGGTGCTAGAATGTTGTATATATAATAAATAAATAAATCTTAAAAAAAAAAAAGAAAGAAAACCAAAACCAAACAAAATACACACACACACACACACACACACACACACACACACACACCCCAAAAAGCTGGGCTGGCTTATAATCCCAACACTTGGATATTGAGGTAGGAACATCAGGAGTTCAAGGCCAGCCTAGGCTACCTGAAACTCAGTCTCAAACAAACAAACAGTTAAGGTTCTAAAGGCCAGAAAGATAGCTGATCTCAGTGAGTAAGTATGCATGCATCTGGACCTACCTCAACTGAGTGTGCCAGGCTCTGCTAACTCCCCATGGAAGTCCTTGACTTGGAGGAGGTGGGAATGGGGGGTGGATTGTGGAGGGAGGCTGGGGGGGGACAGGAGGAGGGAGGAGAGGGGCATCTGTAGTTGGTATATAAAGTGAACAGAAAATTTCTTAATAATAAATTTTTTTTAAAGACCATTATTTTAAAAAAAGGTGCATGTAACTAAGTCTGATAACTCAAGTTGGATCCCTCAGAACCCACACTGAAAGGAGAGAACTGGCTCTTAAAAGTTGCCCTCCGACTTCAAACTACATGCTGTGGCACAAACACACACACATGCAGACATACACACACACACACATATACACACACACATACATACATACACACACACATACACACATTGCCACATACACACACATACATACACACACACATACACACACAATACAACATACACCACCAGCACACATAACCACACACATACACACACATACATACACACACACTACAACACACACAATATACCACACACACATACATAACATCACACACATACACACACACATACCAACACAACATACCACCACAACATACATACACACATACCCCCACACACATACATACATACAACACACACCATACACACACACAATACACCACACACATACACACACATACATACACACACACATACACACCACCACATACATACATACACACACACACACATGCAGACATACACACACACACACACACACACACACACACACACACACATCAAATAGTTGTTTTTCAAAAAATAAAGAAAACTAAGGTTGGTAGTGGAGACCCCTCTGGGAAGCGCGCCAGTAGGGCCTGTGGCCAAGAGCCTTTGGCAAATTACTAACAGGAGTGGGGTGGGGGCAGGGGCCAGTGTTTCAGCCCACACTCATGTGAGGAAGATGGGGGGAAGGCAGCCAGATTAGTCATCAGCATTTTCCAAAGGAGTTCGGCATCAGAAGGATGTGTGTGGTTATACTAGCCCAATCTAGGCAGTGAAACCAGATCAAGGCGGGAGTGGGGATTTTGGAAGGACAAGCCCAAGCCAACCAGAGAACGATGGCTCAGACCCAAGCCCCGAGCTGCATGAACCACACAAATGTCCCAGGGAGGTTGTTTCTAGACAGGCCAGAGAGGAGCTGTAACAGACGACCTCTGTCCAGCCTTCTATGGCCCTGAACTATTGCACTATCTCTAAAGAGCAACAGTAGCTGAGTGTCTCTCCCAGAGAGGGTGCAGGCCTTCCAATAGAGGTCAACACTGGAACAAAGTGAGCAAGAGACAGCGCTGCTGTTAGCTCTACCACATGCTCTCTAGGCTGGTGAGTGTTCTTGGCCTCTCCATGCCCCCACCGCACCCCGTCTCCTCAAGGTCTGGCTCCCCCATCCTGGCCCGTGGGGGCAGGGAACCACAGCATGGCCTCTTCGGGGCCTGATCAGAGCCAGGAGGGAAGGGACAGGCCTGTGTGCAGACTTGGTTACCCCAGCCACTCAGCCTTTTCCTGCCCACAGCTGGGTGTGGAGGCGGGGCCCCGTGCAGGGGTGGAACTGCTCACCAACTCAACCCCTTCCTCCTTTTCCGGAAGCTCCAGGAGGGGTTACAAAGAAAGGCCCGTCCCCACTCTGGAAGCCTCTCCTATCTCTTCATGACCTGGCTTTCTTCAGTCTGAGGGTGCCCAGGTGTCTCCCGGCCCCTGGGGAAGAAAAGTTACCTGCTTCTCAGGGAGGGGCAGAAAGTACACCCATGCTGGCCACAGTGAGGATAGCCTTCTTCTTGTGCCCCAGGGGCCCAGGTCAGGAGCAGAGATGAGAGATAAGAGCTTGGACATCCAGGCCCTAACTGCTGAATTGTGTCACTCCTGTCCTTACAGGTGACAATGACCAGTACTGACAGACCTCTCAGTGACCAATCTTTACGCTTACCTACTGTGCATCTGCACAGTAGCACCTCCGAGAGCACCCAGAGTGTTTCCCTCTGTCATACAGTCACCCGGATACCGTTTCTGAGCCCCTTAGCTGCCCCGATCACCACCATGTCTGGACATCTAAGGTGGATGAACCGTGTGTCAGCCCTGCCTCCTGGGTGTAACCATGATGACCATGGGTCTGAGAGCTCCTGGGCTATCTCAGTGACTTGGCATGCCCAGGGCCAACACAGAGAGTCACAAGTTCCGGGCCTTTGACACCACTGCCAATGCTAACTACCAACCGCAACCAGCAAGCTGCACACCTTGTATCCATAGGCAACAATGAGTTCTCACCAACCCCAACCTTAATCGTGCTCCTCCTAACCTGCTTTCTGCTGTAGTTCTTTGTTGGCAGGGAGTATAAGATGGTTGGAGCAGCCGGGCGGTGGTGGCTCACGCCTGTAATCCCAGCACTCGGGAGGCAGAGGCAGGCGGATCTCTGTGAGTTCGAGGCCAGCCTGGGCTACCAAGTGAGTTCCAGGAAAGGCACAAAGCTACACAGAGAAACCCTGTCAGGGGGGTGGGTGGTGGGTGGTGGTGGTGGTGGCTAGGACACACCTGTACCTACGTGCCCATTTAAATGGGGCATAGCTGCCCTTTGATAGCTATAGGTAAATACCCAAGTCCAGAATGGTGGCCAGCTCTTTAGAGCACCCTTAAGTGTGACTGAGTGAGTGCCCAGCTTCATGGAGATCGCCCAGCCAAGACCAGCCTCTAGGGCCCTGTCTGTCCTGCCTGGTCCTCCTCGCCTCTCGCACTGTTCCCTGAAGGAAGGACTGGCCTCAGAAGAATCCTTGCCAAAGCCTTTAGCTCCAGCTCTGCTTCCCTTGTGTTCCAGGTGAAGAGTCCCCAACCCTTGGCGTGGGTGTGGCTCAGTGGTAGAGTGTTTGCCTGCATGTGTGTAACCCTGGCTTCCATTGCTGTGTGTACACACTGCCCTGTCCCCTGACACAGTCCCTACTGTTAGGTGGCAAAGGAACCCAGAACAAGTCTCACTCTACCCGTGGCTTCTCTCAGCACTTCTCACCCCACCCCTACCCTAATCTCCCTCCTAGGGGCTGGCTCCCCCACTCCCCCAGGCTTCTGGTCCTATGTAACCTCAGCTATTTTGGTTACATGCTCTCTTGGTCTTCTTCTCTACCCTTTTCAGTCTGTGACACACACACACACACACACACACACACACACACACACACACACACACACCGCCATGGCCCAATTCCGCCTGCTATCCTGGTTCAGTCTGGACCCTTCCACATGCCTTTGGCTGTACTCTCCTCTTAGCTACAGTAAACCTCAACCATACCTAGGAGCAGGCCTGGCCTCATATTTTTTCATTCACCTCCTACAGCAGTTGTTGAGGAAGGTAAAAATAGACCTCAAAGCCAGGGTCCCTGCAGGTTCAACACCTCACTCCTGAACATAGCATTCCCCACGACAGCTATCTGTGGCTTCTCATTCTCCCTGAGGACCTCTCTCTCACCTCTGGATTCTTTGAGCCCTCCACTGAGCTGGTTTTTAATTATGGTGGGTTTGTTGCCCTCAGGGGAAAAGCAGGGCCATCAGTCAACAGGCCCAGCGCCTCTGGTAGCACCTGGCATGCTTCACTCCTGCTGGCTGTGAAGGTTTTCCTACTGAAGAAAGACAGGTTCAGTGAACACCCGTTACCGCAGCCCTGAGCTGGCCTTTAGACAGGTCACTGAGAGATAATGTTCCCTGCGGGCCTCCTTCATCACCTCCTTGTGCAGGGGCACATCTGAAGGCTGAACCAAGTCAAGGTGAAATGTAGATACCCTCTTGGAAACCTCTCAGGCACAGCTTGGTGCAGGAATGCTGAGAATCCCCTCCTAGATTCCAGGTCGGGGATGGATGGCCTGGAAGACCAGAATGTGCTCTCAGGGGTGGGGCCCACGACTGGCTCCTTCTGCCATCTGTCAGTTTATGTCCCTCCAGGGCCTGGGACCTTCCTCTTTCCCTCAAGTGTGTCTTTCTCTTCCTCCTTACCACAGACAAGACTTCATCAAAGGCCGCTAAAGGTCACAGGTCCAGCCCCATGACTTCAAAGCTCAAGTGCCCCAGCCTAGAAATTGTGCTGCTTTCCTAAATGCCTCACCTGTCACTGTGGCACATCACATTTGCCACCATAACTAACTGTGGGTGGGTTCTGTTCTTCAGCACGGCCCAAGAGGCAGGCCTACACAGGCTTATAGATCACCTACTGAGGCAAGTGGGTCAGCACTTTTTCTAAGAGGGGTTGAGTTTCTCGTGCAGGTCCTGTACATGCTGCGTCTGACCTCAGGTTTGTTTGGGGGTTTTTGTTTTGTTTTTTTGAGACAGGGTTCTTCTGTGTAGTCTTGGCTGTCTTGGAGTTTGCTCTGTAAACCAGGCTGGCCTCAAACTCAGAGATCCACCTGCCTCTGCCTTCAGAGTGCTGGGATTAAAGGCACGCATCACCAATGCCTGGCTTTTCCCCCCTTTGTTTTCGAGATAAGAGTTTCACACTGTAGCTCAAACTTGAGGCAATCTTCCTGTCTTAGCCTCCTGAGTGACTTTGTCTTAAATGCTATCCACCCGTGAAATAAATGCTGTGGGCTTTCCCAGATAATTATATTAGCTGCTCTCTAGCTCCCAGATCCATGCAGATTCCCCGCCAGAAACAGGAAATCAAGCATTTCCTATGGACTGGAATGTTCTAGGACCCAGGGGATCATGGGAGCTTTTTATAATGTAATAGACCTTAGACAGCCAGCCTCCCAGAGGCTGCAGATGCATGGGAGTTGGCTATTTAGGCTTGCTGGCACACTTAAAGCGGTACTCTAGAGAGGTGCTCTGTGAGCTCTTCTGGGCCTCCAGGAGCTTCTGCTCTTCCTCCAGGGACTAGGAAGGCCTGGGCAGAGGAGCAGCAGAGCAACAGCAGCCCCTGTTCCTGTTCCTGTTCCTGTTGGAAAGGGTGCAGGGGAAGGGACGTGGGGATGAGCCTGCTTGTCTCACTGTGCTCAGGCCCTGGCTTTCTCCTAGAAGCTCTGTCGTTTTGGGGGATATTGGAGGTAATGCCAGGGCTTTATTGAATTATTCAGACAGTTTCATGATTTTTAAATTTTTTTTTTATTTAAATTTTTTTTTCTTTCCTTTTACATACCAATCCCCGTTCCCTCTTCCTCCTCTTCTCCCGCTAACCCCCACCTCTCCCCATTCCATCCCCATCCCCTCCTCATAGAGGGTAAGACCTCCCTTGGGTAGTTAATACAGGCTGGCATACCAAGTTGGGGCCAGACCTAGCCCCTCCCCGCTGCATCAACGTTGAGTAAGGCATTGCACCATAGGGAATGGGCTCTAAAAAGCCAGTTCCCATACCCGGGATAATGCCTGGTCCCATTGCCAGGGGACCTACAAACACATCAAGCCATGCAACTGTCACCACATTCAGAGGTCCTAGTGCGGTCCCATGCTGAGACTGGTCCCCAGCTGTCAGTCCAGAGTCCATGAGCTCCCACTAGCTTGGGTCAGCTATCTCCGTGTTTTTTCCCATCATGATCCTGACCCCACCTTGCTCCCATAATCTTTTCTCCCTCTCTTCAGTCTGAACTCCAGGATCTTGGCCAAGTGCTTGGCTGTGGGTCTCTGCATCTGCTTCCATCAGTCACTGGATGTAGGTTCTATGATGACAATTAGGGTAGACACCAATCTCAGTATAGGGAAAGGCTAGTTCAAGCGCCCTCTCCACCATTGCTATGAGTCTTAGCTGGGGAGTTTCTGGGGTTCTTATAATTCAAAGATCCTTTGCCAAGAAGGAGAGGCTAAGGATGTGGTCATTGGTGGGCAGTGGTGGGGAGCAGGTGGATAGAAACAGTGGGGGACCTTAGCCCAGCTGACCAGTGATCCTAAAGCAGGGCACCTGCGCCCAGAGCCCTGAGGTCCAATTGCTGCACCAAGTATGTGACCTTCCACCAAACTTACCAGGCTCTGCAACCAGGGCCCTGTGGCATAGTTGGCCCTGTTAGCTGACTGTGCAGCTTGTTAGTGAGGATTCTGTGCCCATGAAACTTGTACAGCTCCATCTGTGGTCAGGGTGGCTTGCTGTCTAGGCTGCCACCGTAAGTCATTTCCTGCTGACAGAGTCTAGGCTAGGCTTATCACCATGCCCTACGTCCACCAAGCTTTACAGCGCCATCTGAAATAGGAGGTACAAGAGAGGAACTGAGTTCCAAGAGGTTCAGCACCCTGTCTAAAGCTATTCAACCAACAGAGATGGAGCTATGAACACAACCAGGATGATAATGGCAGGTGATGATGGTGGTCTGATGATGAGGATAGTAATGGCAGTGATGCTGGTGATGATAATCAAGATGATTTTGGTGGTCAATAATAAAGAAAAATGTCAAATGTCTCATTAAAAAATTCTATTATCCAGGTGTAATAGTGCATGACTTTAATCTTAGCACTTGGATGGCAGAGGCAGGCAGATCTCTTGTGAGTTCGAGGCCAGCCTGGACTACATAGTGAGTTCCAGGACAGCAAAGCCTACATAGTGAGACCCTCTCTCAAATATAAAATAAAATAAAGGTGTACACCTTTAATCCCAGCATTCTGGAGGCAGAGGCAGAAGCAGGTCGATCTGTGTGAGTTCAAGGCCAACCTGGTCTACACAGTGAGTTCCAGGACAGCCAGGGCTATGAAGAGACCATGTCTCAAACAAACAAAATAATAAATTATTTATTTATTTTGAGAGACATTTGAGGCATAACTGATACAACTTAATTACTATAAGTGTTGGGTTTTTGGTTTTTTTGTTTGTTTTGGAGCTGAAGATCGAACCCAGGGCCTTGCACTTGCTAGGCAAGCTCTCTACTACTGAGCTAAATCCCCAAGCCCCCTTGTTTTGTTTTTTAAGACAGGGTTTCTCTGTGTAGCTCTGGCTGTCCTAGAACTCACTCTGTACTTCAGGCTGGCCTCAAAACTCCGAGAGCCATGTGCCTCTGCTGGAACGAAAGGTATGCACTACCACCACCACCAGGCTATTACAGGTATTGCAACCTGGTGCTAGAGAGATGCCTTGGTTATGAATACTGATTACTCTTTCAGGGGACCCAGTTTAGATTTCCAGCACCCAAACGGCAGCTCCCAGCCACCATCTGTAATTAGAGTCCCAGGGGATCCAACATCTTCTGGCCTCCGCTGGCAATGCATGAATGTGGTACACAGACATACAAGCAGTGAAAGACCCATACAAAAGCAAAACCAAAACTGACAAAATGATTGCCACCTGATTCTTACTACTTTTTTGTAATGTACTAGGAAAACTTGAAACCACACAGCTCACACTGCATTTCTATTGGAGAGGGCCATGTTAGATGCCCACAAAAGGAATGCAATGGTTACTTGTCACCTTGACAGAATGCAGAGCCACCTGAGAGGCAGGCCACTAGGCATGCCTATGAAGAACAATCTTGATTACATTAATTGGAGTTAATTGGAAGACCCACCCACTATGGGTAGCGTCATTCCCTCGGCAGGGGATCCTAGGCTGCATAAGCAGGAGAAGCAAGCTGAGCAGTAGCATCCGTAATTCTTTGTTCTCTGTGCTTGACCCTGGATGTAATGGGATCAGCTCCCTCTCAAGCTCCCTACCGTTGTGACTTCCTCGTCGTGACAGGCTGAGATCTGAAGTCTTAAGCCGAATAAACCCTCTCTCTTCAGTTGCTTTGTGAGGGTATTTGGTCACAGCAATAGCAAGGGAACTAGAAGGGCAGAGTTAGCCCTCTCCCCATCTGATACGTCCTGAACCAAGTGTGAGAAGAGGGCTTTGTCAACAGCTCCTCCTCCCCCGGGTCCTGCAGGAACCTTGCCGTGAAGCAGCTTCCATCAGACCAGACGCCCTGGTGCTGCCTAGGAGACTGAATCTTGGAGGGAGAAGCAACTGCTGGTGTCGCTCAACCTGTGGCCAGCGGCAGCATCTTCTCCGTGGATCCTGCTCTAGCTCATCCAAAATGGATTCCAAGGTGGTCTGGCAGACAGGGAGCCAAGCACAGATCAATCCTGGCTAAGACCCAAGTGCCTTCATTGAAGGTGAAAGCTGCCTGCCTCTACGTGGCCTCAAACCTTGAGTTAAAAGCCAAGACCACAAAAAGCTCCTCCGTGGCTGCAGGTGACTCACAGATCCTCAGCAGGTCCCCGAGGGGTTCCACGTTGGACCAGCCATCTGTTACAGTTTCCTGTCTGGGAGTGTGAAGGAGAGCAGCAGATCAAGAGCTGGAAGAGGGAGGAGAGAAGGTCCGGTGCCCTGGCTCACCAGCCGTATGCCTGGAGCCTCGGCTTCTTCATCTGCACATCGGTATGACCTAGGGAAGCACTTTGAGTGAGTCAGAGAAGGCACGCCAACAACAGGAAGCAGGGCTGTCTTCAGCAAACCTGGACAGAAGCCATTCTCTTTCATGAAACAAAGTTGAAGCCAGTGCAATGGTGCGGCACGGTCACACTTTCTTGTCCCTGTTCCTCGTGGATGGCACTGGGATGTAACCCAAGAGCAGAGCTGCAGCTGTTTATTCTGTGCCTGTATTGAGGTTGGAGCTTGGCAAGGCTCAGGGAACCACAGTGGGTTCTAGGGAAGTTAGGCAAGGCCAGTGTTAGGATCTTGCCCTCACTCGCCCACACACGCAGCTTGGGGTCTTACATCTTACATCAGCAGCAGGTGCTGGCAACTCTGTACCTGCCTGAAAAAGCCGGACGTGGACCCCCACCCTCTCTGTGTGGTCTCTCTCTGTTCCCGCCATCTTTCCTTTCTCTCCAGGCCTGGCTCTCCTCCCTCCTATCCCCTACTTCTTCCTAATAAAGCTCTTTGTAACTCTGGTAGCTGTGGCCATGGCCCGTGACTTTTCCTCTGGTAACCAGCGCCACAACCAGCGCCATGTATCATAACCATCAGCCAGAACATGGCTATCATCAATACCGAGGACCTATGGCAACTCTAACCATCCTCAGGTGGTGAGAAAAAACAATGATGGTCTTGATGATGATGATGATGATGGTGAAAGTGGTGATGACTTACTTTCTCCGTTGTTGTAACAAAATACCCATCAAAAGCAACTTAACAGGATTGAGAATCACCATGGACACACACCTTTGGGTGTGTCTCTGAGCGTGTTTCCAAAAGGGTTTCACTGAGGAGGAAGGACCCAGCCTGAGTGTGGGGGGTCACCACTGTATGGACTAAATGAAAAGAAAACCGAGCATCAGTGTTCACTGCCCCTGACTCTGGCGCCCCGCACCCAGCCGCTTCTTGTTCCTGCCGTCATGCTTTCTCTGCCTTGACGAACTGTATCGTCACACCACAGGCTAGAAAACAAACTCTCCCCTCATCAAGTGGCTTTAATCAAGCCTCATGTGGATTGTTTTTGGTTTTTTTGTTTTAAAAAAAAAAGGGGGTGAGGGGGTCTCTCTATGCAGCTCTGGCTGACATGGAACCTGGTCTATGGAGCGAGTTCCAGGACAGCCATGGCTGTTGCACTCACTCCGTAGACCAGCTTCCATGTCAGCCAGAGCTGCATAGAGAGACCCCCTCCCCCGCTTTTAGAAAACAAGGGGGGGGGGTTTGGGGATTTAGCTCAGTGGTAGAGCCCTGGGTTCGATCCTCAGCTAAAATAAATAAATAAATAAATAAAAACAAGAGAGGAAGGAAGGTAGAAAGGAGGGAAGATCAATCCCTCATGGACATGCCCAGAGGCATGGTGACTCTAAATCCAGCCAAGCTGATGATGAAGAGTAACCCTCACAGTTCAGATGGTCGAGTGCTATTGCCTTGTATGTATAATGCCTTGGGTCCCATTCCTTATCACTGCAAAACCAAAACCAAGGGAACCTATTCCAAAACACCCGAGTTGCTGTGCCTGGAGTTACACCTGTTTGCTTGCTGTCTTACCTTGAGAGAGGCCACTAGCACACAGGGTGGTAGGTAGTTCCTATCCGCAGATCATTCTCTAATCCTAGGAGAACATTTGATTGGCTCAACCACGCATCACTTATCTAATCAGCTGTGGCCAGGAGGCAGCTGGCTTTGTCCTGTCACTGAGGCAAATCAAGACTTTCTGAGGGGCTCCAATGCTGAGTCATCCCAAAGACCTACTTTCCAGGGGTGGCCATACAAATGTAGAATGGTTACTATGGCTGTTCCTAAGCATCCAGAACGTTGGCTGTAAGGCTCCAGGGCATACCACATTCATACTGAACTCATGAGTTGAGAGCACCAAGTCTCGAAACTCTCGCTACTTCTAACTAAGTCCCGGCCCTTCATCCCACAGCAGCAGATGCATTTTAGACTGATGCTCTGGACTATACAAGCCCCCACCTCCTGGGAACTATCTTTCGGTCCTTACAGCTAACCAGGTCTCCCAGGTCCTGTTTCAGCGCTGTCCCCTCCCTTCATGCCCTCCCTCCTCCCTGGGAGCCACCTTTGCCTAAGACGGGCATGGCTATTCCCTCCAGGAGTGTTGGGAGCATTGGGTGGCGGTGACTTGAGGAAAACAGGTGATGAGGAAATCAGTCCTTCGGCGTAGCCTTCCTGATTTCCCATGCCTCCAGTCTGCTTCCTGCTCTGGAGCCCCTCCCAGAGCCGGCCTCTGCACTCCATAGCCCGGATGTAGCAAGAGACACGAGATACTTTTGGAGCCTGTTCGGCTGCATGAGCCGTCCAGGATAAATTCATCGCGCGCCTGGGACCAAATATTCAGCAGTTGCTTGTGACTCAGATCCAGCTACTTTACTGGTTTGCGAGACCAGGCTGTTATTCTGCAAACAGCAGCAGGAGTGTCTTCTTTCATCCGATCGCCTCTTTGCCTGGCTAGGAGCCACTGGCTCGTAGCCGCCCCATTTCGTGTTGCGAGAGACGTGGAGTTGAGACCCGTACGCGCCAGAGCCTAGCTAGCGTGCGTAAATGACGGATAGCGCATGTGCTAGGCCGCACGTCTGTGCGCCAGTGGTCAGGAGTCCAAGCTATTCCTGTCCACCCCCACCCCGGGCCGCTCCCTTTCGCGTTTGCTCAATCCAAAGGTGCGGCAGAGGTCCCGCGTGACGCGTGAGCGTCTTGGTGCAGACTAGTGCGCATGCTCTGGAGTATGCACATTTTCCCCCCTCCGAGAACTGCGCTTGATGGTACGACCTGGGCGGGGCGGGGCAGAAGCCGCGAAAACCGCGCGAAATCCGCGGGAACTCGCTTTTTGGCGCCATGGCGCAAAGTCGTGTTACGGATTTCTACGTGCGCCGTCGCCCGAGCCTTACTGCTCCGAGGGCCAAGTCGGCCTGTCTCACCCCGAGCCCCAGTGGGCTTGTGACCCCAGAGTTCACCCGGAGCAGCAGCCGCAAGCGTGCCCGTCCCTCCACCGAACCCAGGAGCGATCAGCCCGCGCCGCCCGCGCGCCGGAGGCTGCGGCTTCCTGGACTGGTGAGGCGCGCGTGGGCCCCCAGAGGACCCCTGGTTAGGAGAGGAAACCCTGGCTATCGGGCACTGAGGCAGGGGACTGGACGCCAGGACTGAAAGGAAGACCATCAGGCTGGCCACTCCTTTCTTTCCTCAGGGGAACCAGCAGCTGCTACAAGAGGGGTCCTGGGCTTGCTGGGAGGCTGCAGCAGGCAGGGGGTGGGGGTGGGTGTTCAGCAAAGAATTGGGCTGGAGTTTCTGAAATAGAAAGAAAACACGAGAGAGTCAGGCCTGGAAGCTGCTTCAAGGAGGAAGAGGCCCAACCAACCAGGTGGATCTTTCCTGTGTCATTAGACGCCTCAATTGACAGGCAATCCCCTAGAGCCTGGCTCCAGCCCTCGGGGTCCAGTGAACTGACAACCTGGTTCTGGCTGTGCAGGCCAGTGCTCTTCCTGCAGAGCAGGTACCCCACCACCATCACCTCACCCCCAGTGTATTATTGATCTGTGGCTTCTTAATTACCAGGACTCCTGCCCCGCTACCCCAGCTGATCCCAGCTCTCCAGATGACACTGGCTCCCCAGTAAGCCCATCTCCTGTCAAGAGAATAAAGATCACCACTGTTTCTGAAGGTCCAGGCCCCGCCACAGCTCAGAAGCAGGACAAGGTAAGGCTGGACTGAAGGTGGGCTGTGGGCAGGGTGATGGGTAACGAGTAGACCTGAGGGCACCTCTATCCCTAGGTCTCCTCGGAGGACTCTGTCTCTGAACTCCAGTCCTGTCTGAGGCGGGCACGAAAGTTGGGAGCCAGGGCTCGGGCCCTGAGGGCCAAAGTCCAGGAGAATGCTGTGGAGACTTGTACACCAGATGCCAAGGTGCCCACAGAGCAACCATGGTGAGTCCTAGTGGGCCACAAGACAAGATCCAGGGGAGGACAGGCTGTTAGGCACTGTAGGGCCTGAGTGGGTGGGTGGTCTGGGTGCTGTGACTTCAGGGGAGACAATTAGCGTGGCCACGAAGCTGGGAGCCAGATTGCCTAGACATATATACACCACATATCTACTCACCAGCACTGTGCCCTTCTCCCCCACCTGAAAAGGACATGGTCACTCCTGCCTTTGGCTCATTCTAAATACTATGGGCAGCTGTGGATGCTGTGCCTGTCCGTGTCTTTATCTGCTTCTCCAAGCTGAGGGTGCTGGGCAGGCGGGTGAGGCAGAGATGGTGTGTGGATACTGTCCTCACGGGCGGCAGCAGATCTACAAGGACTTTGCAAATGGGTAGTTAGTGTTGAGGCTTTGGTTGTAAAGGGCTCTGTTACCTTGTTGTCTGGTGGTGGTGGGGTCACATGGTGTGGTTTGGTGGTCTGATGAGATTGCTTCCCATTGACAGTGTCGAGAAAGTCCCTGCCTACCAGCGCTTCCATGCCCTGGCCCAGCCTGGTCCCCCTGGCCTTATCCTGCCCTACAAGTATCAAGTGCTGGCCGAGATGTTCCGTAGCATGGACACCATCGTGAGCATGCTTCACAATCGATCTGAGACTGTGACCTTTGCTAAAGTCAAGCAAGGCGTCCAGGACATGATGCGCAAGTGAGTGGCGAGGGAGTGTGGGTTTGGTTGCCCTGGGAGTCGGATGCCAGTCTGCATGGTCCTTCTGACCCAGCCCTGTCTTTCTTCTGTAGGCGCTTTGAAGAGCGCAATGTGGGCCAGATCAAAACCGTGTACCCCACATCATATTGCTTCCGCCAGGAAAGCAATGTCCCCACTTTCAAGGACAGCATCAAGAGATCTGATTACCAACTCACCATAGAGCCCTTGCTGGACCGGGGTGAGTCTTTGTCGAGGCCCTGGGTGTGCTCACTAACCTTGGTCTTGGGGGTGAGCATGAGGTGTTGGTATCAGGCCTAGTTTTTGGATTTCAGTTGCAGGTGGGCGGACCTGGGCTCACCATGTTTCCTTCTTACAGAGGCTGGTGGTGGTGCCACACAGCTCACAGCCACGAGCCTCTTACGGCGCAGGCACATCTTCCGACAGAACCTGGTGGAGCGAGTCAAGGAGCATCACAAAGTGAGTGCTGGGGTTTGTGGAGGCCATTGAGCAGGTTCAAGCCCTTCTGTAAGTGGACGGTGGCCTTCTAAGTGCCCTGCTCCCCTTCAGGCTGTCCTGACTTGGCTGCAAATACAAAGGTTTTTCTCTTACTCCCTTGCTGTGGATATCTTAAAATGTGAGGAGGGTTGATTCTGTTGCTGACACCTTCTGTGCTATAGGCTGGAGCTGGGGCAGAGCTGCCTGGAACCCAAAAGCTGGGGGGGGGTCAGGATTTCCTTGAGACCCTGAGAGGGTTCTCGTGTCACTGTCAACCATACCTATATGCTAGGAACACGCCTCTCTATACCTGGCTGTGTACCTAGACAGAGAAAGGCTAAGTTGTTCGTTCACCTGGGTTTTCTTTTTAGCTGGAATTGAGTAGCCCAACGCTCTCCCTTCCCCCCAGGCTTTCCTTGCTTCGTTGAATCCCCCCATGGCCGTGCCTGAAGACCAGCTGACACGCTGGCACCCACGCTTCAATGTGGATGAAGTGCCTGATATTGAACCAGCCGAATTGCCCCAGCCTCCTGTCACGGAGAAGCTCACCACTGCCCAGGAGGTGTTGTCCCGAGCCCGCAGCTTGATGTCACCCAAGGTGAGGCGCTCTAGCCTCTAGAGTTCATCCCTTTCTTCTCAGGGAGTATGGCAGCCTGACCCCAGTGGGTGGAGGTAACGGCTGAGTGCCTCTGGGTTTGTTACCTGATAACTTTCTCAGCTAAGGGCACAGAAATAAGATGTGCCCTGTGTCCTCTCACACTCATGCATACACACATACACACCCTCACCGCAACAGCTCAGCTGGCTGTGTGTATCTGCTGGGACTCCAAGACTAGGGAACTTGGCCTGGAGAGAAAGGGTCCCCTCACAAGGCTGGGGCAGTTAGTTACCATTTGTGACATCTGTCCTGTGCCTACTCTGCAGATGGAGAAGGCCTTGAGTAACCTGGTCCTGCGCTCAGCCGAGCCTAGTAGCCCTGGGTGCTCTAGTCCAGCACTCCCAGCCACCCCACCAGCCACCCCACCAGCAGCCTCTCCCAGTGCCTTGAAGGGTGTGTCCCAAGCCTTGCTGGAGCGCGTAAGTCCCGGGTAATGGGTAGGGGGCCTTGGTGACGAGGGAACCTTGGTAACCATTTGCTGCTGACCCACTTCATGCAGATAAGGGCCAAGGAGGTCCAGAAGCAGCTGGCACAGATGACGCGGTGCCCGGAGCAGGAGCTTCGGCTACGACGGTTAGAGCGCTTGCCAGAGCTGGCCCGTGTGTTGCGTGGTGTCTTTGTGTCTGAGCGCAAGCCAGCGCTCACTATGGAGGTGGTCTGTGCAAGGATGGTGGACAGTTGCAGAGCTGCCCTGAGCCCAGGTTTGTACAGAGCAAGAGAGAGGTGAGGGTGGGCATGGGCATGGTCAAGCAAGCTCACTGTGTCCTTGGCAAGAAGCTGGGGTCCATTTCTGACCAGGGGTAGTTTGCTTGCCCTGGACTTGTAATCCCAGTTCTGCCGCTTAAGGCCTAATCTCTGCTTTCAGGCCTGCTGACCAGGCTCGCAGTATGTGTGTCTTGCCCTTGCTGTTCATTCCCCTGGTGCTTGAGAGCAGTGCCCAGGGACCCCCAGGCCTCTGCTTGGCTCCACTGCACACAGCAGTGGTTAAGCCTTGAGAAAGGCCTGTTGGGGGCAGGGGTGGGAATGTAAGGCACCAGGCTGGCTAAGTGAGCTGAGCAAGTCATCCAGGCCCTGTGCTTAAACCCACAATGCACTTCTGCAGGGGAGATGGAGAAGCATGTGTTGCTCCTATCGGAGTTGCTGCCAGACTGGCTCAGCCTGCATCGCATTCGTACTGACACCTACATCAAGCTGGACAAAGCTGCTGACCTAGCTGGCCTCACCGCCAGGCTGACCCACCAGGTCCACACTGAGGGGCTGTGACCAAGATCTTCACCTGCTGGTCCGTTTCCTTTATCCGTACAACACATCTGAGCTTCCCTCTCTCCATGTCACAGGCCCCAAGGGCCTACTGCCAGTATGGGCAGCAATTGTGCCCATGGGCCTCATAAAGTGTGGGTGTTGGCTTTGGTACCCCAGGCCCAGCACTTGTGTGAGTGTTGGGGAAGTAGACTGGGAGAGCAGAGTATGTTGGACGTCCATCCCACAAACTACTCATCTAGTCAAGGCCCAGATGGAAGCCCTAGGCTAACCTAGCCTGCTCCTCCATATTCGTGATAGCTGTCTTACTTAGAGAGCTTGGACTTCTGGCTAGATTTCACAAGGACAGTGAGTTCTGAATGGCAGAGTGAAATTGGGCCTTCTGTATATAATAAAATCATGTAAATAAAAGTACTACTAAGATTAAACTGACAGGTCACCATAAAATCCCTTTAAATAATGCCCTGCTGTTGTGCCATGTTTTTTTTTATTTGTTTGTTTGTTTGTTTGTTTTTCAAGGAAGGGTTTCTGTAGCTTTGGAGCCTGTCCTGGAGTAGCTCTGTAGACCAGGCTGGCCTCGAACTCAGAGATTCCACTGCCTCTGCCAGGATTATAGGTGTGCGCCACTACCGCCCTGCCTGTGTTTTCTTTTATGACTAGCAAGACCAGGCCAGTAAAAATCCGGGTGAAAGCAATCTTGCTGGGGGTATGGATGAATGGCCGAGCGCTTGTCTGGCATGTGCAAGGCTAGTTCTGTCCTCACAACCTGCTATTGCTGCTCAACAAAACAGGATTTTAAGGTGGTGACTACAATGCCCTCAGGCCACCAAGGAATGGTCCAGAAAACTCACATCAAAGGGAGACTGCTTCCTAGGGGGCTGTGGCTTCTATGCAGAGTTGAGCACCATCTTCCCCCCAACCCCATCATGTCAGCTGTGGAATGGGATCCATGCAAGACAGTGAGCACCATGTGTAACAAAGCTGTTTATTGATCTTGCTGTGTCATAACCTACAATAGTACAGCTCTGCGTCAGGACTCAGCACATACAGAAAGTGCAAGGGCCCAGGTGGTCCATAGGCGTGGTGCCCACGGAAAGGGCAGCTGGTGGCTCACAAAGGTCACTTGGGTGCCAGGGCCGAGCCGCTGTCCAGTCATAGATGCTGGGGGCTGGGGTATAGCAGCTATTCCAGCCCCTGGTCATTCATACTGCAGAAGAGAGAAGAATGGCACAGTCCCTAGCTTCTCTCTGCCCTTCAGCGAGGTCAGCTCCACCAGGCTCACACACTCCACCACCTCGGCCCGCAGCTGGCCCAGCAGCTCGCAGGCCGCACGCATTGTTCCTGGGGGTGAAGGGACAAGGAAAAGAGAAGGTAGGATGGCTCTTGGCTGAGTCAGCACTCCAGATAAGGCTTGTCCCTTTGGAACCTTTTATGCCTTGGAGTGGCTCTTACCTCCAGTGGCCAGGAGATCATCTACAACAACCACTTTCTGCCCAGGTTCTAAGGCGTCTTTCTGGATTTCCAGTTCAGCCTGCAGACAGGAAGCGTTAAATCTAGGAGCTAACATGTAACCACCACCCCTAGCCTTTCCAGGTTTCCTGGTGGTATAAACCTAGCCCTGAGCTCCCACATTTACTATAGACAGCTACCCACTGCCCAACTGATTACCTTGCCATACTCCAGAGCATAGGAGACCGACACTGTAGGGCCCGGCAGCTTTCCGCGCTTCCGGATGAGCACACAGCCCAGCCCCAGCTCCTGAGCTAGGGAAGGGCCAAACAGGAAGCCCCTGGAGTCTAAGCCTGTTAAGGTGAGAGAATAGTATTGGCTGGGAATACTAGGCCTTACTAGCTACAGCTAGAAAGCTGAGGGCTATTGGGCAGCATCCTAGCATTGGGGGTATTATTTGTCTCCTGTACAGCTCAGGGGCACTTATGGTGGCTTTTGCCACCTCTCAAAAAAACATGTGCCCAGGAGCACTCTACAGTACTGGGGTACATGACTCCAGTCCTCTGGGGAGGCCGGAGCTGTAGTGGGGAGAAAGCATGCCCTAATTCCTGGAGCATGGTCAGAGGGTACCAATAAGAAGTGAAATGGGCATCAGTACTGTGGCCCCTGAGCTCTTGCCTGGGCTACCCTTTCTCTGGGGTTCTCACCCTCTGGGACACGTCCAACTTCCCTGGTGGACATTCAGCTACCCTAGGGTGTTTCTGAAGTCCAAGCATGGAGCCTGGTATACGACAGGTGTTGAGCACAAGATTGTGTTGGGGAAGGAGAGAGACTCTGGCAAAGGCCAGAAAGAAACAGCCCCTGAGGCTACCAGGCTCTAGGCCTGCCCAGGCACGCCCCTGTCTGTCCTGAGGCTACCGCATTTTTTAGCATCTAGCTCATTCTAGAAGCTGCCCCTAGCGAGGATGCCCATTTCCAGGTTCCAGGGCCTTCCTCAAAGTTCTCCTGAAACACACACATGCTCCTTACAGTCCTGCTGCCAGGCTGCTAGCCAGACTCATTTCCTAAGGGAGGAAAGGCTGGCCCTGAACAAGGACAGAGCAGAGTTTATCTTTAGTAGGAACAGGCACTGAGGGCGGAAGTCAGAGGACCTAGCAGGGGTAGGAGACGTAGTAGTCATCCAGGGTCAACACCGGACTGACAAGGAGGAAGAGGGTGCTAAAGGAGGGTCAGGGTGGGTGTGGGGTTGGCTGTGGGTGACACGAAGGGAAAAAGGGAGGGCCTAGATAGTGGGGGACCAGCAAGGCCTAGCATGGCCACTTGCCTGCGATGTAGTCGATCTTGCCGCCATGCGTGGACTTAAGGTGATTGGCCAGGAGGCGGATGGAAGCTCGGAAGGAGTCGGGGTCCTTCAGGAGGGGCGAGATATCCCTGGGAACAAGGACAGACTGGTGACCGGGGAAGGCGGGGAGGAGGCCCGGCAATATCCCCGAGACTGCCCAGGCGCCTGCGCCAAGAGCTGAGCGCTGGGCGCCAACGCCTCGCGGGCTCGTGACCGCACCTGAACAGCACGCCGGGGATGGGGAAGTCCGGGAAACTGCGGATGCGCTGCGCCACTAGCTGCAACTCAGGCTCCGCCATATCCGCGTGCACTCAAGAGAAAGGGCGGAGGGGTGTCAGCAGGCTAGGGTTAAACTAGTCCCTGGAACAAGGGCGGGGCATCCTTGGTGGGCGGGGTGTCCTTAGGGAGAGGTCCAGCAGGAGGGGCGGGACTAGGAGGGGGCGGGCCTCTGGGGGAGTAGGTTAGGGGGCTGGTGGCCTCTTGCAGGAAGTAGCAATTTTGCTCGAACCCTAGGTGACGTCAAACTGGAAATCTAGGGTTATTTCTGGTGGAAAAAGGATACGCGCCTTGGTACCCTTTTTGGGTTCTGGCTCCCGCACTTTTTCAGTCCCGCTTCTCCCAGGGCCAGCCTTCTGGACCTGGAGGGGCCGGTGCGGATGTTGCCACAGTCCCTTTGCTCTGACACACAGTGCGCAGAGCGAAGGGATTGAAATTCAGCCCCTGCTTTCCGGGAATTAGCCAGGAAGGGAGCTGGTGGATAGTTTCGAGTACAGAGGTGCGCGTGCATTGAGTATGGCCTGAAGTGGAGAGGGAAAGCAGGGTAGCACGTCGGGGTGGGGGTTCTTACCTCGAGGCCACAGACCCTCCTGGGCATCTGCAAGAAGATGTACCCTCTTCTTTTGGGGGAGAGGAACCGAAGATCTGGATAGCCAAGGACAGAGCGGGATCTACCTGCCCAGATACAAGACTGTCCTCCGAGTATAATAGCCATTATCATCTTCAGTGTGGTATAGTGAATAAATACCCCCCCAATAAAACTTATCTGGGGATCAGAGGACAGAGCTAGCCACTAGAGTACACACAGAGGCCAGACAGTGGTGGCACACACCCTTAATCCTAGCATTCCGGAGGCAAAGATCTGTCTGGATCTCTGTGAGTTCAAGGCCACACTGGGAACAGAGCCAGGCAGTGGTGGCACACACCTTTAATCCCAGCACTTGAGATCTCATGCCTTTGCTTGGGAAGCACATATGCCTTTAACCCAGGAAGTAATATGGCAGGACCCAGAAAGGTATATAAGGCATGAGGAAACAGGAACTTGCTCTCTTTCAGTGGAGGATTTTGTAGGGGTAAGAACTAGTGGCTTGCTCTCTGCCTCTCTGATCTTTCAGCTTTTACCCCAATATCTAGCTCTGGGTTTTTTATTAATAAGACCTTTTAAGATTCATGTTACAGTGTGGTTGTAATTACTCAAAAGAAATCCTACAGATTGGGCCTATGTCCTGTCAAAGGAGAGGGTGTAAGAAAGGTCTAATAGATTCCAACCATTCCTTTCCTCACCCCCCACCTCCCTGCCTGGGGCAATTCTTCTATCTGTGGTAGTCTCTGGAGATGCTAGAGTATCCGGGTGGAAGGTTAACTGAAGGGAGGCTCCACTATGCATCTATAGGGAAGTTGTCATCCATGCTGGGTTGAGACTTTTCAGTTAGGATGATGGAGCTGCTTTGGGGTCATCTGTGCTCCTGCAAGCAGTGAACTCATTAGATGCAACTGTTACTTTGGTCTGTCGTTGGTATTCTCTCTGAGACATATAGATGTTTATGTCTCTCCAGGGGAGGTTCATGCAACAGGTACATGGGACATCTAACATACAATGTCTCCCATCATCTCTATTTTAAAAACCAGGATAGGTGGGCATGGTGGCACAAGCTTTTAATCTCAGCACTCAGGAGGCAGAGGCAGACAGATTTCTGAGTTCAAGGCCAGCCTGGTCTACTGAGCGAGTTCCAGGACAGCCAAATCTACACCACAAAGAAACCCTTGGCTCAAAAAACCAAGAGAGAGAAAGAAAGAAAGAACAAAAGAAAGAAAGAAAGAAAGAAAGAGAGAAAGAAAGAGAATAATAGAGCTAACACACCTCCTATTTCCTTTATTGGTCTCTCAATCTCTCTTCGTTATCATTTTCCAACCTTTACAATTCAGCTTTGGCACTACAATCATTGCAGAGATGTGAAAACTTGTTCATGATGGACAGACAGCTCCCATGAGCTTTCTGGGAAGGGGTTTTGGAGATTATATCTTGTAGCCTGCATGTGACTGATGGCAGGTACTGCAGAAATGGACCCATAGTGTGCTGAGCCAGAGCCAGAAACTTAGGCTGTCGCCTTCCTGTCTTGATGGAGCAGTAACAACACCTTGGGCTTGGTGATGTGACATCTTTGTCTCTTGTTTGCAGCCAGTGGGAAAAGAGGGAGAGTAACCCAAGGGAGTTGACATGGGGGTAAGGACTGATGGCCAGGCACATGGTGGCTCCATGGCATAGCACTGAAATCTCCACCTCTGTCTAAAGCACCAGCATTGAAATATATGCAGAAACAGTGAGAAGGCAAAGTGACAGCCCTGCAGACCCTGGGCTGGAGCTCTGGGTCATGGTCAAGGGCAGCAGGGCAGTAAGAACTGCTTCTTTTTCAATAGCCAGTTGGGAAGATGGGCTGCAGTGCCAGAGTGGACTCCAGGGCCAGGTCTCCAGTATACAGTCTTGGAACCTTGCTACTGGTTGCAGAGGCCATCCAACCAGTGGTGGGTGAGCAGAGGGCAGCTGGTCTCTTTCGTCCATCAGTCCCAAGGCCAAAGCCTTCCGGACACTTGCAGGGCTGACTGGAGATTCTAGTCTTGGCTAATGGGGCCAGGAGCACTTCTCAGGGACAGATTCAGGAGGTGTCAGACACTTCCCTAACTTTTGACAGCCTGGGGGTGCCCAATTCTAGAAAATGAAATTTAAGGAAATAAACTGTAGTTATTCAGACTTGTCTGGGCACAATCAACAAGATGTGGACCTCCCGCCTCACCCACCCACTTGGCTGTAGTGCAGAGACACCGCTATCTGCATGCCTTCCAGAAGCTGGGAATGTGGAGCCCCAGGACCTTCTTCAAGCAGCAGCTCTGGCTCTGCAGAAAAGGAGGTTGGTGGGGCTGGCTGGAAAGCACGTAGTAAGGAAAGCGAGGCCCAGTAAGGGAAACCTCAGGGCAGAGCCACCCAACTGCTATATCTCAGGCAGCTTCCAAGTGCGGGAAGCCAGGAAAAGAGGCTGCTTTTCTACCGACTCCCTGGTAGACAGACAGGGAGAGGGGCCATGTCTGGGTGATATAGATGGTGAATTTCCACGATGGCCAGCTTCTTCCTCCCCCTCCTGCCTTGTCACAAAAGCCTGGCAGCTTAAGAATGAGCTTTGTAGACTTCTGTCCCCCACCAGCAGGCTCCCCACTTAGGGACTGGCTCAACCAGTTCAAGGCCTGCTCATGACACTCCACACATCAGTTCTGGGCCTATCACTCACCCACCCTAGTTTTCTTCAAACTGACCAACCCTAAACTAGGGGAGGAGAACCTTGCAGAGACTTTAAAACCCCAGCCCTCAGGAAGAGACTGGATTTTTTGCTTCACAGAGGGTTTGTTGTTCTCCATGTCTGCTACATGTGTGTGTTTCCTCACCCCCAATAAATGCCTTCCTTCAACCACTGATTCCGTGTGCTGCTTGATCTTCCTCGGATGCTACCTGCTGCATTCCAGACTTTTAATTATTTGATTGGCAGAGAAAATGAACTTGATCCAAACCCTAGACTGTGTCACAGCAGCTTGTTAGGAAAAGACCCAAATTCTCCCCTAAGGCCACTCACTGGACTAAGCCTATGCTACAGAGCAGCTGCAGACAGAATGGGAACAGCAATGCCCCACCATGAGGACACTCAAGCTCTTGAGGCCCCAGAAACCTGGTAGTCCTAAGGAACTCCTGAACTAGCACTATCATTTAGAGGTCAGAACACTAGCATGGTAGGGACTGTCTCCTGAGCCAGACTGCTGCCGTCCTCAGGAGTTTAGCTGGGCTTGCTTGCAAAACATCATGACAGCTTGGTTTGTTGACTACCGACTTTCCTTAAGGACCACCAGGAGAATCATGGGACTCTCACCTGAGTATCCAGCCACCCCTCCTAGTCAGTTGCATGCAATTCTGCCCTAATTGCAAGCAGCCTTAGGGGATTGGGGAGGGGCTAGAGTATACAGGGGAGCTCTAGCTACACAGCAATGGGGGAGTCATCTTTGCTGGGTATAGACCTTCCAGTATGGCTGCTTTAAGTAACCCACCTCCCCTTCCATGTTCCTGCCGGACCCAGCCCAGTCCTGAACAAGGATACTCACCCTCCAACAATCCTAAACATTAGTGGGATGTTGTGCCTTTCCCTCCTATACTGCCCAGAACAGTGATTTCTACTTTGGTGCCTGAGTACACCTTGCCAGGCTGAGCTGCATGTGTACAGGGAGCCAAGATGTCCCAACATTGGATGAGACCAGTGTCTGGCATGGGTAGCAGTAGCCAAGCACAAGCAAGCCCCAGCATGCACACACAGACCACTCACCATGACAGCCTGGTTACACACATTGAGCTGGGGCTGTCCAGGGACCAAGGACTTCTGGTGCTGCTGGACAACCTGGGTAATCCTGCTAAGGACATCCTGGTATTCATCACTGGCAAAGCTGGAGAGAAGGCGGCTCTGGTTACAATTGTGTCCAAGGACAATCATCTCCTGGCAGGCAGCTTAGGAGGTTCACAGACATTCTAGGACATGAAGTGGTCTAGCCTGGAAAGCCTGAGACCTTGAGCTGTCTCTAGAGGTGGGAAGAGCAAGGATGGCAGTCTGAAGTCAAAGTGGGCTGTGGGCTCCCATGTGGTGACCCTTGAGCCTCCCTAGAGGCTGTGTGTCTGTGAACTGCTCTCCTGTTGTCAGACTCTGCCAGAGGAAGGAAATGAGGG
This sequence comes from Onychomys torridus, assembly GCF_903995425.1. Lineage (NCBI taxonomy): Eukaryota > Metazoa > Chordata > Mammalia > Rodentia > Cricetidae > Onychomys > Onychomys torridus. The sequence continues at coordinate 50,587,682 of NC_050447.1, forward strand.
CCTAGGAAGCTGAGCCATGGCAGGGAGTCCTCCTCTGTCACTGCCAGCATGACCTGTGTGTGATGAGAACCCAGGGCTCTGGGTTGGAGACTGGGTCCTGAGGACTGGGGCCTCCCCCTGGGAACCGCCACAGCAGTTGCTACTGTTTTGAAACACATACACATATGATACGTGCTATTTCCTTAGAAAGTCCTGTCTTATGTTGAGAAGGGGTCAGGTACAGATGGAAAGAATGCAGCACACACAGCCCTGAAGTTCCAGCATAGACACCTTCAGAATTTGATTCATTTTTCACTAAGAAGACAGGTTAAAGGAAGCACCATGCAGATAGCACATAACCAACCTCTGGACCATCACCAGCTGGTACTAAAATGAAGCTGCAGGACGTCAATGGGGACCAAGTCTTTCTGCCATCTTACATCATGTTTGCTGTTGCCCACACCACGTGTCCTCAGGGAACTACAAACGAAAACCCATGAGCTGCTACATCCCACGGAACAAGTCTGTCCCTGGGCAGCATGGGGAGGCCATGAGGAGGCAAGGCCCCAGCCCTGGGAAGTGGCTGGTGGTTCCTTAAAGGTTAATGCTAAGAGGAGCATGGTGGCTCACACCTTTAAAGTCAACACTCAGGAGGCAGAGGCAGGCTGATCTCAGTGAGTTTAAGGCCAGCCTGGTCTACATAGTGAGTTCCAAGCCAGGGCTACATAGTAAGACCCTGCCTCAAATAAATAAAAATTGAATGCTAAATTCCCCTCCCAGACAAGACCAATGAAATATATTTTTCTTTTCTGGAGGTGCTAGGGATGGACACACTAGACAAGCACTCTCCATTGAGCTATATATCCAGTCTGTGTCCTGTCCTGTCCCATTCTGTACACTCCCCCTTCACCTGACCATTCCAACAAGGTCCAGCCATACCCCTGTACCACAGCATCTGCTGGACTGTCAGGGAGCCCTTAGCTGGGTGTGAAGCAAACCACAGCACACTGTGGGGTGCGTGGCTCAGCACAACACACACCACTGCTACGTCCCGGCAATGGAGTCAAGTGGGCAGACCCTGGGGCTGTGTACATGCAGGGGGCCAAGCTCAGGCTGCAGATGAATCTCAGATATCTGCAACTCAGGATCTAACAAGACATGGGCAGAGAGAATTCTGCACGTGAACTAAGTCCTCAGATTTCTTCATGTCTCAGGATGACTGGTAAGAAGATGACCACCTGGTCTGTACCCTGCAAGACCCCAACCATCACTGTGACCCCAAGGGAACTGAAGGCCTTCCGAGACTGTACTCCAACCTTGTGCTGGGTCTGGCTGGCCCAATGACAGTAGGGCCACTTCCAGCACAGCAGCCTCCTAGGAAGAGGATGAGGCTCCTGGGACTCAGGTATGGCCTAGTCCAGCTCCTGAAGACTTCAAGGTGGCTGCCAGCACCAGCGCTTTCTGTCCACATAGATGGAGTATCTTGAGACACACATGATGGGGCTGAACTCGTGTTGGTCTGTATCTTCAGAGGCTTGCCTATCCCCACACCCTCCAGCCCTCCCTATGCTATGCCCTCTGTACGCCCTTCTCCTTGTGTGCTGCTGTGTTCATGGCTTGTTAATTCCAAGGCAAGTCCTAGGCATCCCAAAATCCCTGCAGGTTCTGTGGCCAAATATAGCTGTTGTCCCATGGCCAGCTAGTGCTAAGGACTATGTCCCAAGGCTCCTAGTCTGTAACAGTCACCTTGCCATTCAAGAGGCTCAGTGCAGGAAAGCAGCAAGACAGGTGAAGCCCACAGAGTGCCTGCCATGGGGACATTGTCTCCAGAAATTCACCTCTGGCTTTCTTTATGCCCTATCTTGAGAGAGTCATGTCCTTGGGCTAGAAGGTGGCTTTGGGGCAGGGGCTGGGTAGCTGCTGCAGCAGTGGAATTGTGCAGTCTTTACTGAGTCTGGCAGGTGGAGCTCACCTTTAGGAATTGAACAGGCCTAAGGAAGAGGCATCTCAGGATAAGAAATTCCCCAAGGACCCAAACTGCTAGATGTGGATTGTAAATGAAGCAGGGACATCACTGTGACCTTTGAGTTGATCCTGAGGGCATGAGGTGGTGGCCAATCACCAATCACATAGGCATATATATATATATATCTATATATATCTATATATCTATATCTATATCTATCTATATCTATATATCTATATATATCTATATATCTATATCTATATATATATATATATATATATATATCTTGTAGGATAGCAAATCAATCCTGCAGCCCCACCGTCCCTCATTACCAGAGCTCCTATGGTTTGTGACATTTATGTCCTATGGGCCTTGAGGAAATGCCAGTCTCTGCCTGAGGGAAGGGAAAAGGGGGCTCCATACAGCCACAGTTTGGAGGCCAGAGGGTTGAAGTTGGGCACTGCAGGGCCACACTCCCTCTAGAGGACCTTAGAGGCACCTTTCTGCCTGGTCCAACCCCTTGGCTCAGCTTTGCCTTGTCCTTAAGCAGTCTTTCCTCCTTGATGTCTCTGGCCCCTCTTCTCTCAGAATAATGCCCCACCACTATCTAGGATGACCTTATTGTCATCTTGACCGTAACAATATCTACAAGACTGTGTTTCCAAAGTGTTGCCTGAAGACACACAGCTATTTACACGGGATGTGGGAGCAGCCTTAGGGACCTTTTCTGGTGTCTCAAAGTCCTGTTTTATAATCTATTAGCAAGTCAAGGCCTGTCACTCAGCCAGAGGCTATGCTTTTCAATCTGCAGAAATGCTGTAGGACACAGGACTTGTATTCCGGGACCCCAGGCACCAACCATCCTGCTAAGGGAGCAGTGTTAGCCTCCTGGGGAGAGCCGGAGTGAGTTGGGCCAAAGTCGGCTGAGGAGCTCTAGTAGATTTAGACTTTGGTGGATGTGATGCCAGTCACTGTGTGTGCAGTGACTTTCAAGTCTTACTGAGAAAGGGGAAGGCAGGAGGGGTGTCCTTGAACCCTGCAGTGGTCATTTAACTCACCAGGATTAGTCACTGTGGGTAGCCAGGAATAACGACTCTGGAGTTCAAGGACTCCTGCCTAGTGGGGACCACTAGGCAGCCCTCGGCTCCAGGATCCTGGCCGTCACCTGAAGCACTTTACTCCAGAGTCTAGGATCATATCCCTGGACAGCCTCTCTCTCAGTCTTTTCCTCCAGTCAGTCCCTGGGCTAGGCAGTGGGGATAGATGTATCCTAAGCCTGGATCCCTCACTCGTGCCCTTGGCCATCCCTGAAGGTAGCTCAGAGTATAGGACCCATTGCTGGGGGGTGTTAGTGGATGGAACCTAGAAGGGGCAGAGATGGGAAGCAACCAGGAAAGGGAAGCAGGAAGAGGGCTCCCAGAGAGCAAGACAGCCATGGTCCAAGGTGGAGACGTAGGTTTCTGGGAATTGATGGGTTCAACGTCGGCCTTGGATGAGTGCCAGGGGTTCTGGTTCCATCCCTCTGTGTGGTTCACATCCTCACAAAGGCATACATTCCCTCTGAGACCAGAGGAGTAACTCCATGGAAGACAGAGCACCCAGACATGGTTCTCACCTTTGGCCTGTCTGGCCATTGTCTCCTCTGGAGCATGGAGACCCTGCCCCTGCCTCACCTGAGTGGGAATCTCTCCCCTGGGTCACGTCCCAGGTGGAAGATCAGGGGTAGCTCCGTGTGTTCTTCCTGGGTATGGGTTGTGACTCCTGAGACATTCTGACCGGGACAGAAGTCAATGCCCTGCAACGACAGGTATAGAGCCCAACTGAAGACCCCAGGGCCGGAGCCCATGCTGAAAGAGATGCCCTACTGTCCTGTTCCTCACATCCACCATACCCTGTACCTTCTAGCACCAGAGCTTTCCACCCACATAGATGGAGTGCTGCAGTGTTCACTGATGAACAAACATGAGTCAGGTAGAGTATGGCCATCCAGCTGAAGGGAAAAGCTTCAGGAGGTAGAAGTAGGGCTATCATGAGTTTGTAGTCAGCCTGGGCTCATGAGACCCTACCTCAAAACAAAACGAAACAGTCTGGGCAGTCCCACATCTTGACTATGACCAGTGGCTCAGAAGAGAGCTCCTGAGCTCCATAAAGCCCTCTCTCAGTGTGTGGCCAGGGAGAACAGTGGACTTCTTAGAAGGGGATGGATGAGTCACTAGATCAGGAGAAAAAAAGAACCTTTTGCCTGAAAGCCAAGAGAACATGTAGATAGACAGACCCAGAGCTGAACGTGGAAGCTGAAGGAAAGGGACAAAACAGCCGTGACCGACAGACTCAAGAGAAGGCACAGACTGTAAATAACCACCATTTCTGCGTTCAGAAGCAGAGGGAAGGCTGACTGTGTACTCAGGTAGCATGGAGCATTTCTGTATTCAGAAGCAGAGGGAAGGCTGACTGTGTACTCAGGTAGCATGGAGCCAGCCTCTGAAGCTTCTTCTCAGGTAGCGTGGCTGCTGAAGCTCTCTCTCCTAGGTACGGCCTGATTCCACTATGAAGGTTCATGTGTGCAAGCTTGTCCTTTGTCTTTGACCCCCTCCCCTCCCAGATCGCTCTGGTTACTACTGATGGGGAATGTCCCCAATCAAGCCTCCAACAGTCCCAGACAGAACTGTGAGGCAGGAGCTCACACTAAGTACCATGATTCAGGTGCCCTTGTATCAGCCATGTTGCCAGTGGGAGACTACACTGTAGGGTTTGTTTACATTAGAAATGGTGGCTGGGCTGGAAAGTGCAATGCAGTGCATGCAGTTCACTAAGCAAATGTCTCTAAGACCCTGTGATGGTGCAGCAGTTTAGTCTTTAAAGCGGGGAGGCTGTAGACTATGAAGTTCCGTTTGCACTGAGCTGTAGAGACAAGGTGGGGGATGGAAGGACAGGCTACCTTCCAATTAACGTGGGTTCCAGAATCTGGACCTCCTGGAGCACCCTGCCAGGGGACAAACAAACAGTGCATGGCAGGGAACCACCACAGTTAGCGGGAAAATGTTAAGCAGTGGAGAAGTATCCAAGTCTAGATGGAACACATAAATTATAATTTGGATGCAAATCAAATAAGCTATTTAATTAAGAGCCCACTAATTGGTCTAGGATTTCTCTTACAGCTGGGGTTGTCTGAGCACCTCACCCTCAGGGCACTGGCAGGGAAGCCAGCCTGCTGTACATTATACTTTATCTTCCCCAAAGAGCTAGACTCTGGCCTGGCTCTGGATGCACAGGGGACAGGCAGACTGCTAGAAATCAAACACTGATTTTGGAGAGATGGTGAAGGGCACAAACCCTCTGGTTGACTCACTCTCCTGGGACAGTGAAAGTTCAGGTGTTGTAGCAGCCAAGGACTCCATTTTAGGTCTGAAGCTAGTTCAGTAAGCAACCTGAGGCTGTTAAGACACTGCCAGGAATTCCAGGAACAACAGACCTGGGATGTTCTCACACCTGCAGCTCACATCAGCAGGGACAGATGGTGACTTTTTGCCTTTAAAAACATCCCTCCCCTTTTAGCTGGGCTTCAGTTCTAAATCAGACCATGGGAACTCAGGACAGCTGCAGTTTAATTAAGTAAAAAAAAAAAAAAAGTCACCTGATTTAAAAAAAAAAAAAAAAAAAGGTCTGATGATGTGGTGGTAACACACACCTTTAATCCTAGCACTTGGGAGGGAAGCAGAGGCAGGCAGATCTCTGAGTTTGACCTGATCTCTGAGTTTGAGGTCACTGTGGTCACAGAGTGAGTTCTAGGACTGCTAGGGCTACACAGAGAAACCCTGTCTCAGAAAAACAAAAACAACAACACACACACACCCAAAAAACCCAAAAAACAAAAAAAAAACCCCGGCTCCTAATGAGTCTGGCATCCTTGTCCATTTCTGTATTTTCTCCTCACCTCCCACCAGGCCTGGCTGGTTTCTAGCACTGGGAAGGGATGTTAAGGCCTCCACCAAAGGGCAGGGCCTACTTGGTACTGCACTGAGGACCTGCCTATCAGTCTATATGGATAGTCATACTAAGAAATCCTGGGTTCCACTGGTCCTAGGCCCAGATAGGGAGTGGAACGGGCTAGCCTCTTAAGTGACCTGGAGTAGAGTATGCAGGCTATAATACCCTCAGGCCTGGCCTTTAGAATAAATGTGGGTCTAAGGTACAGAGTGACCGTAGTGAGACAGCTATGTAGCCTCTAGATAAATGTTCTCCCAATGTGTTTGCCATCAGGAGGGAACAGTGAGCAGATCCATGATTCCCAACCCTGGGACTTGTGATCTGTGCCCATGGGCAGCTCAGATGACATGAATTTGTCATCTTACGTGGGATTCCTCCTCAGCTTCAAAACAGCCTTGTGGAGACCCTAGCATTTGAAATAAGAGCAGCGTGTCCTCATACAAAGGGTATAGAGGAGCTTGTGAAGGCATGATGCCTCCACAGGCTGACCTGCAAAACCATGCAGGTGACGTAAGGCCAAGAAACCAGGACCCATGTCAGTGACACAGGGCCATGAGTGCTTGGGTCTATCAGGTAAACCCAAGGTGGATCTAGCTCTTCTGGGCCTGGCTGTGACTTTTAGCAGGTGACCCACTGTATAGACCTTGGGCCTTTAGGTAACATGGGCCTCTCAGGTTAAGATTAAGAGGGTGGGACTGATGGACATTGGAGTAGCCATGGTCTAGGCTGTCCCATCCAGGCTCCAGGATGACTTTCTTTTTAGACCAGATTCCAGTAAGAGACCAACTTTCAACTATCTAACCTTGAACCATGAGAAATGAGACCCTGAGACCTGAGCTCTTTGGAATCATTGTCTCACAATGGGGAGAGATTCTGTTAATAGCAAGGGCTATGCACATTTCAAATGTCACATGTTCTCAGAAGCTAAAAGATATGAAAACCTATGCCAACACAGGCTCCCTCACAGGAGACTCAGAACATGGAAGATGCGTGTTCCTTTCTGTTCTGGTGGAAGCGCCACCTCAACTCCCCTCCCCCATCTCTTTCCCCAAACCCGCCCCCTTAAAGCACCAAGCTCTCCATTGAACTCAGGCTATCTTGGCCCTCCCTTCTCCTTCTCCTTTTCCTCATTGCCCTTACCCACCTTCAGGCCACCCCACACTCTCCTACAGGTCTGAGCCCTTTAAGGCTCCTTTATGGAAGGCCCTTCCTCCTTAATCACCACCTCCCGGCCCATGCTCCACCACTGGCTGGGTACCTCCCCTACCTCTCCCTTCTGAGGTCCTGTCTTCCTTCACATGCTCACAGCTATCTCCCTACCTCCATGCCAAAAGACCCAACTGTCCCTGAGCCTGTCCCACTCTCTCCAGGGGACAGAGTACTCCTCAAACAGCTAGCTCCTAAGTCTCTTGAGCCCCAGTGGACAGGACTGTAATCTTCACCACCCCCTCAGCTGCCAAGCTCCTGGGATATCCATGCTGGTACCATCTCTCCAGGCTCAAGTGGGCACCTATTCAGGATAGATGGTCTGTCCAGCAGCTGGGACCCTCCACCCTCTGGTTTTCCAAGACGTCCCAGTGAAGGGCCATCTGCTCCTCTGCCCTGTGCACTCATCTTTGCAGTACAGCTAGGGCAGATGTTAATATATTTTTTCCTAGCAATTTGCCTTCTCTTGCTTCCTCAAGAAACAGATGCCTGAGGTATCCAGGATGACAATTAACTGGACGTTCCTTCACTCACACTTCCTGCTGAATGTGAGCCCATCAACTCCCGACTTCCCCTTCCCCACATTGCCCCATGCCCACAGAAAGTAGCCAGACTTGAACCTGCATCCCCATACCCAAAGAGCCTGGAATGTTCTGGTGGAAGATCCACCTCAACTCCCTTCCCCATCTCTTTCCCCAAACCCGCCCCTTCAAAGCCCACCAAACGTGGCTCCTCCCCCAGAGATGCTCAAGACCACTCCCATAGGGTATTTAAACTGCATCCCAGAAAAACAGACACGTGGTTCTCTCATCTTAGTCTCCTCTCTGGGAGGCCAGAGAATCACCTGGAACACTTTAAACCTGGGCTTTTCCTAATTTGGTCTGATTTGGTTGGATCTGGATTGCTGCATAGCCAGAGAGGTTTATCCGGGTGCAAAAACCTTCCACTTTCTCAGCCAAGGAGTTGGAGTGTGGGTCTCACTCCTCCTGCTAGAACACAGAGTAAGGCATTACTAGTGGCCCTGCAGGCTTTCCCTGATATCTTCTAGCCCCTTGTGAAAACATGTTCAAGTCAGGACCAACTCATATCCACCATGCCATGTAGATATGAATTCTGCCTGGAGAACCTTCCAGACATTCAAAGGTGCTGACAGGATTTGGTGTATGCCTTTTTGGATGGGGCTAGTCTGGTAGAAGCAAAGATGGGTTTCTCTGGACCCTGCCTTAAGGAGACCAAAGGGGCAGAGTAGCTACCTTATCCCCTGTGGCCCTGCAGGGGTCCACAGAGAGATCCACACAGGCATGAGAGGGAATTTCTTCCTTCTGACTTTTAAACTACCCAGACTCTCAAGGAGCCAACAATGGGTATCTCAGAAAAAACCCTGAGGAGAGTACAAGAGCATGTGTGATAACCCTACGCTCTATTCACTGTAGCCTCAGATCCCTTGAGGGAATTCCAAAGGCACTCCTGGGTTACAGGGACTAGAAATATCCATGAGCACCTGGGAGACAGGTCTCTAGGATACTGGCTGCTTGTGCTGGACAGTTTTGTCAGCTTGTTGGCACAAGCTAGTCATCTGAGAGGAGGGAATCTTAACTGAGAAGATGCTTCCATAAGATGTGATTAATGGAGGAGGGCTCAGACCACTGTGGGAGGTGCCATCCCTGGGCTGGTGGTCCTGGTTCTATAAGAAAGCAGGATGAGCAAGCCATGGGGAGCAAGCCAGTAAGCAATACCCCTCCATGGATTATGCATCAGCTCCTACCTCCAGGTTTCTGCCCTGTTTGAGTTCCTGCCCTGACTTCCTTCAATAATGGACTACAACGAGGAAGTGTAGGCCAAACAAACCTTTTCCTCCTCAGCTTGCTTTCTTGTTACATCACAGCAATAGAAACCCTATCTAGAAGAGTCTTTTTTTTTTGAGCTGAGGATTGAACCCAGGGCCTTGCACTTGCTAGGCAAGCGCTCTACCACTGAGCTAAATCCCCAACTAGAAGAGTCTTTGATGGCATGGCAGGCCAATGTTTAGGATGGCCCTCAGGCAGTGTGGGTCAGAAAGGGGATGGGTGAAACATGGGTTTTGGACACTGTCCTAGGCTGTCCCAAACTTCCAAACAAGGCACTGGGGAATTGTGCCTTTGAGTTATGTCCACCTGGGTATATGCTGTTCACCTGCCCACACATACCCAGCCCAGCCTGGCATGCTGCCCAGCTCCAAGTCCTGCCTAGCTGGAGCCTCCTGAGATGAGACATTGATAGTTTGCTTCCTAGTTGGTTCAGAATGTTCTAGTATTTGGGTTTTTCATTAAGTAATTTTCTTCCTTATTAAGGCACATTAGTAGGTTTTCATGTGTTTAAGAACCCTGTAGAGCCTGAGGGGATGTAAGAGGTAGGACCAGTACCTTGCAGGACACAAGACCTATGGCAGCCCCATGTGGGATGAAGGGCCAGCAGGAGCCTAGGTTATATGTGGTGTGGCACTTCACCTTCAGACCTTGAGCAGGCACCAGGATGTAGATACTGATGCCTCCATTTGTGGGCATTAGCATCTGGGCCTGGGCAGGCCACCATTGATGCTGCCTGCCTTGGAAGGAGCAAGAGAAGGGGTGTTAAGGAGAGGCTTGGTTAGGGGCATAGTAGATAGTGAGTCCTTCTGCCTGAACCTGGACCTTGTGCTCTCTGAAGACCTCCTGTGAAGGCAGGACACCCCAGGAGAGAGTATTTGTCCCCTACCTTCTTTCTCTGTTGGACACCACTCATGCCCCTAGCATTTTCCAGGAGCCCATATCACACAGGGGAGAGAGAAGTGTGCCCAGCCTTTACCTCTGGCCATCTGTACATGAAAACTGAGAATGGGCAGGGCCCACAGGGCCACATGAGGGAGGGAGGGAGGCTGCAGGGCCATGGTACCTCCCCTGATGGTAGCTTAGAAGTAGACACATCAGTTCTCCAGGGATCTTCCAGTGGTACCCCTTCCAGGGCTTGTACTCAAGGGCCTGTACCTGTCTGAATTCCTCCCAGGAGTTGGTCCAAGTCCAGAAGTGGGCCTTGTACTGGCCAAGAGTGACTGCCATCAGTGTGTTGCCACGGTAATAGAATATGGGCCTGTTGTGTTGAGGAGAGAAAGAATCATGATCAAGTCCATGTATTCACTTGTGGGGCTCCTGGAGTGGTGAGCTGCCCATGCCTCCAGGCAGATGTTGGCTAACACTTTAAAGATGTACTAAGGTCACATAGTACAAAAACTGGAGGGGATAGGGGTGTGTGGCTCAGTAGAATGCTTTCCTAGCATGCATGAGGTCTGGGGTCCCACTTGGCCCTGTGTGTATGGTAGCCAATAAGGCTATAGGGATTGGCCCAAGTCATTCCCTGCTTGTTCCTGGCCTTTGATGAGGCAAATCCAGGCCCTAGGAGGTTGGGCTGGCAAAGGAGTTGAGCTGGTGATAATGAGATCCCTCTTCTTGGAAATCAAATGGGACTGGGAGAAGCCTACACATGCTGGAAGGACACCTCCTACCCCTAAAGCCTTAAGTTTTCCTAAGAGTCAGGGCTTCCCAGTGACCCAGTGGGCCCAGGCTGGTCTCCTTCCCAGGTGCATACCCCAGGTCTAGCTACAAGTCCCCATACCACCTTGCCTCCCTCTGTTCCCGAATCTATACTCCTGCTTCCTTCCATATGGGTCACAGCTAGCCAATGAGGAAGTTATAGCCTGTGAGTAGCTCTGGGCCCCATCATGAGGAGCAGGGGCAAGGGAGGTAGGACTGGGGCTGAAACAGATATTGTCTAGCACCAACCTGTCCATGGTGTGGCCCTGAAGCATGTTGGGGAGTAGGTCAAGTCCATCGATTACCCTGTCACTGGGTGGCTTCAGGCCTGCAAGGGACAGGCTGGTGGTAAAGAGGTCCATGATGCTTCCCAGCTGGTGGCTCACCTGAAATGGATATAGTACTCCTTTGAGACATCCTGAGCAGATGGTGTTTGGGGGTTGGAGCCTGGGGTGATGAGCACCCAATTCTCTTCTGGGTCTGCAAATGTGCACATGTGCTCCAACATGTACATATCTGCCACATGCCATGGGTGGGAGGGTCACAGGCAAGGTTGAGTGGAGTCATAGGGATGGTAGGTGGCAGATGGGACTTAGACTGTATATCTGACCCCAGAGTCAGGCCACATTCATGCCCCACTTCTGCTACACATGGATCAGCTGTCATAGCTAGACCTAGAATGCTAGCATCTCTTCCTGGCTCTTTTCAGAGAGACACAAGGGTCCCTCCTTTCAAGGCTCAGCTGTCCCAAGAGAGTAGGCAATGTTCATTTTAACACTTGACACCTGAAAGCTACTATGAGCTTTGTACAGAGAAAAGGTCAGGAAAGTCCCAGAAGTAACAAGGAAGCCAGGGGAGAGGAGCCAAGGCAAATGGTGCTGCCTCCTGCCCCACCCAGTGAGAAGTTCCAAGAGAGGCAGGAGCACTTGCTGGGTCCACTACTGTTCATTTGTGGATGTTAGCCTTATGGGAAGCGTGCATGACTGTTTTCTGCTCATGTTCAAGGGCAGCCCCAGTCAGTAAGTGGCTGGGGGTCTTCTGTGGCTCTGCCTCTTTGGTAACATTGATCTCCTTCATGGGCTCACCCACCCCCAATACCCTCTAAGTGCTGCTGTGCTGGAGACAGGCAGTGTGCATGTCTTTTTCTTGACCTCTGTGGCTTGGGAAGGAAAGTGTACGATGAGCACAGTCTCTGGAAAAGGGAGTCTGTGGTCCTCTAGGAAGACATGACTCCACAGCAGCCAGTCAGACCTCAGCCAGAGTTCAGTTTAGCCAGCACTGCCCTTATCACTTCCTATGTGGCCCTCATTCAATTGCCAGCTGGAGACATTGTTTGAATAAACCTCGAACAAACTTGGCCAGACCCTGACCATGGAACCTCCTGTTCCCCTACGGCTTGCTGAAATCCTCTACCTCTATGTTGAAACTCCAGCCCCTTCCTGTATTGCCTGACTCGGTCACCTATCACCCACATCCTGATAGCTTGGGGGTGGGGGCAGTCTCTAAAGATAAAATGGCCTTGCCTGGACAAACAACCCAGGAGAGACCCTTGCAAGTGCATGCATTCTCTGCTGTAGCACCTAGTTCCTCATTCCCAAACCCCACAACCAGTGCCCCCGCCCCATGCAGACCCCTCCTTTCCCATAGGAACACGGCTGTCCTTCACTGCTTGAAATAAAAGTCCCATCTGTTGCGGTCACTCAGACCCTTGTCTCTTTCAGAAATCTGACAGACACGACTGTTACCATGCGACAGGGTCCCTGTCTGACATGGACACACTTCTATAGAGCCTGCTTGGGAACACTCTGACAGGTGCCAGGGTCTCCCTACCTATGGCGGCAGGGGAACAACAGAGGCCTTCTGAAGCCTTTGGAGGGAACAGAGCCTTCCGAGTGGCTCATGGTCCCTGCTAAGTATTTTCCTCCAAAAAAGAGGGAAGCAGGGGCTGGGGAGGGGGAATCCAGAAACTCATCATTAGGAAAAAAAATAAGGGAAGGGAGCATGTTCCACGGCTGAGGTGACTGAAAGGAGGAGCTCTGCCAGCTCTGCCAGCTCTGCCCGTGCCTACAGCTGAGCACACATGGGCTGCTTGTGATACTGGACTGGACAGCAGGAGGGCGCTGGCAGCTTCTTCAAGATGAAACTGGATCAAAGGTTGCAATTATACCACGGCTGCCAGGTGCAGCAACAGGAAGGCTGTGTCTGCTGCAGGGTAGATGAATGTCAGGGTGTTTTAAGTTATTGCAGAGCACAGCCTGAATCCCATGGGACTCCACTCCAGTTGGCTGTCTTGTGGGAAGCACAGTGAAAGAAAGCCTCAGCTCTGGAGCACTGCTATTTCTTTCCTCAGAAGGCAAGGCTGTGTGTCTTTGGCTCCAGTGTCGTGCCTCCAGAGGGCATCTGTCAGGAACAGATGTGGAAGCAGATGCTCTGAGCCCAGTGGCCATACCCACAGAGGTTAGGCATCCTGGGCCGCCGGCAGCTCCGACTCTCTCTCTAGTTATCCCTCTGAGCTGTGCCAGTGCCAGGTGGGGGCGGGGTTTCACCTAGGATTGGAAATGGCTCCTCATGGGGGAACAAAGGCCATGCCAACTGTCCCTTCCTAGGAAAACCTCATGTGTCTCCCATTTCCCATCCGATGACAACTGGCTCAGTCCTTCTACAACGACCCGAGAGCTGGGAGTGATGGCTTTAGGAAAGGAAGGGTTGGTGCAGCTGTGGGCTAGGTCCCTCTCCTGAGGGTCAGATGGTCACGGCCAGTCTGAGTGTCCATTAGTATCCCAGTAGCCATGTTTCTTCTACATATGATGTGTTTACTGCCGTGGGCACTCTGTCCTACAGAGGGAGCTGGCCAGATGACAGGCAGGCCTGTTCAACAAACTCTGAGATCCACCAACCTGTGAGGCTCTGGGATTAGTGTGACCTGGAAGTCCCTGTCAAGAGGCCCCGGGCAGAGGGTAGTGAGGGGCAGAGGGTAGTGAGGGGCAGAGGGTAGTGAGGGGCAGAGGGTAGTGAGGGGCAGAGGGTAGTGAGGGGCAGAGGGTAGTGAGGGCAGAGGCTCAGGCAGGTCTAGGTTTAGACGCTAGACATTGAGGGTAAGTCCCATGGCTGAATCCCTGGGGTTGTCACCAGGTCTGCCGAAGTAGCTGGCAGACTGGACAGGTGACCTCTCTGGGCCTCACTTTCCTAACATGTGCAAAGGAGAGAAGTGTAAAGACTGTGGCTGGCAGGATGGTAGCCACGAGGGACATCTGCATAGCAATCCCTGAACTCTGTGCTATATAGGACATCACACAGCAACAGGCAAATAAGACAATGGGTAGGATTAAGGATGTGCATCGTCTGGTCTCTAGCAGGAGACTGGCCTCTACTGTCCATGCAAGCCAGTATTTGCTAGAGTCAGCTATCCCGTCCACCCCTAAGAATATGGAGGCTCCCACTCCAGGGTGAACTGAGGAACCCAAAGGGAGGCACTGTCTCCAAGATCACTGGAGGAAGAGGTCAGCTGAGGAACAGTGACAAGAATGTTAATCTCAGCAGCAAGCACTTAGCATGGTGACTACAAGTTCCTCAGTGGATTCTTAGACAAGGGGTGGCGGGCGGTGGTGGTGCACGCCTTTAGTCCCAGCACTAGGGAGGCAGAGGCAGGTGGATCTCTGTGAGTTCGAGGCCAGCCTGGTCTACAGAGTGAGTTCCAGGACAGCCTCCAAAGCTACACAGAGAAACCAAAAAAAAAAAAAAAAAAAAAAAAAGAATTCCTTTGGGGTTGGGAATTTAGCTCAGTGGTAGAGTGCTTGCCTAGCAAGCACAAGGCCCTGGGTTCGATCCTCAGGTCCACCAAAAAAAAAAAAAAAAAAGGTGGCCTACCTGGGGCCAGAGCTGGAGGACGAGGGTGCTGACTGACAAGAAGGTGGCCAGACTGGGGCAATATACACACTCATCCACTTGAAGCCCCACCTCTGGTCTTTGCCACAAAGGCATCCGGGTCCCATGGAAGGCTGCAGCTGTCCCTTGTGGTAAGTCCACAGAACATGGGCAGTCAATTGACTACAGAAGCCTCTATATCATCTGGCACCAATGCCCCCAGAAACCTTGCAGGAGATAAAGCTTCAGTGTGGAATGCTGACTCACCTGGCCTGCAGCAATGTGCCCTGGCCACCAAGCGATTGCAGGTTCCCTCATCCCACCTTCAAATGTAGTCTGCTTCCCACACAGGAAGGGACCATTGCTGCCACCTGGGGATGAAAGTCACCACCTATCAGCCTCAAGATCTCAGGGCTCAGATCCTCTGGGGAATGAGGGACACACAGCACCCCTGCTGGCAAGTGGCTTATACTGACTTCTGAACTCCTGTTTAGGCACGTTTGAGTCCTGAGGTCATCACAGGGACAAAAGACCAGGAGGAGGTCAGGTTGCAGATACAAATCAGAAAACCTGGGTGGTTCTGACCCAGACAGCTAAGATGCTCCGTCTATAGCTTTCCAGAGAGAACAGAAAATTCTTGCCTCACTAGGAGCCCACTAGGAGTCACTGCTCAGAAATAGAAAGCAGTCACAGAAGCCCGTTCCTATCACAGCCATAGACACTGATGTTTTTCAGTTAGTGTTCTTAGATGCTAATATTCACAGGCATCATGTAATGGGTGGGTCTCTAGTAATATTAGAATCACCGGGTCAGAGATGGCCAGAGTTTTCATCAGTCTGTCCTGGAGTGTCTCTAGTAATATTAGAATCACAGGGTCAGTGATGGCCAGCATGCATACTCTGCAGTATTTTCTGCATACTGTGTCCAATTCAATATTATTGCCACTATAGTGGTGGACACCAGTTTTGGTCAACAGTGCATAGTATTCTATTTCCGATTTCCTCAAAGCTGGCCAGTTGTTGGCGAGGATAGCCAATTTCACTTTGCCTTGTCTGGTAATGTTCAGAGTCCACTTGTATCCCAGCATGCATTTTCCCACTTTTTATAACAAGTTGGAGCCTAGACTTGACAGACTCCAGGGACTTTCTTCACCTCCTTTATGGCCACCATCTTCTACCTTAGGTGCAAGAAGGTTCTTGCTCTCCAACCTTAAGCTGCCAAGATCTTAAGATACCATTTCCCTCTGCCTAGCACCTTCTATCCCTGAGAGTTGGCCAAATAGGTAGCAGCTGAGCTCTGGGTATCTGCTGGGAGGTGAGGCAGTCCTGCTCTTTTCTCTGAGATGTATGTGGAGAGCTTCGTGAGAACTAAGGTCATTGTGGACCACAGAGCAGGGCATCAAGAGCCTCCAGGTCAGCCAGGCTAGACTTGGTGGTCTTTTCTATTGCCAAACCAGCTTTTCTTTGGTTTATGATGGTTGTACTGGGCTTCTTCACCTGAAGCCAGGAAGCCCCCAGGACACTTGGTAGTAGGACTGCCTGAGCCACTTGAGGTATCAGAGCCCAAATTGCCTTGGGCAGTACAGGCTGAGGAGATTATTGGGCCCTCAGCCTTGACAGGTAGCCTCATATTAACAGGTGAGCCCCTGTGCACCAAGGGTAACTGCCCCAGGCTCACTCACTGGATGGCTCCCAAGACTGAGAATGTTTTCCTGCCACCTCTGTAGCAGCCAAAAAAGCTCTATCCCAGCACCACTAGGTATTCTGCCAAAGCCCTGGCTGCCAAAATCTCCTGTCGCCTGGGTCTGCTGGAAACTGGCTTCTTTCAGGTAAGGACTGTCCTGAGAGAGCATCTCCTCCTCCTGACACTTGCCTGTTCCTCTCTCTCAGAGGATTCAAATTCATGTGAACCCAGGCCAGGCCTGAGTCAGCAGGGTCAAGACTTTGCTGCTAGGTTCTCTATTTTGGGAGGCTTCTGTCTGTAAGCCACCTTCTAGTCATGACCTGGGGCCAGAGGACAGGAAGTAGAACTTGCCTTCTTTGGGAGCAGAAACGAGGGCTGCTCCATTATCAGATGTGAAGAAGACAAATGTGTTCTTACTGATGCCCAAGTTCTGTAGAAGGCTCAGGATTTTCCCAACACTGTCATCTATTTCCCGAACAGCATCACCATACCTGCAGGGGAAGATGACATTCTATCAGGCAGCCAAGGGCATTAGTGTGACCCAAACACTAATCCTATCACTTCAGAGATGACCAGTGGGGCAGCTGGCTGCTTCTCAGAGGGAAGTTCCAGCTCAGGTTCAAATGGTTCATTGCAAACAAAGCTGGATATAATCACCATGACTTTCTTTTTATCACTGATCCTGGACTGGAGGAGGTTAAAGATGGATGTTTTGTATCTTTCTTCCTTTTATGGTGCTGGGGATTGAACCCCCTGGGGTTCAATGGCCTCATGTATGCTAAGCAATTTTTACCACTGAAAAACATCCCAGCTGCTTTGGACTTCCCATAATGGCTCAGAGCACCCACCCAATGATACTGAGCATAAGTGAAGGCCCCAGTGGAGCTCATGACTCACCTCCCTCGAAGGCTGGTACCCAAGAAAGGTCTTGAGGCATAAACTGGTGCATGAGTGGCATCGATGGCCCAGTAGAGGAAGAAGGGGCTCTGCCTTGCATGCTGTGTCCTGATGAAGTCCAGAGCTTCCTGGGGGAAAGGCCTCCATTCTCTTCTGCTTCAGGTCAATTCATCCCCCTGCCTCCCCAGCTTCCTCCTGCCTTCTTGCCTTAACTGGCCCACTCAGCCTTACCTGTAAGTAGAGTTGGGTGAGGTTAGCTTCCCCGGTCTTCAGGTTAATTGGGAATTCTTCATAAAATCTGAAAACAAAAAACAAAAATCAGAATTTAGTCAAGAAAGCCCCTTCCTCAATTTCACTGCAAAGTCAGGAATGTTCCGTGTGAAGCTTGCCCAGATCTCAGGTGAAGATCCGGTCTGAGGCGACAAGGCTCTGAAGGCCCCAGATTGTAAAAGGAGTATAGAAAAGATGGGTGTGTGTGTTCTGTAGAGATCAGACAAGGCCCAAAGGTGTAGCTGAGGACATAGGCTTTAAAAATAAATGCATGTGTGTATAGGTACACATGTAAATGCAGGTGTGCACGCAGTGGGTACACACATATGTAGAGGAGGACAATCTCCTTTGAGATGGGTGTCTGTCTGTCTGTCTGTCTGTCTGTCTCTCTCTCTCTCTGTATCTTATTGCTGAATTTTTTTTTTTTTTTTTTTTTTTTTTTGAGACAGGGTCTTACTGTGTAGCTCTGGCTACACTATGTAGACCAGGCCACATTGGCCTTAAACTCATAGAGATCTGCCTGCTTTTGTGTCCCAAGTGCTAGGATTAAAGGGGTGCGCCACCATGCTGGACCAGAGTCTCTTATTGGTTTGAACTCACCAATTAGACTGGTGGGCTAGTGAGCCCCAGGGAGCCTCCTGTCTCAGCCTCCCCAGCACTGGGATTACAAAGGCATGCCATCCTGCCCAGCTTCCTACACTAGCACCAAGGACTGGACTAAGGTTCTCATGTTTGTGAGGCCAACACTTTATTGGCTGAGCCATCCTCCCAGTTCCAGAGGCTTCTTTTTGAGAGGTGAAGATGTTCTATAGCCTGTTGCAGGGATGACTGTCACTGAGTACACCAAGGGCCATGCAGATATAAAGCACTCATTTTTAAAAGGGAAATGTTTGGCTCAACCTTTGCTGATATAAGAACTTCCACCCAAGGAAAAAATGAGGAAGGAAAGAAAAATTAAGCAATCAAAATTCAAGAAAGATGAGTCAGGTCCTTGACACCGAGCTAGGCCTGATCCAGGTGGCCTCCCCTCCAGAGCAGACCTCTTCTGTGGTGACAATGGGCAGTCCCTGGAGTGACTCTCACACCAATTTAGCCCCACAGTCTCCTCTCCTGTGTGCAGTTAATAGGCCAACTAAGTGCCTGAAGATGACAGTTACCCCACCAAGAAGGTACATGGGTCCTACACACCCCCTCCCAAATATAAGCTATGAGCACACCTTGGAGGTAGGAGGACCTTTGAGTCATATGTCTGAAAGGAATCTATGACTCTGGAAAGGTTAGAGATGGCCTCAGGTGAGACTCATGAGGTCCTGGGCAAAACTCCCTAAGAAGCAGAGTTCTCACTCCCAGCACACAGGGTACCGGATGCCAGCTGGTAGTTCAAGAGCATCAGCCCTGTTCCTGGGCAAGCACTAGAGACAAAGAGCAGGGGTGAAGGGAGGCCACAGGGATGGGGCAGGAGGGAAGGGAAGGGGCTCTGTCTGTTACCTGCCGACCATCTCCCAGTCCCTGTACACAGGGATGTTGGGCTTGACCTTGTTGTCGTAAGGTCCAAAGTGACAGTTGGGGGATCCAAACCACTCATCAAATCCATGTTTCAGGGGGTGGAACTGGGGTCTGTGACCTAGATGCCTAGGAACAGGAACCAAGACACTCAGAGACTCCCTCACTGGGGACACTCCATGCTTTGATCAACAACAATCCATCACCATCACAATTGCTAACTTGCCAGGGTCTAGAGACACCAAAATACAAAAGGTCAAGACCTCACTTCAAGAGGGAGCACAGGAACCCATCTGTCCTCCCCAGATAATGCTAGCATCCAGAGCTCTAGGCATATCCAAGGGCATAACTGAGGACATTTTAGTGAGCAGAGAGTGTCCTGACAAAGCCAAGGGGTTCCAGGCACAGCTAAAAGTGTCCCAGCACAGCCAATGGCATCTGGGTACAATGAGACACAAAAGAGGGTTTAGGGGTCCTTCAGGATCTGGAAAGAAACCCTGAAGGATAGTGCATGGAGAGAAATCTCCCAAATGCCTTGAAAGCAGTTGGATACAAATGCCCATTTCAACTATCTCTAGACTCAGCAGCTTCCTCCTGCCTTTCTTTACCCTCAGGGACACTCCAAGGACTGTGTTTCTCCCTTGGGTTTTCAGTCAGGCAGGTCACTGCTCCATCTGTTAAGAAAACGTCAGAGTATTATCCCAGCCAAGGAAAAACACCAGGAAGGTGGCTGAGTGGGAAGATGATACAGTGCTTAGGACTGTCCCCTCATCCTCAGAGCCTAGGGCAGGAACTGATATTGGAGTGAACAAAAAAGAATATGGCAGTATGCCTGCTCTGGTGACAGTGCAAGCTATGTGGAGACCTAGAGATGAGAGGGGTCCACAGAGTAGAGCCTCACAGGGTAGGGGCCTTAGGCAAAGCTGCAGGATTCCTTTGTGAGCCGTGCTCCCTCAGTGCCAGGTGTGACCCCATGTTCTCTCATCTGGCCTCCTTTTCTTTCAGGGACACTTAATCACATTCCCTCCATCCACTAGTAACCACAGGAAGGCTGCTGAAAGGTACCACGATCCCAACTCCAACGCCAAGCATCAGTGGGTCAGCAGTCCTGAGGTATCCTGGAAGCAGAGCCTGTCCTTCCTATGGACTCCAGCTCCTACCTGCTCTTCAGAGCACATGTTAGACTACCACTAACTCCAAACCAAGCTATATGTGATGTTATCATCCAGCCTGGGACACAGACCTGTTTATCTGTGTTGTACACGCACACCTGCAGAAAGCCTTTTTCAGGTACAGCTTTAACACAGCATCCCTGAAGAGGAGTGTCCTTCTCCCAGCTGTACTGGGGATAGGCTATCTTCAGGGAGGCTCTGCCTTGACCTTTCACCCAGGTACAGAGTGTGCAGATCCAAGGTTACCATTCCATGGGTAGGGTTAAAGGGCACCAGAGAAGTCTTGGGGATAACTGGCTGGTCAACAACTATTCTACCTGCTCTTCAGAGAAGAGCATCTATCTAGAACCAGTTTCCTCACTTGCAGGGGAGATTGGCACAGCATGGTTGGCTCTGCAGTGCTTGGTGTGCCATTTAGAGCTTTTAGAGCTATCCTCAGACCTTTACACACTCAGTCCATAATTACCCCTTTAGGGACTAGTGCACCACTATGGTACAGTGACATCTCAGATCCTTAAGCCAGCCTGCACTACATCATCCATGTTGAACATGCTCTCAGGCCCACTACAAGATACTGGTCCTTTCTGAATATTGCAGGATAGATGGGAGGACCCTTGTATCCATGTCCAGCATTTTATAGTCTCTGTGTAGGAGAAGCATGACCAGTGCCCTGCCTGAACACAGCACTTGGTCCTAACAGTAGTTGGTACTAACCAGCAGGTGAACAGGACTAGAGAGTGGGCTGGCGGTCTCCTGAGATTTGTGTTCTAGCCTCATTCACCCACATTTGGCTGCTGGCAGATTATGCAGGAGTCTAGGCTCATGCAGGACTTGGTCAGGGAGATGAAATTTAGACCCTCAGTGCTGAGGTCTGCATAAAGGACACAGGTCAGTACTGGCTGTAGCTGATAGCACTGGACTAAACCCTGCTCATAAAGAGCAACTGAAGATCTGCCTCCAGCCTCTGAGAGCCTGGTCCCTCCAAGGTGCCTCTTTCAGAGTCTATCAGACCTGTTCCTCTTGGTCTTCTCTTTCCTATCAGAAGTCATCCAGAAAGATCAGTGGCAACTTGATTCCTGTTCAGCTCTGGCCCCTTCAGGCCTGACAGCAGGAAGCTGTGGACCTGGCAGAACTGTCAGGTAAGATGCAGGCATCTCTGGTTACTGTGGGGCCTCCAGCTCTTCCTTGCCTGCCTCTGCCATGGTTCCCTGGACTTCCCTGCTACCCACTTGGGGATTGTGCAGATGCAGGAGGGACCTGATGCTTGTCAGCTCTTCTCTGCCACCACCCCCTGGTTATGGCTAGGTTGCATTTTTGTGCTTGCAAAGTGACAAATGTTTCTTAGGCAGCTCTAGGTTGCCTAGATTTCCTAGTATCAGGTTTTCCACCCCTGTGACTAGTAACAGACTCAGAGAAACCATCCCCAAGGGGAGCCATGAGCGGGGCCATGAGCAGTGAAGATCTGAGAACAGAAAACTGGGGAAGGCTTTCTGAGGGAAGGGACCTGCTTGGCTTCAGGCTGGGGAGAGCTCTCTCGGGGGATCATGGGATGCTGCAGGAGTAAAAGAGATGGATGTCAGTGCTAGAAGCCAGCAACAGTGAAGCGACACAAGCAGCTATGGACGGATTGTTCCGACTCACACTAAGCCACCTGCTGCTCCCTGGCTCCTACCTAGCTCTTCTTTGTGACTTAGGATAACGTTTGTCACTAGACAGAAGCCCTCTGGTGACTAGCAAACTGCTTCATCTGTATGCGAGAATGTGGTTGGCTCACTTAGTGACATTTTACTGTGGCCACAGGCATGGGTGGGTCAGAGAAGGCAGAAAGTATGGTGGGAAGGGGGGAGGATGGGGAGGACTGAGTGCCTGCTCAGTATCATGCTGTGACAGCTTTGCTGGACGCTGGTGTCTTGACCTCCTGCTGGACTTAAGATTCCAATTTTTGTTTGTTTGTTTGTGTGTGTGTGTGTGTGTGTGTGTGTGTGTGTTTTTCCGAGACAGGGTTTTTCTGTAGCTTTGGAGCCTGTCCTGGACTAGCTCGGTAGACCAGGCTGACCTCTAACTCACAGAGATCCACCTGCCTCTGCCTCTTGAGTGCTGGGATTACAGGCTTGCACCACCACCACCTGGCAAGATTCCGACTTTTTAATTTAATTTTGAGACAGGGTCTCACTTTGACTATCCTGGAGCTTGCTCTGTAGACTAGGCTGACCTAAACTCACAGAGATTTGACTGTCTCTGCCTTCACCACTACACTCAAGTTCCTGACTTTAAACACCAAGTTCTTTTTTTTTATATTTAAAAAAGATGTATTTATTTTTATTTTATGTTCATGGGTGTTTTCTCTGCATGTGTGTCTGTGTACTATGTGTGTGCCTGAAACACCAAGTTCTTAAAAGCTCCCTGCAGATGCAGGGTGGTGGTGGAGCATGCCTTTAATCCCAGCACTCAGGAAGGCAGAGGCAGGTGCGGGGAAAAAAGCCCCCTGCAAAGATTATAGATGGCACACAGCTGAGGCAATGGATCATGAAACCTCACTGTTGGCATTCTGGCCCTCCCCTTGGGGACCCACCCTGCAGTCCCCCACTTCTCTCTGTTCCCATGAGTTGTGTACCCCTCCCCCCCATCTCTTTCTTTTCCACTCTTTCCCTCCCCCCTTCTTCCCCCCACCAAATAAAACTCTTCGCTGAGCACTGCTTCCAATGGAGTCTCTGTCTCTCACCCACTGTGGAGCACCTTGGCCCAGCCCCCCCCCCCCAGGCTGTGTCATTATATTGATGCTGTGTGACTTGGCTGGTTTCCCCTGGCGTTTGCTCTTATACACAGGCAATTGGAGAAACACTGGGACCCTGTACCGTCTAACACCATCACTTTTCCAACTTCCAACTGGAGGACCCCTGGGACTCTTCACCCTATTGGTAAGACTCCCCCTTTCCTTCTGGCCATTTTCCACGAGTGAGGATTCACTGTCTTCTCAACCATGGGTTCTCGCCTCTTGGCCCTGTTCAAGACCTGGTACCAGGCACCACGCTTCTCAGGCTTTCAGCCCTCCAGCCCGTTTCTATGCGACAGCATAAGGCGACAGCTTATGCCCACTCACTCCACGGCCCACAGCCTTTGGATGACAGTCCACCGGCTATTTTGAGCCACCACTGGTCCTTGCTGACCCTCAGGGACACTGGAGGGCAGTCTGTTGGACCTTGTACCTCACTCTGGAAAATGTGCCTACTCTCTCCTGTCCCAGCTCCTTCCTTCTCGCCCGCTCCCTCATGCTCCTCCATGCTCCTCCATGAGTTACATCACCTGTCACCAGGTCCCTCTCCATGGCATATGCACCCTTTAAAACTGCCCCTCATCCCTCTCCTCTGTAATTTCACCCCCAGCCTCTTTGCTCTCTCTTGCTTAACTCTGTTGCCGGGGTCTCACCCACCTGACCCCGCAGACCCTGGCACCACCATTTCCTGCAGCTGCCTGGTCCCTCACCCTCATGCTTCTGCTCTCAAACTGTCTCCTGCTGTCTGTCTCTGTCCCTGTTTCCCACTCTTCTCCCTCCTCCTGCCACCACCACCAGGGACAAGCCCCTCCCCCTCCTCCCCTACTACCAAGGCTCGGGAGGTGGCCACATAAATATGTTTCTGGCTGACTTTTTGTTGTTGTTGTTGTTTTCGAGACAGGGTTTCTCTGGGTAGTTTTGGTGTCTGTCCTGGATCTCACTATGTAGACCAGGCTAGCCTCACAGAGATCCACCTGCCTCTGCCTCCCAAGTGCTGGGATTAAAGGCGTGTGCCACCACTGCCCAGCTCTAACTGACTTTTAAATGCTTCAATTTATCTGTTCCTTATCTGTTCAGTCTTGGGGAAAAACAAAAGAAAGAAAACCCATGTGAACACGTGGTCAGGTGTCAGAGGGTGGTCACATGGGCAGGCAGACACACTTGACTAAGGTCAAAGACAGACATGCTCTGTCGCCATATTTGATAAGGGCAATCACATGGTCATATAGGCACTATCTTGGCTAAGGTCATATGACCTCACCACCATCTTTACTAAGGGCAGCAAAAAGTCATTTTCTGTCAGTGGCTCAAGCATTGGCAGGGTGCCCAGCACTCGAGCCATTTGTAGGGGGGTGGTAAAAACAAAAACAAAAACAAACAAACAAAAATCCCTCCACCTCTAGTACGCCCCACAGGTCCAGTCCCAGCCTGGCTTTCCTTCTTCTATGGACACCCTATGGGGCTCTTGGGCATCAGTGGAGTTGCATGCTGGCGATATGGCCAACTTGTCAACTCATTTTATAGATTAAAAAAAAAATCAAGCCTTACTTTCCCTAAAGCTACTAGGTCTCTCAACATAAATAAATGATTTGAATGCTTCAGATTATTTTCCCCTTCTATATATTAAGATTTTAAAATTTCAGATTTTAACATTAATAGAGTTCTGATGCAGTTTGGGTCACAAACTCAGGATTTGGGATATTCTTGGTTGTCTTCCAAATATAAACTCATAGGTATGAGTCTACTGCTGTTTTTCAGATTCCTGCTCCAGATAAAGGAGTTTCCCTCATCTGTCTATTCCCGAGGATGGTATTTTTCTTTCTCCTGGTCTCCCTTTCATAATTACTAAGATCATGGGCCTAAAGGCTCCAATTCAGTTCATAAATTTTAACTTTTGTCTCTAGTCTATCTGCTTCAGCAGGTTTCCACTTGGCTGGCAGACACATCCAAGCGTCAATGGCTGACTGCAATCTGCCCCAAAGGACCGTGAGCTCTGACTTGCTGAAGGCTGATATGATGTGGACCAGTCCAGCCAAACATAATTGTTTCATCTCTACAGCCAGGTCAGATGACCACATACTTCCGATAAAGAGCCCATTGCCTGGGCTCCCTCCTTATCTTTGACTGGCCTTTCAGCCTCCCTGGGCTCTGACCATCTACGCCCTGTTTCAGCTTGAAGCAGCTATAGAAGAGCATCATCCCTGTCCCCACCCCCAAGCCCCCCCAAAAAAACAGGTTAAAGGGCTAAGTCAAAGAAAAACCCCTGGCATAGGGGAAAAATTGGCTACCTAATGCCCATCGATATACCAGGAAACTAGACCAAATATTGTCAATTGATAGATTTATTAACTAAAATAATTCTGCACTGGGATAAAACACTTGACCCTCTTTATGCAGAACCAAAATGGTATTATATGACCTTAAGAAATAATTATTTCTATATAAATCATTCAGGAATATAATCTGGCTGTACTCAAAGATCAGAACTACAGGGCCTTAAAAATGGTAATAGAAGGCTGGAGAGATGGCTCAGAGGTTAAGAGCACTGGCTGTTCTTCCTGAGGTCCTGAGTTCAATTCCCAGCAACCACATGGTGGCTCACAACTATCTGTAATGAGATCTGGTGCCCTCTTCTGGCCTGCAAGCATGCATGTAGGCAGAACACTGTATACATAATAAATAAATAAATCTTGAAAAAAAAATGGTAATAGATGCAGACATCGCTGCCAATGGCTTAAAAAATGTCTCTCCTTACTCAAGGTCTATTCAGGCTTAGAAATGTAAGCCTCCTTGTCCTTACTAAATTTATCTGTTTAGATTAACAAAAGCTAACTTAGAGATTTATACCTCTAGAGAATTTAAATAAATGATGGCATATGTTTGATAAATAAGATATTTGATAGGCAAGATGTATATCCTGTGATGGAGATTCTGGTCCCCGAGAGAGTCCCTTTCTTGGTGTTGGGCCACACCCTGACTCACAAACCCCTTTTGTCCTGTTACCATTTGGCTCTGGGATCTTTCTCCTGTCTCTCTTCTTTGCCTTGTCAGGAGAAAGCAAGTCCTAGCCTTGTGGAAGCTGCTAAGATATTGGAGCCTTGGGGAATACTAGCTGATAGTCAGACATTCATACCTAATAGTTAGGCAGTCCTCAAATGCTCAGAGATCTGCAGAATATGGCATTTAAAATGTTGATCAAAAAGCTTATTATATTAGACAGAGACTCCCAAATCCTAACAGTGACCCAAGGTCTCCAAAGAAGATTATGAGACACCATGATGTCTCCACATGGATTATGGCAACGCTGACCTCTGGGCAAGATGCCCTAATGTGACACCTGCCACTAGGACCCAGCCCAGACTGTGGACAAGCAGCAGGACATCAGAGAATTGATGGCACCCCTTTTGCCTAGACAAAGTTAGATCAGTCTTCCCTATGTCCCTCTTCCACAGGAAAAACTTCCACCTTATGGGCCTGGTGGCCAAAGATTGATGCTGTTCTGATACTTCCGCCTCCAATGGTGGAGACCTGGATATGGCTGACTGGGTAAGGACTGGTCCCTGTCATTTTTTAAATAGATTCAAAAGCTGCTTGGTCTGCACTCAGATATGATTTATCCTTCTCAGATCTCTGATTCCATTTGATGACCAGGCTTCGCTTCAGCTGCCTTCTCAGTTCTCTATGTAAAATGCACAGGTCTCCTAGGGCTACTACTAGGTCCAGACACAATTTACCTTGTTACCAGATCAGAAAAACTCACAGAACAAATTTCAATATAACCTTTTTTTTTTTTTTTTTGAGCTGAGAATCGAACCCAGGGCCTTGCATTTGCTAGGCAAACGCTCTACCACTGAGCTAAATCCCCAACCCTCAATGTAACTTTTTAACTATTGACTGCTCTCAGTATATCCTGGTTTGTTTATATGAAGATAGGAAAGCTGTCTGATGATGTTTAGGGAAGCCTCCCTCCTCCTTCACTCACTCAAACACTTCCATCCAGTAAATTTCCTCTGGTTACAGATGTAAGAATGTGTTTCATTGGACTGAAACCAGGCCTTAAAAATGTTCATAGCTTTTAGCCCAAAGCCATAGCCTTTTGCTATGACATCAAGGTGTAAATCTGTTCCAGTTGTTTTACACACTTACAGGTTCCTGCATGGGTCCACCCTCCTACCAGATTTATGCCAAGACCAACCTTCAGGGGCTCTCCAGATACACCGGCCTTGGCACCAGTTCTGAGGATGCCAACCACCAACTGAGGACAGCAACGGGGATGGATACACCCCCACCTCAAGAGAACAACAGACGTGATGGCTCCTGTACTCCTAAAGAACACGCCATCCCTCAGTTCACTGCTGGTACCACCTCTCCAGGCTCAAGCAAGCACCTACCCGACAATGACAACAATCTATTTTTTTCTCTTAGCAACCTGCCTTCTCAGCTCCCTCAAGGAACAGATGCCTGAGATCTCCACAATGACAGCCAACTAAATGCTTCTTCACTCACACCTCTTGCCTTGTGTGACCCTGACTCCCACTTCACTCTAAAATCAGCAGGAAGCAGTTTCAAGAATTCAGCACCTTCACTCCCCGACTTGCTATCCACAACTTGCCTTTTTAGATTAATCAGAACAGAAGAATGTTGGCATTCTGGCCCACCCCTTGGGGATTCACTCCGATTGTCTTGATGTAAAGCCTACTTTAAGAGAAAACTCCTCCTTCCCCACCTCTATTCCCACGAGGGGTGCACCCCTCCCCCTCTCTCTCCCTCTCCCTCTCTCTTTCCCCCCACCAAGTAAAACTCTTCACTGAGCGCTGCCTGCATGGCATCTCTGTCTCTCACCCGCTGTGGGGCATCTTGGCCCAAAGGCCCCTGTGCACTGTATCATTACACTTACCACTTGCCCACAATCTTGTTGGTATAACCTGCCTTCTTCAAGAGCTCAGGCAGGAGGTGCTCCGAGTTAGGGATGCCACCCATGATCTCCTGCGGTGTGTAAGCTGGAAGAACAATACTGCATTAGAAATATCACATCTCTGGAATGGATACACACACTACCCCATCAAGGTGGACAGGCAGAACTGTGGTCAGGCTAGAGACACTCCCCACGTTATTCCCAGGTACTCTCCAAGTTAGTATCAACATGGTGGGGATGGTGTAATGCTGCCCCTCATCCCCACCTGTCTGGTTTGGCATTTGATATCATGTTGTTCCCTGTAGGCTATGATCCTGGCTCTTCCCATACTCCTTTTCTTCAAAGCCACTTGAAATTCTATCTCATTTGGGACCCTATCCTTAGAGAAACCATCCAAGCTCTTGAGCTTGTTTCTAGAACATTCCCTGCTCTGACCTGAAACCTCAAGGCTTTCCCAGTGGAATGGGAGCCATGCCAGGCAGTGCCCCAGGAGCAGGCCAAGGGTGGTGGGCAAATGCTGTGTGGTGTACCTGAGGTGCCTCAGTCCCAGCTTGGTTCTCACTGGGCCAATTCAAGGAGGAAGCTTGTGACATGGGGCTGCACTGTGGTAGTCAGCTCTGCCTTAGGTTGCCTTTATTTACTGTTCCAGACCCTAAACCTCTCATACTAAGGCCTAGGACACCAGCTTTCTCTAGTCTAGATTGAGGTACCTGCAGGGTTATGGGGGTGGGGGTTTGGGGGGCATACCATTCCTTGCATGTGCGTTGGATGTGTAGAAGCCATTGCGAATGGGCAGCCGTCCTGTGAGCAGGGCTGCCCTGGCTACATAGAAGGATAAAAACAGACACCATGACACAAATCCAGGTAGGACCTTCAGCCAGCTCTGCAGTGCCTCCCATGTTCACAGTTCCTGGGAGGTGTCTGTCATGAATGCATCAGGCTGACACTGAACTGTCGTGTTTCAATCCCCTCCAGCCTCTGTGTTGCAGAAGTTAGGCACTGAGAGATGGCTCACCAGCCTGTTGACGGATGGAGGTTTATATAGCAGGCTCTGCTACTCAGCTCTGTTATTGTGCTCAGTCTCCAGACTCTGGGACAGCCACCAGACTGTAGGTCCATATGGCCTGCCTCCTACTGACCCCTTGCCCCATCTACTGTTCTTACTTAAGGTCAGCACTTCTGTAAACACCAATGTAGTAGGAGTGACATTCTTTGGGATGAGGACATGGCCTCACTGCCTCTCCACTACACCCATGTCTTGTGACCAGGAAGTACAGACAGTACTCTGAGGGCAGTGTGGCAGTTCTGGGAGATAGACATGGTCTCACTGCCTTTCCACTACATCCATGTCTTGTGACCAGGAAGTACAGACAGTACTCTGAGGGCAATGTGGCAGTTCTGGGAGACAGACAGCAGCCCTCCCCTGGTGCAGAGTGACCCCTGCCTGCTGGGAGGCAGATAGCAATATCGAGGGCACGCTATTGCCCTTGAAGGGTTCTAATAAGCTCCAAACTTATGGTGACTCAGGGCTCGGATTCAGGGGCCAGCACGATAGCAATAAAGTACTCATTCCACCTGCAGCCTTCCTGACACCTGAGAAAAGGCTGTTTACCTAGATTAGGGTGGGAGGGGCAGATGTGGCGGACTCTGCTGGCTAGCTGGGTCCAGGGCTGAGGGCAGCAGCAACTTACATGGTGAGCACAAAGGGTTGGCAGAATAGAAGTTTGGGAAAAGCATCCCTTCTACAGCCATCCGGTCCAAATTTGGGGTCTCTCTGGAAGGCTCTCCATATACACCCAGGTCACCCCAGCCCATCTGCAGGGAAGATCAAAGAGATGAGGAATGAACCCTTTCAACAAGTGGTTCTTTTGTTACAAGGAAGAGCCACAGAGTTTACCCAAACCCTGGAAGCTTCTGTGAGTTGCTCCAGGACTTACAAGAAATTTGCTGGCTTTCACCTCTATATCAGTTTGACCACCACCAGGAAGATATCTGTGTTTGCCTTCCTCCTCAGCTGAGATCAACCCCTGTATACTCCTAGAGTCTTGGTGTCTAAGAATACACATCTATTTTCAGCATAAAGCTGTTATGCAAATTTAGATTTCAAAAGCAAGTGGTGAGGTTCCTCAGAAAGCCAAGCCTAGAGTCACCACATGGCCTGGCGGCCTGGCTCAGTGTACCTCACAGAACTGAAAACCCACGCTCCAAGACTACATGAGTGTCCATGGCAGTCTGATCCCAACCATCAAGGGCTATACCCAGTCCAAGTGGCCACCAGATGATAGATGAACGAGTTGTAGGCTATACTGTCTGGGTAGAATTGTATTTCTCCAAATTCATGACCATCTGAAGCTCATGAGTATGACCTTAATTCACTTCCACATTGGAATGTTATTCAAGGAAACCTGAACCCATGTTTCTAGGCCGTGATCACTCAGATTTGGTTCAGAATAAACTCTCACTCCCTTTGAGATGTAAACTGTGCTTTGGGTCAACTATGGCAAACTCTCATTGGAGGGAGGACATGCAGTCAACTCCCAGCTATGGTTCATCACAGTGAAGGGATGGCAAGCAGTAAAACAAGCAAGGGTGGGGATGCACAGGGTGGTGTTGGGAGGTCTAGACCAGGCAGCTTCCGGTGTCCTGCCTCCATGGCTGTATGCTACAAGCCTGCTTCCCCCAAGGTCAACTTGTGATAGCACAGGTGAGTGGAATCAACTTGAGAACTTGTGAGAGGTTTAGATCTAGAGTTCTCTCTTTGGGCTGGTCATGAAGGCACCCTGTACTTTACACACACCAAGATGACAGATGCACAGGGGTATTAGATAACTAATTAGATATTAGCAGGCTTGGAAGTTATCGGGATGGATCCTTAACAATCAGCTCGCAAAACCAAGACCTGAAATTGTGGGACTGATACTGGTTCATAGGATGTGACTAGAGTTGTATTTATAACCCTGGGTGGAGTTATGACATTAATGATGGGCATGTACAATTTTTGTCTTTGTGATATATTGTTATCTTCTACAAAGTTCATGTTTGAGAACTGCAATCAGTCACAAAAAAAAAATCACAAAAATATGTTTTAAGTAAGTTTATGATTCTTGTGTTGGGCCAAATTTATGGCTATCCTTGCTGTATGTGGCTGCAGGTTGGACATACCTAGAAGAGTTGGAGGTCTATCTTTCCTTCTTCCTTCCTTCCTTTTTTCTTTCTTTCTTTCTTTCCTTCTTTCCTTCTTTTTTTGAGACAGGGTTTCTCTGTGTAGTCCTGGGTATCTTGACACTCACTCTGTAGACTAGGCTGGCCTTGAACTCAGAGATCCACCTGCTTCTCCCTCTCGAGTGCTGGGACTAACATGTGTCACCTCTGCCTGGCTTGGACCAAAGCTTATTTTAACTTGGGTTGTGCATGTCCTTCTCTGTTCAACTCAGCTCCCCATGTTAGGAAGGGTTATGTGGAAAGCCACCCCAGAACTAGGCTCATGAAGCTGCCCCTACTTCCAGCCCACACCTACCTCCAATGACCTTGAGTATTTTGCTCTGCAATGGTCCTTTTTTGGTCCTTGTCCACTCTCATTCTTTGACTGTGCTCTGCTCTACAATGGTCCTTGTGACCATTATCTGCTCTCACACACACTCTACTTATGCTGTCCTTTACACAAACCAGCCTCTTATGCTGGCTGTAACCCTTAGGACAGGAGTGGGTATGGAGTCTTTTGCAAGTCAATGTGACTGGCAGGTGAGTAGGTCTTTTGTATGGTTCACTATGCTAGTTCTGGAAAGCCATCCTCTGTTCTATAATGGCAGCCTCACAGGGAAAGGGGCTTATCTAGAACATGCCCTCTGGACACTCGTAATATGACCAGGGCAGGACAGGACCATGATAAACCAGTCCAAAGTCAGTGGCAATCCTTAAAGAATTTAAACTAGACAGTTAGACAGTCAGACAGTGCCAAGCCTGGAGCTGGGAGCCATGTTATCCTAGGAAAGCCAGACACACATAAGCACATGGTGCAGATTCAGACATGATCAGCCTGGCAAAGGCAGCTCTAGAGAGCAAAGGGAGGGGTTTGCGGAAGAGGAGACTAGCATGGAGGCTCCTGTGCTGCTGAGCCTGTCTTTATCTGCCATGCAGGGGCCACCTCAGGACTTTTCTCCCCTTCTGGCATTCTTGCCTCTTCCGGCACAGGCACCCTGCCCTGGAATAGGTCAAGTATGAACCAAGGAGGCCTCCCCACCCAGGGTGTCCTTTCCAGAGGTGGGCTCAGCTTTCCTGGAGCACAGTCCAGCATATTCTTCTCACCTTATGCTTGGGTCAGGAGTCGATTTGAGTCAGCAAAAGCCATTGTCCCACTGGGACTGCTGACAGTAGGGTAGGTGAGCTGGGAGTTGCCTAGGGCTGTCATGAGGCTGTCACGGGGCCACCAGGGGCCAGCTTACAGACAGCTGCCTTATGAAAGGGGAAGCCTGAAGCCTACTTGCTTTAAGCCAGAGTGATCTTTGGTAAAGCCAGGGATTCCCAGTTTTAATGACATTAACTGAGTTCATTTTCAGTTATATATGTATCAAAACTGTCTACATGACAAGACCCAAGTTTTGCAGAATGTTCTTGGACAGCCCCAGGGTATTCAGAAGGTAGGTGGTGGAGGTTCCTAATCAACCACCTTCAGGTAGACTGATCTGGTGCTAGCCACATGCCATTAGCCAAAACCCCTGTACTCATCTGCAGCTGCCCAATGGAGATGCACTCTGAACTTTACAAGTAACTTTATATTTTTTAGTCACCACATTAGAAAAGCAATTAGGTTACTAGATGTTGTGGTTCATGCTTGTAATCTTAGCACTGGGGAGACTAAGGCAGGATGATTGCCTTCAGTGTGAGGCCAGCTCGGGCTACAGAGTGAGTTTCAGGCCAGGCAAAACAACATAGCAAGACCATGTCTAAAAAAACAAACAAAAAACAAAACAAAACAAAACAAAAACCAACTAACTAAGCAAATAAACAAAACTAAAAATAAAAGTAAGTAGTCACGATGAAGGCTAACAGTACATTCACTTAACTCAATTATCCATAGTCTATCATTTCAACACTCTTTAGTAGTCTAATAGAGTGTTAGAGAGGACCTTTCACTTCTCACAGGCTGTCATTTGGAAAGGAGAGAACAGAAAACTGACAGACAAGCACCTGTATAGTCAGTACTTCTGATCAAACAAACCAACAAAACAACAAACCAAGCCAGTGTGACTTAGCTCTAAAAGGACCTAGCCCGGAAAGGCGCTATATATGTATGTCATATATATCTTCAATACTGCTTAGTACTGTGCAAAGCCTGCTACCGGTCACCAGGACAGGCGCTGGAGGAGCCGGGCACCCAGAGTAGAATTAGTCATC
Organism: Onychomys torridus; assembly: GCF_903995425.1. Classification (NCBI taxonomy): domain Eukaryota; kingdom Metazoa; phylum Chordata; class Mammalia; order Rodentia; family Cricetidae; genus Onychomys; species Onychomys torridus. Next base: position 50,620,836 of record NC_050447.1, read on the forward strand.
ATCCACATAGAATGGGAAGCTGGAAAGAAGCATTCAAGGTTTCCTGCAGTGGATTCTGGGTAGTGGAATTATATACAGGATTTTTCAGGTATATATTTTTCTTCATAATAAAGAACCACTAACCTAATGATGATCAAGTGGGATGTTTACTTTTTCTCCTACTGAGTCTCTAAAATCCAACTAATTTTACATACATGGCACCTCTCTATTATGATGGGCACCACTTTGAGGAGGTAAGTATGGGTCAGCACAGGTCTGAAGGCTCTGTGGGGAGGGCTGGGTTGGCTATCAGCTTCTGGGGTGCTCAGGACTGTTCCGAATCAACCTGAACTGGATGTGACTCTGGTTCAAATAACAGCTGACAGGTGCCACTCTGTAGTGTGTGTCTGGGGTGGGGGCTGGTGGGCTAAGGCTCAGAGGAAGAGAGGGTCCAGCCCAGTTTGGATAGGTCACTCTGACCCAGTGCTGATTTCTAAGCTTTCATGTCACTTCAGGGAGACGGCAGATTAGCCCCGGGGCTCAGTTCATAGATGGCTGTCTGCGGCACACCTGCCCCCTCAGGTGACCTTCTTACCTTTCAGCTCTTCCATGCCCGACTAGGGTCAGAATTCCCCAGAGGCCCAGGCTAGAGGTGGGCACCGAGGGCAGGACCACCTTATGAGGGGAGGGGACGCTAGGGAGGAAGGGAGAGAAGAGCCTCCCTGAATACCGACCCCCGCTGCGGAAACAGTAAGAGAGAGAGGTGACGTCGGCGTCTGAGCCTCCCTCGGGTCACCCCTCCACCGCAGTGTGGCAACCCTGTACCTTCCGTGTCCCCCCGCCGCGCGGCCCCACTCACATCATCCATGAGCATCAGCACGATGTTGGGGGGCTGTGGAGCACCTGAGGCCAAGAGTCCTAAGGCGCACAGAACCGGCAGCAGCTGCGGGCCTCTGGTCCTTGCGGCAGATGCCGCCATGGCAACCGAGCACCAGCCGCGGAGCTAAGACCCCCGTCCCGATTTCGCGGCGTTTCCTTTTGGACCGCAGGGCGGGCCCTCGAGGCTGAGTGACAGGAGAGGCGGGGCCTAGGTCGCCTGACTGACAAGGAGAGTGGGCTCGGCCCGACCGGGAAGGGCGTTGGGTTTGCGACGCCGCAGGACAGGATAGGCTAGCAGAGAAGCCGGGACCCCCACCAAGCTGAAGCGTGAGAGCCGGGCCTGCCAGGCTGAGTGACACGGTAGGTGGGGCCTGCCAGGAAAAGTGGGACGGAGCGACAGAAGCAGGGGCACTGCCAGCGTCCGAACAGGAGAGGTGGACCTCGTGCCTGACAGGAGAGGGGTCGGAATCAAGGTCTGACCTGAAAAGCAGGGAAAGAGCCACGGTAGAGAAGGGCGGGGTCTGAGCCATAGCGGGGTGGGGTTGGGCGGAGGGATGGGCGGGGCCTGACTCCCGTCGGGTCACATGACGCGGCGCACGGCCTGCCAATATGGCGGTGTGCATCGCGGTGATCGCCAAGGAGGTGCGTGTGGAGCTGCGGGCGGCGGGCGGCGGGCGGCGGGCCTCCTTCCAGCCATGCCCTCGATCTTCTCAGCTCTAGGCTCCCAAGCCTCCTCCAAGCCCTGTGATCAGGATCCCTTCTGCCCTCTCTCGCTGTCAGCCGCCCGCCTGCCGCCACCTTGCAGGCTGCGGCCTCCCGGTTTTGAGACCCACCGGGAAGCTTGGCTGCCTCTGCAGCTCTCCACCCTTCGCGCTACGCGTTCTTCTTTTCACGGCCTCAGCCTCCTTCCGCGTCCGGTCTTTCTGTCCCGCCTTCCCGACCGTCCCCTGGCTGCCCCGTCCCCGGTGCTATTTAAATACAAACCAGGCGCGTCGCGAGTCAACCTAGAATTCAAATTCTTTTCTTTGCTTTAGGATAGTCCCCTTCATGCCATTTGCATCCTTCTACTCCAGTCGCTGTGAAGGCCTGCAAACCTCTTGACGGTTTCCCTCACCCCTTTATCTTCTCCCAACTCTCATCTTGCTGGCCACCATATATATTCATTTCCTCTGGAAAGCTGTTTATGAATGCTAAGACAGCATCAGAGGTCCACAAGATCCTGTTGCATGGAGCCTGTATCCTACCAGGTCTTCCCTGAGACCTGCCATTAGGGATTGGGCTGCTGTGAAGCTGTCAGTATGAATGAGAGAGTTACGCCCCCATAAGCCCACCAAAATCAAAACTCAATTTAAAATGCAGCTGCTGTTTTGATAAACTCATGATGAAGTCCATTATCAATGCTGAGGTGTCCTGATTTGGAGACTCATAACTACGGTAGACCAGATGATTTCTGCATGAAATAGTTGAACAATGGATGTGGGAGGCCAGGAGTGAAGCTTTTGACTGTGAGCTTAGGATGGTCAGATGTGTCGAGGTGGAGATTTGAACTGAGTTTTGAAGGGCTGAGCAACAGACCACTGCCCTTGTGTGGCACATTAAGAAACAGCCAGTGTGCCTGGTGGGTATGTTGTTAGACTGTGCTCGTTGGCATTCCTGGGCCATCTCATTTCTGCTCACCTTCCTGCCCCTGTGCAGTCCTCTTCTGCTGCCATCTTCTCGTCCTGCTCCTCCTCCTTTCTGGTTGAACTAGGGCCTAATGCTGCTACTCAAGTGCTCTACCATTGAGCTACATACCTAGTCCAATATTTTTTTTTTTCCTTTTTAGTACTGGGAATTGAAGTTAGGGCCCTGTGCATATTAGGCAAGTGCTGTATCACTGAGTTATTATCTGTAGTCCCTCTCTGCATATGGCATACAGTCCTCCTTAGGTCAGGTTATGCCCCTGAAGGCAATGTCTGCCACAGTGAATTTTAGAGCATGTGAATGGTTGACAGGCTGAGAGCCCACCTTAGGACTGCTTTGACATTCTCTTTGGAGCTGGGACTCACTAGGTGGATCACCATCCCTTCTTGCAGAATTACCCTCTGTACATCCGAAGCACTCCCACTGAGAATGAGCTCAAGTTCCACTACATGGTGCACACGTCCCTGGATGTGGTGGATGAAAAGATCTCTGCCATGGGAAAAGCACTGGTGGACCAGAGGGAGCTGTACCTGGGCCTGCTCTACCCAACTGAGGACTACAAGGTGTATCCGTCAGTGCTCAGCACTGTTCCTGCTCTTGCAGAGTGGGGTATGGGAGGAAACATAAGAAAGGAAAAATTGTAAGGGGTTCCAGCTGGTCAGCTTGGTGGCCCAAAGCTAACCAAGGCCTCCTAACATTTTTTCTCCTTTTAATGGGAGGAGTCACTGGAAAAGCAAGGCTGAACTTCCAGGGATCTGGGCTTCTCTGTGCTTGTTGGAGGCCACCAACTTTGAATCAAGGGTGATTGTTCCATGAAACTATTGTTAGCCTCAGCCTCATGTGGCACTGTAAACTCTTGGCCATTCCTTTGGATAAATCTTTAAAACCACAGAATCCAAGAACATTCCCATGGGGACTAACTGTAGCCTATCCACAAGGACATTGGCGTTACTGTGTTAACACGGTGATGGCAAAAGTTTGATTTTGCAGCTGCCATCCCAGACCTTGCATCAGTTCAAAAGGAGGCTGAGCTGTTCCCAATTCAGGTGCACAGCTGCATAGTTGCTGCGTAGCCTCCCCAGCCTGGGCACTTCGTGTGATTCAAGGTTGTCGGGCTTCTCTCAAGTGAGGGTTCACAAAGTTCTCCGGGCTTGCATGCTCTTGACTGCCATATGAAGTCATACAGCCCCTGTGCCAAAGCGTGTTCCTTAACAGCCGTGCAGATATGGCTACGTGACCAATTCCAAGGTGAAATTTGTCATGGTGGTGGATTCCTCCAATACAGCCCTTCGAGACAATGAGATCCGCAGTGTAAGTGCAGGGGGTTGAGGTGGGTGTCTGCTGCTTCCCTTTCCTCACTGAGAATGTAAAAGTCTGCAACAGCCCTGTGCATGCACTCTTTTAAACTACTTTCTGCTTTTTTCAGATGTTCCGGAAGCTGCATAACTCCTATACGGATGTGATGTGCAACCCCTTCTACAACCCCGGAGACCGCATCCAGTCAAGGTGGGGCCTTGCGTGTGTGTGTCTCAATGTGAGATTTGCTTTGTGATAGCATGGTCACTGGGAAAATTAGGGAGCCATGAGTACTGTCCTAAGGCCACTATTTCAAAGCAGCCAGCCCTGTTTTTCTATATTAGTGCCGATACAGACCTTTAGTGTGCATAGGCAGATTGAGCCAAGGTTCACCCATGTGGTCTCCTAGGTGTGTTTGTGGGTAACTGAGGACCTCCAGAGGGCTCAGCAAGCTCACAGCTCATGCTGTGACCGTAGCTTTTATGGAGGCCATGCCTTCCTGTTGTAGCCTGGTGTGCCTTTTGTGTTGGGCTTAGTTGTCTCCTCTCCAGCTGGATGGACCTCATGCAGGTGCTTCATCAGGAGGCATGGCCTTCCTATGCTGGCATTGCTCCCAGATTCTTTTTCTGGGACTATTCCCAAGGGACTCCTTGCAATTGACAGGTGGCCCAAGCTAGGCGGCACCTTCCTTTGGCTGAGATATCAAGAGTACTGCATCCACCTAGATCCTAGGAGAGAGCACACTGGTGTCCCTAAGCTGTGCAGGGCAAAGGTAGCACTGCCTGTTCATGGGGCTCAGTGCTTACTCCTGCCTGCACCCTGTGTGCCTTACCCTGGGAGGGATGCTGAGGAAGTCTATGATGTAGTAGGCCTGTGGGGGCTGTGCAGGGATTGTTGAGTCAGATGCCCAGTCTGTCACTGCCCAGTATGGTGGGTATGCTCCTGAGGACCCGGCGCAGCAGTGCCAGTCTCTACCAGCAGAGGGCAGGGACCTAGCCTGCCCTCCTCTAAATCTGGGTTCTTTTCCCAGGGCCTTTGATAACATGGTAACTTCGATGATGATCCAGGTCTGCTGAGCTGGACCTCTGCCCCAGTCACCTGGAAGAGAAGCCTGTATTCACCCCTGTTTGATGATTATTTATTCCCTTTCCTCTCCCTGAATGTAACCTGTGGGCAGGGCTGTGTGCTCTGTACCTTTCTACTAAAGGCCTCACACGACAAGATCTGCTTTGTCCTGTGTCAGCAGAGAGGGTCAGCTGAGGACCTGCTAACTGGTCTCAGAGACTGTGGAGCCATGTAGGAGCTGTGACCATAACCAGGTGGAGTGAGGGAGAACACTGAGTACAGAAGGCTGTGGGCCTCCATTATCTGAGTAGGTGGGTGGTCCAGAAGGGTGCAGGGGATGGGGAGCCCAGAGCCAGCTCCAGAGGATGGAGGCAATGTAAGGCAAAGAGCCACATACATTTCTTCTTGGGCAAGGGCTCTCAATGTTCTGGACCCACCATTCATTTAGCCCAGCCCTTGTGCTCAACCCCAGCCTAGGAGGTGGTGAAATCTGAAAAGCTTCATGGAACATAGCATTAAAGCAGCTGCTGCTTCCCATGTGCCAACTGAGCGACTCCAGGAGCCTTTCCTGGCTGTCAGTGAGCGTGGAGGTCAACAGGGTCCCCAACGATGCTCCTAGGCCACACGTCCCCAAGGACAAACCAGGCTCTCCCCAGATAAAAATTCTGTGGCTGTGTGGAGGTGGTGACTGGAGCTGGCTCCTCTGTGCCACTGGACAGTGTGGTGTCCTGGGAGATGGCAAGGCCTGGAGGACCTACCCCAGGTTTGAGTCCCTTTCAGATGTTGCCACTCCATGCTGCCTTCAGAGTCTCTCTCTGGCTTCCCCAAGTCCTCAGCCAAGGACCTCCCCCTTCTCTGTAGAGTTTCTCATGCCTGGGCCCAGCAGGCTGTGACTTGTCCACATGAGCTGGTTGGAGTCGCAGAGGAGACAGCCCATCTCCATTGTATCAGGGCTTTGCTCCAGTGAGCACAGGGTTATTAAAAAGTGGAGGAGAAGCCCGACCTTCCCGTCGACGTAAGTAGCCGTGGACTGAGAACTCCAACAAGCAGCTGACTGACAAAGACAGAGCCCGGAGGTGCTTGGGTTAAAGGCTGTAGCAGGAGGTTGGGCTTGGCAAGAGAAGGCAGGCACATCAGTGAGGTGGGATCTTGAGTATTTAAGGAGGTCACCCTACCTGAGTATTGGCTACGCTGGGAATTGCATCTTGTTCCCCTTCCCTCCTTACAGACAGAACCTCTAATTTACTGGAGGCACTTGGCTAAATGCCATTTGTTTCCCTCCCCTTCATGCCAGGGCAGGTGGTTAAGGCATGTAGAGGGTGGTATTGGGAGCGACCTACAGGACACATTCTTGAAAAATAGTTTCAGCTGATGTTTAGACTTTCTGCTTTTCTCTTGCCTGGAACTTGAGTGTCATAGTGGGAGCTTAGGCAGCCCTCTTAAGAGCATGAACATAGGAGGATATGCAGACGTGAGGACGGAGCAGAAAGGAGCCCGGTCTGGGCTAATGGGCTTGCCCTGGACTGTTCGCATGTGAGACAATAAACTGTAGGTTCTCTCCTGTCTAAGCCGCTGCTGTTTGGGTTTTCTGACCGGTATAGTCAGATTGTGTGTAAGTGTACTGTGTGTGTGTGTGCACTATGTGTGTGCACTAGGGAGTCTTCTCACTATCAAGCTCTAGCAAACAAAGCTTATAATGTCATCTGCTTGCCTTGATGTGGCCGTCAGACTTGCAGGTGAGTTTGATCCTGAGGCTGGCCTTGGAGACCACGGTTGCTGCCTGTCTATTACGAGGCAGGCTTTCCACCCTGGGGCCAAGATGGCAGCTCTGGTTAGCTTGTGACTTGCTGCAGGTACTCTGTGAGGCCATCGGCTGCTTACCTTCCTTTCTGGTACTGTCATGCAGACCTGGGGCCAGGGCAGCCTGGCCACCCCACCCTACACTAGGAGAGAAAGCCGTGGACTGATACTGGCCATGCACACGGCAGGGGGCTGTGGTGCTGGTGGGGTCCTCACTACTATGCAGATGCCATGCTGAGGGGTGTTTGTACCTCAGTCTTCTGTCCTTGGTTCAGACAGACCTGAGTCTATCAGAAAGGAAGGTCTCCTGGGCCCTCCCAAGAAGAGAACTTACTGTATCTATAAGAAGAGGACCAGGAACCACTGAGCTGAGGTGACAGCAACATGTCAAGACCAAAGCCATCCCCTTGGTGGGAGATGCCCAAGGTTCAGGGAAAGCAGGGCAAATACCCTGCCAGGAGACCAGGGCCAGGGCCTTGACAGTTCTGAAGCTGGAATGTGATGAGGCGCAGGCTTCACCCTTGGCGAAGCCCTGCCAGGCCACTTTGATACTGGGGAGTCCCCCCCCTCCCCCCTGCAAGGCTGCCGTAAGGCAGATTTTCTGCTCACCATTTGCCCACTGGGTGGCATTCACCCCTGGCTGGTCAGGACAGAACCAGTCACTTCCAGAGGTGAATAAGGCTGCTCGGGCTCCTGGGGCTACCCTAGAGGTGCCACAACAGACTTGGCTATTAACACAGTGGCTGGAGGCAGGGCTGCTTCCGGCAGGCCCCAAGAGTGGCTACTTCAGGCCTTAGCCAGCTCCTGGAGCTGCAGCAACTCATTGCAGGCCTCATCTCAGGCTTTGCCTTTCTTCTTTGCTGTGGCCTCTTTGTCTCATGCCTCACCCACAGTTGGGTTTGTGGTCCACTGGCAGTCTGGGATTTTTTTTTTAATTTTACTTATTTATTTATTTTAATTAATTAATTAATTTATTTATTTTTGAGATGAGGTCTTACTGTGTAGCTCTGGTTGTCTTGGAATTCACTATGTAGACCAGGCTGGCCTTGAACTCACAGAGATCTGCCTGCCTCTGCCTCCCAAATGCTGGGATTAAAGGCATGCCCCAGTATGCCTGGCTTTGAAGTTAATTCTTATGTCTTCAGAGACCCTTTTTCAAATAAGGTCACAGGCTGCCTTCAGACTTCGGAGAGGAAGATGAGCTTGCATTTTCGGGGGCCCTGTCCACTCCACTAAGGACAAGGGATGTGTGACAGTAGCTTGGAGAGGTCAAGCATTGATGGAGTCTAGAAAAGGGCAGCAACCTGTCCCCAGACCAGTCTCCTGGTGCTGGGGGTCGTTTACTTGGCAGCTCTGCTGGAGCTTAAGGAATGAAGGAAGTGAGCATAAGGCAAGGAATGGTGGTGGGTACACACAGTGTCTGAACTGGACAAACCTGGGCCTGACCAGCTCTCTTCCTGCTGAGTACAGTGGTGGTGCAGGGTAGCGCCTCTCTCTCTCTCTCTCTCTCTCTCTCTCTCTCTCACACACACACACACACACACACACACACACACACACACACACACACACACACACAGAGTTTAGAACAGAGGCTCCACCTCTGCTTCCTGAATTGACCAGTTCAGACACCTTCCAGGGCAGGATGGAGGTGAAATCCAGGTATGTCTAGAGAGCCAACTTGGGGCATAGAGGCAAAGTTATGGGGTGGAATTCTGCTCACCATCTATTGAATCATAAGCAGAGCCAGAGCCCCATTTTCTGGACTCAAGGTCATATCCCATTACTACCCTCTCTGTGGAGCTCCATGGAGAAAGTTGCAATGTAAAACTGTGTCTGAGGGAGGATCAAGCAATGAGACTTGTTACATGCTCTTAAAATATTCAAGTTTAATAATTTATGCTTTACTATTAACACACATGCCTATTTTTCTTTAAAAGAACTTGAGTATGCCGATCCCAGCTTCCCTGGGCTTTCCCTTCCTCTCCTGCCCTCTGCATCTCCCTGCCCTGTGCCTTCCCACTGTGACCTAGGGGTCTAGGCCACCTTCAAGGGCCCTTGTGGGCTGCCAGGCTTGAAGACCAGTTTGGAGTAAGTGAGAAGACCGCTGTTTACTCCTGACCCAGCTTCTGGCCCCACGTTCAAAACTGGGCCATCTTTTCAATATGGTGAGAACCATGGTGAGACGCATCCACGGCCCCTGCAGAGAGGGAGGGAGACAAGGGTAGCTGAGTTGCCTTCAGAGGGATAGGCCTGGAGGACACCTGGGCAGGGAGCCTGCGAAGCTGCTTAGGGACTATGGGAGGCACCTTCTCAGGCTCCCTGCTCTCTTGAGGGAGTGGTTCCAGCGGAGGAGGGAGGTCTGGGGCTAGAATTTGCCACACGTGGCCAATGGGCTCAGCTACAGCCTTACTTGTACTTCAGGCCAGAGGAGCCTGCTGTGAATCCTACCCTCTATGGCCTATCACCTACAGAGTCCTAGTGACCAGGAAGGAGTATCCCTACTAGGTCGGGAGGTTGCACAGAGGCTGTCCAGGCTTGTAGAAACCATGAGCTCTGACTCAGCCCCTTCCCAAGTGCCCTAGCCAGTTAAGGTTCATATGAGGGGACAACAGTCCTCTCTTAGCATGATGCTGTGCAGACTGACTATAGTCAGTATCTGGGTCAGGCTCCAGGAATCCTGTTGCTCAGATCTCCAGATTCAGACTCACACTTGGGCCCACTTACCGGCTTTGTCCATGGGGTCTGGACCGAGATCTTCGATGGAGGCTACTGTGCAGGAAGGGCTGAGCCCTGCTGCCCAAGTGTGTCCGCAGCCCACCACGATCTGTGGAGCTGATTCCTGGGAAGTTCGTCCTTTTGGGAAGTACCTGGATGGAACCCATGCCATTGTCCAAGACATTGTTCTGTACCCTTCTTGCCAGGGTGGCCTGAAGCCAGAGTCCAGACTAAGACCAAGGCTTTGGGTTCCTGACCTAGAGGTACCATTTAGGCTGAAACTATCCATCCACCTTCACTTGGATGCAGCTGTGATCACATGGCATGCCTGGTCATGGCCAGCATCCTCTGGCAGAGGAGTCTGGCTCATCTCTCCAAGCCATACCCACACCATGCTCTACCTTGGGTCTGAGGGTTTCCATCATGCCCTAACTTGAGCAATGCCCACCCAGCTAAGATACCCAAAGGGTCAGGCTGGGTAGTTATGTGTTCTGGGGCAGGTACTCTAACCTCTCTGAGCCTGAAGAATGTGAGTTAATGTGCAAGCAAGGCGCAGTGGTGACTCACAGGTGCATGGAGACACCTGGGGAAACATACCTTGATGATCCGACCTCGGAAGGTGCTCTCATCCAGATCCACAGCAGCTTGGACAGAGCTCTGGGCAGCAAACTCTATATAGGCATAGCTGGGGGACGACAAGGGTGGAGAACAATGGGGAAGGAGTGAGAGGCCAGCCCCACCCTCCCTGCCCCTGCTATAGCCCCACACTCACCCCTTTGGGTGTCCAGAGAACTTGTCGCACAGGATGGTGACCCGGTGAATCTCCCCACAGGGGCTGAAGTAGGCCTCCAGCTCAGCAGCCGAGCCTCCATAATCCACCTGCTCTCAGAAAGGGCACCTGCTGTAAGTGCTGGGCTCTCTCTGTCTACCTCCTTCTGAGGCAGTTGTGGCAGAAAGGGGTAGAGGGACCCCCAAGGTTGGTTGGCCCCTGGCTGGAAATGGGCTGAGGCTTTACCCACTCTTGCCCAAGGCTGAGAGCCAGTCAAGGGCTTCCTATGTGGGCAGCTGGTCGTATCCCAGGTATTGGCTCATGCCAGGTATGTGGACCAATAAATCTCAAGGAACTTCACATTTCAGAGTGTGTTGAGAAACCAGAATTCTTGACCTTAGCTTCAGCTGAATGGTCAAGGACTGGCCATTATGTGCCTCCATGGGTTTTGCCCAAGAGCTACAACCCACCCTTTCCTCTGCTGCAACTAGCATCAGATCTGCCCCTTCAGTCTAGCCTTGGAGACACTTGAGTTTACAACCCTATAGCCTCCTACTTCAACCTCCTAGCCAGCCCCATCCAGGGCAGACATTGACGTGTCTACCCAGCTGAATGCCCTAATTGGAGCCAGATGCCACGAGAGGGCTATGACCTCCCCTATCTGCTACTCACGTTGCCCACATAGACAGATCTGTGGTCAGCCTCCACCTTTTCCTTGGGGGTCCCAGGGAAGAAGTAGCCTGTAGAGAGAGAACCTCAGGACCATCAGGAGGACCTCATTGAGGAGCCCATTTCTCATGCCCCCAGGGAAGGTCACCCAGGCTTCCAAGATCACAGTGTGGTTTTGCAAGGCCTGAAACTGTGGGGTGATACAGAATGCTCCCTCAATAGTCCTCATGTAGAGTCCATGCTGAGCACTTCTCCATTGAGAGCAGTGGGGTTTAGAGCCTTAGCTGAGTGGTCAAGGACCTGGGACAGTTGTCCATCTGCCGTATGGGGACAGGGTCAACAAGGGTCCCAGGTTCCTACCTATGGTCTCAGGGCTCAGCAGCTGTCTGACCTCAGCCCCCTCTTCCTCTGTGACCTTTCTCTGTACAGAGGATGGCTCCAGCCAGGTCTCAGCATGCTCCATGGCCCACAGCTTCAGCTTGATGGCCTCCAACTCCTGCCGGCCCATCCCACAGTAAGCTTGGGGTAAGTGGCCTGCAGGCCCCTCTAGAATGGAGGGCAGGTGTGACCAGCCCGCCCTGGAAGAGTCATGGCTACTAAGGAATGAACTAGGTCATCCTGTTCTTCCTGTAGCCATAGTCCAGACTAGGGGCTCGGCCCAGAAGCCCGACACCCCCACCCCAGGACACCTCCCCCCTAGTCAGAAAGGCCCCTGTAGACCACAGCATTGGGTCTTCCACCTCCTAGTCGTGCCCCTCACCCTCATGCCCATGCCAGGCCTTGCCTCCATGGGTCATGACGCGGTGCTACCTGGTTGTAAACTGGAGACTTGGCCAGGTTTTCTTGCTTCAGCATGGACAGCAGGAAGCCTGCATCTCCATTTTCCTCAGCTTCCTCATCACTCTCTACTCTCCTCCCAGCTCTTGGCCCCAAAGAAGTCTTTTCAGCCCTGCCCCAGGCCCCCCAACCTTGGGCCTCAGGATCTGAGGAGACCTTCTGGAGCCAGGCTTCAGTAGGGGGCGGGAATAGATCATTGCTCAGGAAGGGCCACATGATATGCAGAAACAGCGGGCTGGGCGAACCTTGGCTCTTCGGGTCTGCTCACCTCCCTTCATCTGCCTTCAGCTGCATCTGCCTTCTGGTCTCCCTTTTAAGTCTTCATCCTGACCAGCTGCTTCCACTAAAGCACATAGGAAGGCCTCCCAGCTTGGGCGAGTACATGAGTCCAGAGTGGGTAGGGCAGGGCGTTACTTACATGAGTTACATCCCCTCAAACTCAGAAGAGTAGTTGAGTCCAGAGTGGGTAGGGCAGGGCGTTACTTACTTGAGCTTGGTTCATTCTCCTTTTGTGTGTGCAACATGCCATAACCACGCCTCTGACAATAGGCCCGGATCAGTAATCAGATCTTGGCCAAGTTACCTAATTGTAGTCATGAAAAGGACTGATTTCAGGGAGAGGTGGTACTGTGGGTGTCTGGATACGTTAGGTCAGTTTGAGCAAGGGCCCCTGGAGAGCTAAGACATCAGGCCTGGCCTCATCCATATTCTGCCCTAACCATGAGTTCCTTCAAGACTCTTCCCTCCCCACCTCTATGCAGAGCACCTTTAGGTGGGAGCCTATTAAACTCTGGCACTATTTAGATGATTCCTTTTGCCATAAGGGAGGCTCAGGCTGAACTGTACAAATTGGATGATGGGTACTTGGCGGATGCAGGCAGGTACAGTGGTTTCAACCCTGTTTATCTGCTGTTGCCCCTGTGCCCTCACCCTACAGGATTGTTGCCAGCCTGCATCCATTGATGCTTCCTGGGGCTTCCAGAAGAGGGGCGGACCTACTAGCATATTGTTGGTGTTTAGCTAGACATAGACACTGATGTTTCCTGAGTTTACTCTGCTGAGTCTCATGCTGTGCATGTTATTGTGGCGCTGAGGTTTCCACAGGGACCTTCAGGTGACTCCACGTCCACAGATCACACTTCTGTGACCTTGCCCTCAGGCTAGCCAATGGGGTCTTTCTTAGAACCTGGGCTGGGGTAGGAGATAGGTTTAGTGAGCTACACTTTATATGTGGAGTTTGGTGACTGACACCTTCCACAACCTGGGGTGGGTGGAGGGGTTGAGAGGCAGAGGTGGGGGTAGCTGTGGCTGTTGAAGCCCCAGGAAACTGGGCTTCTGACCCCTAACCTGACTTCTCATGTGCTCATTCTGTTCTTCAGAGTGGCTGAAAACTATCATGCCTCATGCAATGGCTCATACTTATACTCAGCACTTGGGCCTCTCGGGTAGGAAGATCACAAGTTCAAGGCCAAACTGGGCTCCAGAGTGAGGCCCTGTCATAAACAACTCAACAATAATAAGAGCTGTTGTGACCTCCATGCCTCGTAAGGGAAGGACTGTGGGACAGTCACATGACGTGAGATAAAGTAGTCCTGACCAGAGACTGAGTGGCCACTGGCCTCTCCCCAGTCCTGCTTCAGTTACTTCCCTGGGTCTTTTCTGGCAGACCAGGGCTACTCAGAAAACAAGCTGGCCACACAGGACGATCTGGACAGGGATAGACAAGGAGCCGTTGCTATCCTCCTCCTCTCTGTGTGAAGTTCTGCTGGGATCCTGTCTGGGTCCTTCCTCTACCTCCACGGAGGAGGTAGGACATGGCAGGCTGTGTCCAAGCCAAGACCATCTGGATGGAGCCCAGTCCCTGGCCAGTCTCCCCTCTGAGCTCAGTGTCTGCAGTGGAAAAACCTTGTCACTCTCCTCCCCCTCGTGCTATCCTGAGATTGCTGACACACCAGGCCCAGTGGGGCTCCAGCCAGGCGCCTGGCCTAGGGACAGCTAGCTTACCCCCATGATGGCCTTCCCCACAATGCTTTCAAAAATACACCGTGTCCCAAGTTGGGACAGTATTAATGACAGTCACTTTCTCCAGGCAGCTCCCAGTGCACCCTGAAGTAGCTGGTTCTAGAGGGATTCCTTTAGCCAGGACACAGCTGCCACAGAGCAGACTGAGATGGGTCTTTCTGCTGTGCCACTCTTAGGCCCCGAGTTTCCCCTCAGGTCTTAAGTACCCCTTTAGGGTTCTCTCAGATCCAGTGTTCCCTTCCTTTGTCCACCCCAAGTCTTCTGTGGTACAAGTGAACACCACATCCACCCTTGTCTATACATAGGCCTTTCAACATGGTGATCGTGTGTGCGCAATGGTCTGGAGGAGCAGCAAGCCATCATAGCAAACACTCACTTTATTACACAGATGTAATTAACCTGATCATGTCCATGGCCCACAGGGCAAACATACAGGACAGCAGAAGATAGCGGCGGGTGGTATGGCACACCACCCCACATGGAGGGCCGTGGACCATAGCTTTTCATGAAGAAAACATCCAGTACCCTCCTCTCAGCTCATGAAGGAGGAAAAGCAACAGTTCCCACAGCAGGCTAGGTAAGCCTATACTCTGGGCCCGACCCTTGGCCCACTCCAGATATGGTGTGAGCTGAGGGATGCTGAGCCTTGTCTGGGTGGGAGCAGGGGCTGTTCCTTTGAGGATGTGGTGAGTAGGCCACACTTTGAGTCAGATGCCACATTCTTGTTTCCCAGCCTGGGTTGCTACTCTTAAGGGAATTGGAAGAAAAGGAATAGAAAATAAGATAGAGTTTTCTAGAATTTGGGGACGTGTGCAAGTTGTTGACAGACTGTCCTGAGCTTTGTCTGTGAGCTGTCTACAGGAGTGGATGGTTCCACTGAACCCAGCTCAACTTTCTCTATTTTCTTTTCCTCTTGCCAAGGACCCAAGGGTCTCCCCCACGGCTCATTTCAGAAACTTTTCTACATGGTAGGAGCTTCAGGAAGAACGAGTTATCAGGGGAGCCTGTGGATGGCCCCAAACACCTAGCAAATCCCCCCTACCATCAGTGCATTCAGTAGGGGCAGACTGGATAGGTTCGACTCTGAGCTCCTTGGGATCCTAACTGAGAAGATGGGAATGGTACCCAAGTGTCTTGAGGAACAGGACCCTAAGAGTGCTACTGTCTCAAGGGAGGCAAGCATTGGCTTGCTCTCTTCAGAGATCCCTCTTCTGAGCAGAATCCTGGTATCAAGGACTGCCCCTACTTTCAGGGAATGTGGTTGCCTAACAGCGTTCCAGAGCTCCCGAGCAGGTGTGTAGACCTTCTCCCAGCACACATTCTTGGCCCCTTCTCTCTCTAAGTAGATCCAGATGTGTCACAGCTGCTGTAAGAACTTGTCCAATCTGTCCACAAAGCCTGCAGTTGGAACTCATATTTCTGGAGGTGTCTAAAGCAGGCCATGGTGGGTCAGAGCACTGAAGGGCTGTTGACTCATGGGTGGGTATTCTTAGGGCACCCCTGGCCAGTTCAGGGCATGCAGAATGGAGGGCATGGGAGGACCTAGTGTCTTTGGTTCACTGAGGGAGCTGATACTACTCTGAGTACAGTGGGTAGAGAGGATAAGAAAGATGGATGTAGGCATGGTTGTGTGGGTATAACTGGAAGACATACAGACACAAAGATGGTAAGTTGGAACGGTAGGGTGAAGAGTTTGGATGGTATGGACAGGTAGGGTTGGACAGATGGATGAGCAGGTGGAAGGATGACAGATGAAGAGGTAGGTGGGTCAAGGTGGATAATGGGGGTAGTTAGATGGAAGGAAAAGTGAAGGAAGATGAATGGGTGGAGAGGTGTATGGGTTCATGGAAAGATATCTGGGTAAGTTAGAACAGTGAACTCAGGAAAGTGTAAATCTATCAGTGTGGTTAGGCTGAGGAGCACAGTAATGGACAGACAAGTGCCAGACATGATACTTTGGTGTTAGCCTAATGATTTATTTGAAGAAACTAAAAGAGAACTTTGGGGCCCATCCTGATTCCTGTCCAATGTGGCCTCGAGATAGCACTGCCATGGTCCCGGGTCCTATTCTGTCCCTCTCTACCATCAATGACCTGAGGTCTTCTGACAGATGTCCCTGTTGACTGAATCCTTCTGGGGGCTAGCTCTTCTCACCTTGGCACCTGTCAGGCAGTAGGACCTAAGCTGTATCCAGCCTTCTCCTATACATCTGTGACCACATGTGGAATGACAGCCAATGGCTGCCATTCCTGCACAGGTCTGCGGATGGAGCTGGAAAGACTACTTAGGCAGCAGACTGGAGAAAGGCCAGTCCGAGTCAGGGGCAGGGCTGGGCAAGGAGATGAGGAGGGGGTGGGAGAGGAGGAAGGACACATGACAAGAAGTCCTAAGGTCATGAGACAGGATCTGGGATAGGCCTTGGGGGTCGATCGGAGAGTTCTTCCTGCCAGCTGCCCTCCCCACTCAGCCTTCCTGGTTTAGCTTTGGCCTCAGAACAGGAAGTACAGTTGCATTTTGATTTGGGGTTTTGGGGAGCAAGGTTCTGTAAGAGCCACATCCCGTAGGGGTTTGGTTTGTGTTTGGCTGTGGTTACCAGGAGGCAGGTCCTGGCAGCTGTTCTTGGGTCCATGGTTTGTGAGCTGGAGAAGGTAGCAGGAGGGGATCTCAGCAGGAGTCAGGGATGGGGTATCACCCTCCCCTAGCTCTGAGTAGAGCCCCAGGCAGACTTTAGGTTGAAGTCAAGGGTATGCCGTGGTTATGGCCACCCAGGGTATACCCCCCAACAAAGAACACCCAAGCACCCTGTTCTTTGCAAAGCTTTGAGGTTGTTTGGTTCTGCTGTGACGTCTTTTGGTGGCTGAAGCCTGAGCACAGCACCCACAGCTTTTCCAGGGCCTTAGCACCTGGTTTAGGACCCCACCAGCCTCCCCTCCTTGCCTCAGATGGCACTGCTGACATCCAGCTAGAACTTGGCAATGTGCCTGGGTTCCCTCCTTCTGTTTCCAGTCCCAGTTCACTCACCCAGCCCTCCCCCCCCCCACCCTACTGCCGCCCTGATTCTGCAGTTGCCTTGACTGCTGAGCTCTTCTATCAGCTAGCCAGCCCCTCAGCCTGGGTGTCTGTAGTTGCTGGCCAGATCTCATGCACAAGGGACTCACTGTGGTTGACTGGCATCTGACAGTTGCCTTGGGCTACCCCAACAGCTAGGGGCTCTGCTGAACCCGAAATATGTAACCTGGTTCATGGGGGCCAACTGGGCTGGGCAGCATTTTGTTGTCCCTGGTGGGCCTTCGTGTTCTTAAAAGGTAGATGAGGGCCGGGCAGTGGTGGCGCACGCCTGTAATCCCAGCACTCAGGAGGCAGAGGCAGGCGGATCTCTGTGAGTTCGAGGCCAGCCTGGTCTACAGAGCTAGTCCAGGACAGCCTCCAAAGCTACAGAAAAACCCTGTCTCAAAAAACCAAAACCAAAACCAAAACCAAAAAAGGTAGATGAGGGTGGTACAGGTAGGGCAGGGTGTAAGTGAAGCTAAAGCGAACTGGGTCTTCAGGTAAGGGACCCTCTGTGAGCTCCCTCAGAATGGCTGGACCACATAGGAGCAGGCACTCTCAAGTCCTGACACCAGGGACGTGGGTCATCAGGGAAGCCACCTCAGGATTCCTGGCCCAGACCTCTAGAGACTACAGCTCTTAAGCACAACCCAAGGGCCTAGCTTTATTTTCATCCCACAGACATGGTGCTCACCACCTCCTGCCACCCAGAGCTTTTTCCTATGAATGGCCACTGGCCTGCCCTCCTGGAAGGGCCAAGGATGCTGCATGCCACGGGATAACAGAGACAAGAAAGCACCGTGTGAGGTGCATCTAGGAATGGAATCCAGTGATGCTTCCTGTCATGGGAGGCAGGTCTCCACCAGCACACAAACTCTGTTCACAGGCAGACGCTCAGGGCAACTGGTCCTCTAGAAGGAAGGGCAGGAGGCCGCCATGTGTCCTGGCTTCTCTGAAACCCACAAAAATACATCTCTGTGGGGTTGGAGGGCTGTGGCCTCAGGAACCTTCCAGAGGATGAACTCTAACTTGGCCTTCAGAGCGAGGGTTGCTGTCAGGCTCCATTCGGGGTAGCACCAGGTTGATAGTGCCTAACAGGATCCTTCCATATAATGTTCTCTTAAAGAATGAATTTTACAGTTGTGAAGAAATACCAGCCACCAAACAAGCCCATAGGACCATAGCTCAGATTCTTTCCAAAATGCTTCCTAAATTTCACATACTTCTGTGGGTTGTCTTAATTTCTTTTTATTTGGCAAACATCTCCTCGGTACTGATGCCGTGGTTGGGACCTCTGTGGAGACTATTTACATTCACATTAACACACGCTGCACACCTTGCTCTGGGCAGGGCCCCCTGGGCCCAGGGTTCAGGAGCAATTCCCCCATATTGCACGCTAGGCCTGCAGCTTACTGCAGCCACACACATAGGTGCAGACCCGGACTGTGTCTGCTGTCTTTCTGTTTGGTACAGGCATGAGCCTCCTTCCTTCATTTCCTCCTTGAATCCTTGAAGGAGTCGAGTGGGTAGAGGGCAGGGTGGGCAAGGGCTGGAGTGCAGGTGGGCAAGCATCACCATCACTCCCAGGGCTGGAGACGAACACTGGGGTTGCAACACAGAGATATGTACAGCTGGGCTTGAGTCTTCAGGTGAGGTGAGAGTGGCTGCTGGCTTGTATGTGGTTTTTTTTTTTCCTTTTCTTTTCTGTAAAAGTTTGAAAGAAATGACGGTAGCCACAGCAAGACACTGGGGATGGGGTGGTAGGGCTGAGATGGAGGTGGGTGGGAATGGGAGCGTAGAGAGGTAGAGGAGGAAAAACCAAGAAAGCGTGATTCGCTGTCACCTTATGCTTTCAAAAGCAGTCAAGAATCAAACCGAAAGATTGTCACAGTTTCATTTAGGAATTGTGCTCTCTCTGGGAAGAACACTTTAGCACTTTTTTTTTTCACAAGTGGAAAATGAGTCATGAGAAGTCACAGAAGGTGTGAGGACAGATGGAGGTGTCTCCCTTGCACATAGGGACACACGGACATGGCCCTAGGGCACATAACGCTCAGGTTCATGCTGACTGGGGCTTCTGGATATGGTGTTGAGGGTCATGTGGCCTTGCCGCTGACCCCTTTGCGCAGCAAGGATGCTGCCCACTAGTCAAAAGGAACAAAGGGTTTCTTCTTGGCCCAACCCACCAAATCCCAGTGACCAAACACCCCCCAATAAAATCAAAACCGAAATAAACGACCAACATCCAAACAAACCCAGGAATGGAAAGACAATGAAAAAATACTTTGGCAGTGATAAAAATAAATTTTGGATTTTGATTTCTTGAGTTTGCTTTTTGGATTTCCTTTGGAGCGAGGTGTGTCTGGCATCCTTGGCTGGCTAGCTGGCAAGGTAGTTTATAGGTATGTTTCCTTTGCTTAAAAAAAAAAAAAAAAAAAACTTTTTGGATTTTTTTTTTCACTTAAAGCCAAAGAGTTTGACATTAAAGAAAAAATAAAATAAAACCTGAAACCAAAAAATGCTTCTTGAGTTGGAAATCGGAATTGTTCTCAGCATCTCTGCTGTGTGCGCCGATCCCCTGGGGTTGGCTGGGTGAGGCAGCAACTCGTTTAGGAAATCACAGTCTCTTCCCTTTCTAACAAGGAATGGGGAGAACCCCACAGTTCTTTGTCCATTTCTAAGTAGCTTGTTTGCCAACAAAACAAAATCTCCAAAAGTTCTTCACTGAAAAGAAAAGCCACCGATTCGGTTTCTCTGATTCCAGAGAAAGCATGTGGACTTTACAAAGACAAGAGAGGGTCAGAGACACAGGGAGAGTCGGGGCAGGGGAACAGGGGGAGACCAAGACATCGAGAAACACAGAGGCAGACACAGAAAGAGAGACAGGAACAGAGAGACAGACACAGGGGGCAGACAGTGGCAGAGCCGGCCATACTCTGCTGGTGCCACTGTCTGCAGCTCCGCAGTGATTTCTGAGGATGCTTGTGAAGAGAGGCTGTAGGAGGTCCTGGCAAGACCTTGTCAGGTAGCTGAGGCTGCATGGATGCAGTTTCGTTGGATCTGTGTTTTCTTTTGGAGAGAAGCAGTAGCAGCAGTGACTCCACCTGGCCAGCTCCAGGCAGCTGGTGGGCCAAGGTGGGGCCAGGAGGTTGGCAGGGCATGGCGTCCATGGGCTGGGCGTCAGATCTGGAGGTCAGCGGGGCACAGCAGCATCCAGTGGGCCTGGTGGGCCCGGAGAGCAGGGGCGAGAAGGCCCTGCTGAGCCGGCTTCACTGGGGCTGGCAGTGGCATCAGGCTGTCCAGGCAGTGGGTCAGCCACTGCTGCTGCGGGGCCCTGCAGACTCTGGCCGCAAACATGATGGTGCTTCTCCCAGTCCTTATGCTGACAGAAGGACCCGCAGTAGCGTGCTGCATTGCAACCACTACAAGTCTCACTGGCCTTGCGCCCGCAGTTCCAGCAGCTCTGGATGTGGAGGAGGGCAAAGGTCAGAATGGGACAGAATGCACATGCCCAGATAACCTGCCCACTGCTGAAAAGGAGTGTGTGTGTGTGTGTGTGTGTGTGTGTGTGTGTGTGTGTGTGTGTGTTTTGCAGGGGAGAGCTGTGCATCCACACCTAGCTGCTAAAACCCAGTTAGGGTTTCACCCAGGAAGAAGAAAGAACTCTAGAGCCCCTGGAGGCAACTGAGCTGTCAAACGCTCACTGAGCTCTTGGGAGGAAAGGTACTCATCGACCAGGATTCCCTTTTCTGACTGTATTTCCCTCAGGGGATGGCTGGAGATTCCTGTAAGGTGGCTGAGCTGTGGGACTGGGAGGCTGCCCCTGCTTCAGGAATCAAAGCCTACTTCTTGTCTCTATTTGGCTTCTAAAATCTCTGGCCTCACCCCTGCCTGCTGTTCCTCAGTGTATGCTGCTCCACCCAGGAGGGCCTTGCTGGACTCTTGGTCAGGATGGCTCTGATACTTGATGGCTCCCCTTCCCCAGATCTGCTTGGATGTCACATCTAGTGATGTACTTCCCAAACTATCCCCACCTCCAAATACCCAACACTCTAGTTGGCTCTTTGCCTGTCTCATGACAGCTCTGAGATGCTGTGTGCATATGCATGTGTGCATGACCACATGAGTGTGTGGGTACATATATATGTGTGTGTATGGAGGCCTGAGGACAATCTCTGCTATTATTTCTGAATCCTGTCCACATTATTTTAAGATAGGGTCTCTCATTGGCTAAGAGCAGTGGTTCTCAACCTGTGGGTCTTGACTCCTTTGGGGGTTAAATGACCCTTTCACAGGGGTTGCCTAAAACCATGGGAAAACACATATTTACATATGATTCATAACAGTAGCAAAATTACAGTTATGAAGTAACAATGAAAATAATTTCATGGTTGGGGGTCACCACAGCATGAGGAACTGTATTAAAGGGTCTCAGCACAAGGAAGGTTGAGAGCCACTGACTTAGAGCTCACCAGTTAGGCTAAGATGGTGGCCCAGTGAGCCCCAGGATCCTCCTGGCTTTGTCTCTCCAGTGTTGGAGATCTGGCCCTTCCTAAGGGGCAGCCCATGAATGACTTTCCCAGAAGGGCTTTTCCTCTCTTCCTGATGTCCTGCCAACCAAACTCGTGGAGCAGAGCAAACAGTCTTCAGAAAGTCTTCCTGTGCCCACCCTGCTGGATGCAGCACAGTGCCCAGACATCCAGGCACACAAGGTCATAGCTCTCATGGATTTCTCCTTCCTGTTCCTTGAGCTGCCAGAAGCTGAGGGAGGCCCCAGGGTCCTGAAAAGTCTCCTTAAACCTCTTGCTTTCACAAGTTAAAGAGCAGAGGGTTTGATATCGACAGGCTTCAATGGAATATGGGCCCTAACATGTGCCAGGCCCCCCAGACAAGCCATTACTCTCCGGACCTTCAATTACTGCTACTTGCAGGTTGGGAAGGCCCGAGAGACACCCCACCAGTCCTCATGGGTCTCTGTATTTACTGACAAGCAGTGCTGAACAGACTGCATGGTTGCTTATGCCACCAGTGACAGCAAAGAGCTCATTGGCCTAGAGGTTGCACAGGTGTGGTGTTCTAACGGGGTCTGGTCAGCCCTCAGAACACGGTGCACCTGGAGGCAGCAGTGGGGTGTAGAGGTGGCCAGTGGCCCTACCTCGCTGGAGTCCTCTTGCTGGTTGATGACAGTGAGGGCATCCTCTGAGGCCTGCCGCTTGGCCTCAGCCAGGGCTCGCTCCATCTTGGCACGCTCTGTGGTGATGAGTTCATGGGCTTTGCGCTCTGCATCAGACACAGCTTTCTGTAGCTCTGACATTGCCTGGCGCTTCACCTCATTCACGGCTTCTTCTGTAAAGCACAGAGGTGGGCTGGTGGTCACCCTGGCCAGTAATCACCCAGGCTAGCTTACCTAGGGTTCTGGACCCTCCATACTCACAACTTGGGTAGGAGCCTAAATACAGTTGTATGCATACATGCCTACCATACACTGCATGTGTGCACACAAAGGCACATGCCAAGGATCCCATACCTTTGCTGACAGGTTTGTGGATGAAGTGTTTAATTATTCTTTATCAATAAAAAATCGGGAATCATGTATCAGAGTAAGAACCTGATTGACCAGAGAAGTGGTGAAGTGACCAGTGACCTCCTCTTTCTCTTCTTCCTCGATCCAAAAAGCTCAGCATCTTCCTAAGCCCCTCTGTGTCTCTTTATACGTCCTGGGTCCTCCAAAACCTCTATGGCTAATTTTGGTCAGCTGGTAGCTAGCTCTACCCTCTGACTTAAGGTAAACTTTATTGGCAGTCTCAGGAGTGTCAGAGTATGATCAAAACATCCCACATGTGGATGAATATGTAAGTCCTGGGCACACGTGTGCAACCCTGGTCAAGAGGAATAGAGTCATGAGTAAACTTTCTGAAGCTCAACCTCCACCTGCAAGTGTCAATGGTCCTCACTCTGGTGTGCATCTTCAGGGGGTAAGGTCTAGTCCCCGCCCCACAGTATGATCCAGCAGGTTCTGGGGAGTGCCCAGGATTCTGTTCTAACAGACTTCAGGCAAGTGACTGCCTTAAGGACAACAAGTCTGCTCCTTGGCTTTGCTTAGGCCTATCCAAGGGAGTCAGAAGGGACTATGTGAACTCTGGCTGTAATTCTGGCTGTAATTTATGTATATTCTCATTCTCTCTCTTCTCTCTTCTCTCTCTCTCTCTCTCTGTTTATGCATTTTGTGCACACTCCTGTGTGTGGCCCAATGTGTAAATCCTCAAACTTGCTGCACGTGGAGACACTTTTTTTTTTTTGTTTGTTTTTTGAGACAGGGTTTCTCTGTGTAGCTTTGCACCTTTCCTGGAACTCGCTTTGGAGACCA
This sequence comes from Onychomys torridus, assembly GCF_903995425.1. Lineage (NCBI taxonomy): Eukaryota > Metazoa > Chordata > Mammalia > Rodentia > Cricetidae > Onychomys > Onychomys torridus. The sequence goes on from NC_050447.1 coordinate 50,643,968, forward strand.
GGCTGGCCTAGAACTCACAGAGATCCGACTGTCTCTGCCTCCTGAGTGCTGGGATTAAAGGCGTGTACCACCACTGGCCAGTGACACTTCTTATAGTTGTCCCCAGGGTCTGTCCCTATAGCCTTACTCACCAGCCTTCCTCCAGATCTCCTCAGGCATATAGCCAGAGAGGGTCCTGGGCATGAAATCCCGGTGAACATCTGAAACAAAGGGATGGGGGTACAGTGTCATACACAAGCTGGGGTCATCAGTTGCCTTTTTCCACACTGGGTTCCCTTCCACTCTGGCCAGGGCTCAAAGGCAAGGAATATTTTTTCCTGGGACATAGGACATCACATGCCACCAGGGAGTCAGGGGGATTGGGGCAGCATGCTCTATAGCCAGTGGATATGGATTCAGGCAGGGAGCTGGGCATGTCCTAGGCCTCCCCTAGTTTCTGTGGTCACCACTGTGGTGGATGGGTAAATAGAAGCCTCTAAGTGCCACCTCCTAAGCTTGGCCTGTATCTACTGGGTCCTGGGAGATCCAAGCTTCCCAGGTGCATACTTCTGCAAGTGAAAAGGGCCCCCTTTTCTAAGTGACGCTCTCTGTTTAAGTAAGGCCTGACTATTGGCTAGCTTTCTGGGGAATTAGTGGCATCCTACAGAGACTGTGTAGGGCTAGCAACCCCTCACTACAGGTCTTCTGTGTTCTTCCTTGGTACACACCTAGTTGAGACCCCTCAGGGCCACTGCAGCTGTTGAGGGGCCGGGCAGAGGTGGGGGTAGGGCCCTTCTTTCCTTCCTCAGAATCACTGTAGCACCGGATCCAGTGGTTGAGTTCTTCACGGTCAGCCTCCTGGCACCGCCGCAGAACAGTGAGGGATCGCCGTGTTTTCTCCACCATATCCATGATGCAGTTCAGGAGCTGCAGGTGGGTGGCAGGGCCTTCAGTACGTTGGAACCGGGGTTGTGGCCAGATCTGGCCATCCAACATGGAGGGGGTGGTCAGGGAGCCAGCACATCATCCCTGAAGGCAGGGCACAGAAATCTACCTTGGCTCCCCACAAACAAGTGAAACGGTTCCCAGTGCCTATGGGCACCCAACTTGAATGGGAACTTCTTTGGATTCAGGGTACAGGCTTAGGATCTTTCCTTTGAAACTCAGAGCAATCTGCCTTGGGAACATTCCCAAGAAAGAAGCAGGTAAGGGACCCACACTTCAGAGTGCATGGTGGTGAGAGGAACAGAGCTCCTAGGAACATCAGAACATGGTCAGTGGCCTGACCAGAGGCTCAGGCACCTACCACAAAGATAGACAACACCACAGGGGCTCTACTCTGCAAGAGCGTCTGACCACTAGGCAGTGGTGGAGCACGCCTTTAACCTCAGCACTTGGGAGGCAGAGCTAGGAGGATCTCTGTGAGTCTGAGGCCAGCCTGGTCTACAGGATAGGCTCCAAAGCTACACAGAGAAACCCTGTCTTTAAAAGAGTCTGTGAGCAGGAAATAGTGGAGGAAGAAGGGCCTGTCTGCGTGGTTCAGCATCCTTGTCTCTCTCACAGAGTCCTGATAGGTCAACAATAGACAATGATGTTTACATAAAGGGACAGGCAGACAGTAGGCCCTCAGCTAGGTCCTGCCAGGAGATGCTGAACCTAGAGCAGCCCAAACTCAGTGTTGCTCCCCACCCCAGCCTGAGGCTCCAGAGTCGTGCAGACATGCTGGGAGTCACAGAGGCCCAAACTCCACCTGCACACTCACACTGTTGAGGTGTCTCCACTCTTCTGCCCACTCACGTTCTGTGAGCCTGTGGTCAATCACTTCTTCTTGTCGAGACCCAGGCATGGCTGCACAAAGGGCAATGCACATTTAGGCCCCCATGCGTATGCCAAACCCCACCCTTGCCCATAACTAAGCCCTGACTTGGATCTACTCCTAGGCGCCTCCTACTTCCTAAGGACCATTCCTACCTCAGGGGTTAAACTCTCGTCATCCCTGGTTCTGCCTTGGCCACTCATCCCTCCCTACCAGCCTTCCAATCCAGCTCCTCTTGCTTTTCTCTGCCCATTTCTGATAGGCAGCTCCAGATCCACTTTAAGGGTCTGTCTTATCATGGTCCAGAAACCTCAGGGCCTCTGTGCAGCTGCTCATCTTATGTGTGTTTATGACTTCCTCTCAAATAGCTGTACTCCTATGCATTCCTCAAAGTCCAGGCCACAGGGCCCCTCTACAGCTGCAGAGTCTTTGGAATTCTTCAGGCCATGTGTCTCTTGTCTCTAGGTACATGACTTCCCTGTTTATTCTCTACCCCCAGACTGTCAGCTCCATGGAGAAAGATGGTGTGTTGTGTTTACCTCTGTGTCCCCAGGCTGAACTCTGCCCTGGGTGTTTACCAGCCCTGAGTGTGGTCTTGGGATCAGATCTACTGGCAGCAGGGTCAGACAAAGTAGCAAGCCAGGATGGCTCATTCCACATGGGATCCTGGGGCCCTTATCTTGCCACTCCCTGCCTCAGTTTCCTGATCCTGCCTAGTTCTTAACATAGTGAGAAGTAAGAAAGAAGATCCCAAGCTGACCTGGTAAGCCTGAGGAGGTATCCTCAAGCAGGGCTTGGTGCTAAGCACTGTGCCCTTCTTTCTGCCCTGACCTTGGAGGGAAGGTCTCTTTCCCATGTAACAGATGAGCATACTGAGGCTGGTGAGGATCATGTCTGTCCACAGTGTATGGGGGAGGCAGTGTATGATGTAAGGCCAGCCTGCATCCCTGACGTCGGGGATGGCCAAATGGGGTGGGGCAGGGTGTGGGGTGCCACTGGACGTGAGGGACATGATGGTCCTCTCTTGGTTTTCCTGCAATGTCAAATACTTCCAGTGTGGTAACTGAGGCTGTGCAGTGAGCTGGTGTCAACGCAGGCTTCCTGGGGGCAAAGCTTCTCTTTAAAGCTGCCATCAGTGCCTAAGGACCTCTTAGTACCCTAACCTGACATGCCTTCCTTGAGTTGCAGAAGGGCAGGGAGTGGCCACAGCCGTCATCCAGCACTCTCTCTGGCTGCCCACAAGGGGCCTGTGCCAACGCCCCAACTAAAATAGAGGCTGAGATCCGTGCGACAGCTGGCGTTTATTTTTGCATTAGCAAAAGCGAGTGGGAATTAGCACCTGCCTGACCCGGCTGTGGTGAGCCAGACACTGTCACCTGCTGCCTAGGTCCAGGCCCTGGAAGCTTCCACAGTATGTGGGGGGTAGGGAGAGGCCTCTGCTGACCCTGGTCTGGGACCCTATAGGTGTCCTGCATGACCCTGGACGGTCATCTCTAGCATTCCTTTCCAACACACTGGGGTGTAGCGGGGTTGGGCTAGGCAGGTGTTGCTGTGACCATCCATGGCTGTCCCACTTGTATTCTTTGAGCCTCAGTTTCCTTTGAGGTGTGGGGTACAGGCTGAGAAATGCCAGAGTGCGTGTGCTCTGTGTCAGCTGCTGTCCCTGTCATCAGCAACTGGGCTTTGGAGGGCACTGTGTGCCAGGTGCTCTAGCAATGTCCCTGTCCTCACACAACTGTTCTGACAGAGAAAGAAACTGAGGCAGAGAGGTCACATGGCCCACTTCTGGATTCAAGGAAAGCCAGGCAGACCTGCTGGTAGCCTTGCCTTCAGCTACTCTGGCTTTAGGCTGCCCAGCCCAGGAGGGTGGTAAAGGCTGCTTCCTAGGATAGGGCCCTCTGCCCTAGTGCTATTCTGTGTGTGAGAAGGGGCAAGTCAGGCTACCTGGGCACTGGGGTGGCCACTGACTCCTTATACCTGTTTCTTTACTGGATGGATACGGTAGTGATTACAGCTGCAGTGCCTTCCACTGGAGCATAGGTGCAAGCAGCTGCTGACTGAACCCTAAAAAAATGCATGTAAACCCTCTCCAATACAAGCACATGCAGGCTTATACACGTGTGCAGGCGTGCAGACACATGGGTTCACTCACTCTCTGTGTCCATACCTCAAGGAATCGATGGCACTCTCACACCGCTTACCAAGGGGCCGATGGCGCTCCCGCAGCTCTCGGGGATCAGGATGTTGGTATGAATCCCGGAAGTGGTGGGCCATGGCCATGTCCTCGAGGCGATAGTGTGGTGGCGGGGGCGGTGTAGGGTGGGGCAACCCATTGCTGGGACTGCAGCGCTGGGCTGGGCTCAGGGTGCAGGACCGCTTACTGAGGTGGTCGGGGTGCAGAGGGTCCCGGTCTGACCCATTCTCTTTGGTCCTGACCAAGAAAACAGGTGGCCAATGGATAGCAGCCCCAGTCTTGGACAGAGGGTAATAACAGAGGTGAGGAGAGATGGGGTAGAGGCAGAAACTCAGAGGAGCTCCCCTGGGTTCTGGTCCCCCACTCTGACCTCCTCAGGGACTCCTGGTGGGGAATGGAGGGAGGGAGACATCCAGGGTCCCATGGCCAGGTGTGGTCCCTACTGTGGTACAGTGGTAGGACCAGTACCTCTGTGGCCAGTCAAGGGGTCCAGTCCAACCCAGCCACCAAGGGCTCTAGGCTCCAGGTCACTCAGGGTCTTCAAACGGCACAAAGACAAATGAGTTCTGGTGGATAGACCCCCTTCCTGAGCTGCTGTTCTCCAGGGATCCCAGAGACCCCAGGTCCGTCGCTCAATAGGGCAGCGTATGCTGCAGAACCCAATGTCGCCAGCCCACCAGCTGGCAGTATTAGCAGCTCTTGATCAGTCCTGCTGTAGACAACAGACTGGAGCAGCTGTCTGGCAGAGGCAGATGGGCGGGAAGAGGCCGCCTTGGGTCAGCCCTGTCCTGGGAATCTGTGAAAGGCTGTTACCTATCAGGTGCCCTCCTCTTGCCGTTCTCATTGACTTCCAGCAGGAGCTCAGAAGAGTCGACAGGGGAGGTGGCACTGGCATCCAGCAGGAGTTGCTCATGCTGGGCCAGGTACTGGGCAGGCGTCTGCTTGGCCAGGCGGGCACAGTGCAGGAGCTCTCGCTGCAGCAGTGGAAGGTTGGCCTGTAGGCAGGACAGGGGCTTTAGGCACAGTTCCCTGTCAGCTGGTATGCAAGCCCACATAACCTGTTGAGACCAGTAGACAGCCCAGGGCTGCCTGTGTGTGACTCAGGACTCCGGGTCCCTCAGGTTCCTTTCCTTCCCATAGCACTGTGGGAAGTGATCCTGCTGGTCACAGAGCATTATATGGCCTTTCTACATCACCGTGCTTCCTCCCAGAGTCTGCAGCCAAGATTCCCTACCTGCATCCTGCCTAAGCAGGCACCATACCGTCCTTTGCACAGAAAAGGAAAGCAAGGTTCAGAGAGAGCAGGCAAGCAAACACACACACACACACACACACACACACACACACACACACACACACACACACACACACACACACACATGGGGTGGTGGTAAACAGAGATGTTGCCAAGAGAACCCGACACTGATGCAGAGTCCCTGCTCTGGCCCCCAAAATGCACTGGCCAGGATCCCCACAGAAGTATCTCTTCTCTTCCCACTGCCTCCCACTCTCCAGCCTCAGCCCAGAACAAAGCTTACAGCAGGACCTCAGACATCAGTGTATGCTTTCTGCAGCTACGCAGCTCTGAGCACATGGGGAATATGACCTGCATGAACCCCAGTCTCAGTCATGACATCACAGCTCGAGTCTACATTCGCAGATGAGGCCACCAGAGGTCACAGACTCCACCTCTAAACCTATGAACTTCACCCTAGTGCTGGACCAGGGTCTCCAGGAACTGCTGGTGGTCAGCCTTTCCAGAGCTGCTGTGGGTAGGGTGGCAGGCTGGCCCTGAGCATGCTGGAGGGGGGCCCAGTGGCAGGCTCTTGGGAGAGCCAGCAGTTCTAAGTATTTGTAAATCAACACAATCTACAACTTTCCCATGCGTTTCAAAGCTGCCAGGGCAGCCTTCTCCAGCCTTGCCTCCTCAGCCCCTGTTGGCGCATCCACCCAGCCCGTCAGGCAGCCGATGCATTTTTGTTGCGCTGTATCGCTGCCAAGCCTGTTTTTCTGTTTGGATAGCTGAACGGGGGCCAGCTCACCATCTGCCGACCACGTCAGAAGCATGAGCTGGGATGAGGTCCTGGGAGGTCTCAGTAGCCCAGAGTCTCCTCCCTCACCAGTCCCCCACCTACCCTGTCCTCTCCTTGGCCAGCATGATGGGGCGGGGGCTAGGCATGAGCACCATCTGGTTGCTGTTAGGGTGGGGAAACATCTGGGGTCCTGGCCAGCTGGGGCCAGCTGGGAGCTGGAGTCTCGGGTGGGGCAGCTTCTGAAAAGCCCCACTGTCCAGCTACATGAAGGCGGGAGCAGAACAGAGTGGAGGAGACCCTAGGTATCAGGTAGTCTAGCTGTACCATTCAGATACACAGCAGTCCTTGGCTAGGGGTACAGGACCACTGCTCACCCAGAAAGAACAAGTCCCCATTTTTCTTCAGAAGTCCCAGGCATCATTCAGAGGACAGACTAAGCTGGTCACAGGGCACCCTGGGCCCCAACTTCATTTGGCATAGAGATTTTGATGTCCAGAAAATCTAAACCATCTTTCTCAATGGGCCTCTGGCAGAGGATACATAGTGCACATACAGCCACCATGGTGACGGCTAAGCCATGAGTCTTTTTTATGCCTGGTTCTGCAGAGCCCACCCACCACAGGTCGTCCAATCAAAGACTTGGCGGACCACTCACCCTGGTTGGCCTACTGAGGAGATGTGTGACCTTGGGACGACACACAGCTGCCTCCTGCCTCATCTGTAAACCAGAGCTCTGGAAGCCCTGACGCGATAGGCTCCAGTGAGCCCCACGTGAATTAATTCAGTTCTTCCTATCACCTGTGTGGCAGGCAGTTCTATCTTGCCTAGGAAAGGACCCAAGGGGGCCCTGCAGTGGGAGCCAAGTTCTGCCCAGCCACACCTTCAGAACGGTTTCTTCTCAGAATGGCATGCCCAGAAGGTCCATGACTATTCAGGAAGGTGCTATGCTGATTCTCTGACCACCCAGAGGGGACCCTATCCAGCAAGGGCAGTGAGGCACCTGGAGCTGCCTGAGCTCTTCCTCAGGCTGCCTTGTTTCTAGACAACGGGGGCTGGCCTGCTACCATGCTGTACCAGCAAAGTAGTTATGCCCTTTGATTGGGCAGAGGGGGCCAGTGCTCTTGTCTTGCCAACAAGGTTAGAAAGACTGGCTGTAACCTCGTATTTTTAGGTTTTATCTTTGGCTCTTACTGCCCCTCCATCCCAGGAGCCCTGTATCATGGAGACAGATGTACCACCAATGTTCTTAACAGTGAGACACAGAGGTCCTGGGTGAGCTATGAGGTGGGCAGAGAGAAATGGAAATGGAGAGGGTCCCTTGACAAAGCAGTTCTGGGCAAGGTGTTCCACCCAGTGCTTGCTTTGGGTGATGCCAACTAGGTTAGGTAGGAAGAGTACTGAGGATAGAGACTATGGGCAGTGGAAGCTGGGATATTTCAGGCATAAACAGGGTGGCCAATGCTACCAAGCATCTGCTGCAAACATTGGCTCTGACAAAATAAGCAGGCGCATGGCATCCCAAAGACAGGCGGTGGCAGAGTCAGCAGTATGTGGAGGGTGAGGAGCATGAGGGCCTCCAACGCACTGCCAATGACTGCCAGGTGGGCCCACGTGCTGGCACCCATGGCTGCTCTGTTGCTACCAGCTCCAGTGTGAGCCCAGCAAGGTGTGGGTGGGAGGGAGGAGGGGAATGGATGTGGGGTGTCATGTGGGGTCCCCCTGGGAGATGCCAAAGGAATGAGGCTGGTAGGACACATACTATGGATTCTGTGGGGACCTTGACCTTTATAGACCCAAGCACAAATACAGGCTTGGGTCTGTACCAGCAGGAAAAGTGAGGGCTTCTGTTTCCCTGCTTCCTAACTTGACAGTGTCAGGGCCTATGTGTCCCCCTCCAGGGGTTCAAGAGGGCATCTAGGCAGAGATCTTAAAATCTGTTCTTGGTCTAAATTAGGCAATTAAAAACCTTACTGATGTAGCTGCCCTGAGACAAGGGAGGACTCCAGCTACAGAGGCTGAGTACATAGGAGTGGGCAGCCCAGTAACTGCTAGGTAGCTTGGTGGGGGATCCTATCTTAGAGCTTACTGCTTCTATGGTCTGACCTCGAACTTTGACTAAACAGCATGGCCGGCCGGGAGATGGTGGCTCCTGCCTTTAATCCCAGCACTCTAGATGCAGAGACAGGCGGATCTCTGTGAGTTTGAGGCCAGCCTGGTCTACAGAGTGAGTTTCAGGAAAGCCAGGGCTACTCAGAGAAACCCTGTCTCAAAAACAAACAAACAAACAACAACAAAGAAGAGCACAGACATGCAGGGAGCATAGCCTGGGATCCCAGCTGTAAGTGGAGGTGGGTGCCCTAAGGTGTGGGCATGCCAGCATCTCCCTGAGAGGTCTAAGCAGAAAGAGATCATATGGCCGATGGAAGCATGCCATCCTCACTCCTCTCAGAGTGAAGGGCTGCAGTGAGTCACAGGTTACAGGCCCTGCATGAGGACCTGTGTGTGTGTGTGTGTGTGTGTGTGTGTGTGTGTGTGTGGTGTGTGGTGTGTGTGTGTGTGTGTGTGTGTGTGTGTGTGTGGTGTGTGTGTGTGGTGTGTGTGTGTGTGGTATGTGGTGTGTGGTGTGTGGTGTGTGTGTGTGTGTGTGTGTGTGTGTGTGTGTGGTGTGTGTGTGTGGTGTGTGTGTGTGTGGTGTGTATGTGTGTGGTGTGTGGTGTGTGGTGTGTGGTGTGTGTGTGTGTGTGTGTGTGTGTGTGGTGTGTGTGTGTGTGTGTGTGTGTGTGTGTGTGTGGTGTGTGTGTGTGTGGTGTGTGGTGTGTGGTGTGTGGTGTGTGGTGTGTGTGTGTGTGTGTGTGTGTGTGTGTGTGTAGAGGACCAGATTTTAAAATCCAGGTCTTGCCAGGTGGCAATGGCACATGCCTTTAATCCCAGCACTCGGGAGGCAGAGTCAGGAGGATCTCTGTAAGTTCGAGGCCAGCCTGGTCTACAGAGCGAGATCCAGGACAGGCACCAAAACTACACAGAGAAACCCTGTCTTGAAAAAAAAATCTGGCATCTCACTAAGCCTGGTAGTGCACACCTGCAATCCCAACTACTGGATGCTGAGGCAGGAGGATAAAGAGTTCAAGGCCAGCCTAGGAAACTTAGTGAGACCCTGTCTCAAAGTTAGAAAGGACTAGAACTATAGCTCAGCAGTAGAACACTTGCATGTACAAGACTCTGTTCATCTCCAGCACTGAAAACAACATGACCCCCAAACCCAACCAAACAAAAACCAACCCACCCCACCCCAAAACAAATGCAGCTTCTCATCTGAGGGTCCAGGCTGGGGTGAGGAATCTGCCTTGCTAGGAGCCTCTGGTTACTCTGCCAAAGGGACCCAGTGCGGTGTCACCACCCATTCGTGTGGCCCCAGTCCCAAGCTTGTGTCGGCGTTTAGCATAGCATCCTCCATCTGACTGCCCCGTCGCCCTGCTGTCCAATCACATGCCTACCTGTCCGTCATCACCCGGTCACTGCCCTCTGCACACCTGTCCCTGCACTTTGTTCCAGCCACATGGACAGTCGCTTTCCCTCCTTCCCCAGGGCCTTTGGATAGACCATCCCCGTTTCTTGGAGGGTGCTGCCCAAGCCTTCTCCAGCCGTCTCAGTCACCATGAAATACTCATCCTTGAGAGATCTGGGAATGTTTCCTTACTGTATGCATTTCCAAATTCTACACCTGATCGATGATAGCACTCTCTTCCCACAAAGTTATTACTTTAGGGTATTTTGCCTGCCTGTTCATGCTATCCTCTGAGCCTCAGCACAGCCCCTGGCATGGAGTGGGCAACTCAAAAATCTGCTGAGGGATAAGAATACACTGGTTTTTGTGCATTCTGACTCATGAGGTCTAGCAACTAGTTTCCAGCCCTAACTAGCCGGATCTGGTGGTCAGCACCATTTCCCTGGGCATCTGAGAATGACACTTGGTAGGGAGGGGGCTGGGGATAGGGGTCTCTTAGAGAGGCCCCAGCTAGGAAGGGTTTGGTTACCTTCAGAAAGGGGATGACGAATGGCCGCAATGGGAAGTTGGTGGCTTCTTGGAGCTTGGAATGAAATTCTTCGATCGTCAGAGTTGAGTTCTGCAGGAGAGACCACCCCATTTAAAGGTTCCCATGGACTGTCTGAACTAGCTGCCCCACTCCCACCCTGGGAAGGAGGAGGCTCTGGGTCTGGCCTGAGGGATGAGCAGAGCATAATGGAGTGGTGGACATCATGATGGAGCAGGTGGCAGAGTGGCTGTCGTGGGGAACACGGGTGCCTGATAACCTGGAGACTCACCACCAGCCCCAGCACCAGTGTGTGAACACGCTCCCCAATCTCAGGCGAGATGTCACTGCCAAACTGCTGCAGGGTGGTGAGGAAACGTTTGAGCTTGCTGAGCTGCCGTGCCCCACATGCTGGGGGCAGGTGTTGTGTGGACAGCGAGGCAGTAGATGAGGTGGCTGGGCCATTGCTGAAGCCATTGGGTGTAGACGGCGCACCATGGATGGCCGTAGGTGAGTGGCTGCTGCCGTTCATCACTGTAGGAGAAGGGGGAGCGTGAGGGCAAGGCATAACAATATACTTTATGATTGTAGGTACATATGATAGCAGTGACAGCAATGACCCAGATGACAATGGTGATGACAATGGAGTCCAGAGCAGCTGTGCCCAGTATCCTACACAGCTGCCATTCTGTCCTTGCAACCATTCTGTGCTCATGGGTGTTACACTCTTACTGATATGCAAACTGCTACTGAGGAGGTGACTCCCTTCACCCCAGACACCCCAGCCAGGAGGATGGTAGGGATCACACCCTGGAAGTAGCTGCAGAGACAGATGTTTGTGGGGCTGGCTTACACTGTCCCTGGGGGCTTACCTTGGACCTGAGGTCAAGACCTTCATACCAGCCGATATTCTAGGTCCTCCACATGCAGCAGATGCCCAGTCCACCCTACCAGACTGGCTCAGGTTTCCACTGTGAGCGAGCATGGGGGCCTCTTTACCCACGGTACGGGAAATGAGAAGTCACCCCCATTAACCCAAGAAAAGGCCAACAACTCTGCCTCTGCTGTAACAGCCTCAAGCAACACCCTCTACCCAATCTCTTTCCCACCTCTGAGCAATGCCCCAACTCTCCTTAGCTCTGAGCACTGTCCTGGGAGCCTCCCAATACTCGAGGACCCCAAACCTTTCTAAGCCTGAGTAACACCATTGCTGGCAAGTAGCCCAGTGCTTGAGCAGATGGGACTCAAGATCAGGCAGAGCAACTGAGACCCCCCAGGAGGAGTTGGTTGGGTTCTTCAGGGGATTTTGACACAGCTGATAAGCATGCTACAGGATCAAGGCTGCCAATCACTGAGCCATGGCTGACTGGATGGCCCTGCCATCAACTCAGAGTACCAGAGCCAAGGCCAGGGGCTGCCACAGAATCCTTGTCTCTCAGCCCTGAGTGACAAAGGTATGATTAGCAGACTCTGCAGACAGGTCAGAGTTCACAGGTCATGAATGCTACCTCTAGGTATGGACACATGTTCATACACCTCTGGCTCACTCAACTGTTGTTTTTGTCCATGTCTTATGCCCCCTGACCTTAGGGATGCACCACTGTCTCCTGCCTTGACCGAGTGTGCAGAAGCTAGGTTCTCAGGGCTGTGCTGACAGCGTAGGTCTGGGGTGCCCTCAAGACCACAGCTCCCAAAGCTCCTGTTACCTCATTGCACCTGTGGTGAGGCCCAGTGGGGCTGTAAGGGCCAAGGGAGAGAGGCAGCCCATTTTTCTAGACTAAAGATCTGTCCGTCCAGGCTTGCCCAGTGCAGAGACTCCAGCTGAGTGCCCCTGGGGTATCTGCTTGCTTTGGGCAATGGGTACCTTAGCAAGGCACTCTAGACTACACCTGCCTGGACATCTTGACCCAAGCCCTAGGAGAGGCCTACGGGCTGGGCATGGAAAGGTGAGGTGGGGCCTTTACCTAAGTCCCTCCTTCCTTCCCTCAAATCTCTGTGGCTGCTGTGCCTCTTGCAGGATCCTGTCACATCTCTGCTCACACACTACAGGATGGGGACCTAATCTTACTCCACCAGTCCTGGAGTTTCTGACCCCTCTGTGGGCCCCACATAGCCCTCTCTTGCTAGCTAGTGCAGTGACCAGCTCTATCTTGCCCAGAAACTGCCTGAGGCTCCAGCTCAGATAAACCGCCTGGGGCCAGGGCTGGTGGCTCCATACAAGCATGTTCTAGATCCACAAAGCAGACAGGGCCACTAAGGCCCTGGGATAAATAGTTCATGGACAGAGCCAGCTGGTGGCCCCCAACTGTCTGCTCCTAGGGCTGACCCCTACCTTCTATGTGAGTGTAAGGCAGGACCCAGCCCAGAGCTGTTATGGTGTCATGTGGGTGCGGCTGCTGCTACAGTCCCCTTGGAGAACACCCTTCCCCATTCCTCTATCCTCACCTACAGTCTGACAGTCAGTCACCTGATCCAAGGACTCTCGCAGGTCCTCAGACACCCCCATATCATAAACCCTTGAGGGTTGGGGAAGCAATGCCGGTCCAGATGTACAATGCAGGCCAGACCTAGGTCTATCTGCCAATGGTCCCAAGCCACTCAGAAGTTCTGAGGTGGGCTCCAGGATCAGAGCATAGTCATCTTCCTTGTTTCCCAAGCCATGGGCTTATGGAGCCTGCCGTATGCCACCAACTGATCTGGGAGCTCATGAGATCACAACCCTGACAGACTCTACATGTTGAGTGTTATGTGAGGTACCCCTTGACAGCTGACCCTAAGGAACAGACATTTCTGCATGTGGGGAGAGGCCCGCGCGCTCACATGCTAGCTTGGTGTTTTGAGGAGGCCACCAATCATAGAACACTCCACACACAGTTCTAAGCAGCTCCTCTGTCCTAGTAGGGGTATGCACATGGAAGCTGAAGCCTGCCCATTTGTTTCCCCAAATGATTTCAAGAGTCCATCCCAGGGCCTAGGATACACAGTCAGTTCTAGAATGGCTGTGTGTTAGTAGAAGCAGCCAGTGTAAGTCTGTGTGGGGGAGCACCCTTCTTGCTCTGGGGTGGTCAGTGATGTCTGCACACAGCATACCAACATCTCTGGGTTCTCAGCCTCTCTAACACCATCTCCAGAGGACCCCACTGGATGGACTTCCCTCTCACTAGTAAGCTCTGACAGCTACCGACGCACATGCCCCAGTCAAACCTAATGACAGCCACTTGCTGTCACCTCAACCCAACCAGGAGATGGTTTGTTGCCACGGAGACCTCACTAATAGAGGTGGACTTGTGTCCTAAGACCCAAGCATTTTATCACCAGGGCTCTTGGCCTTTTAGTAGTTTCTAAGACATGCCAATGTCCACATTATCTAGCCACCCACCACAACCAGCCTGACCTGGTCCTGTCCTCGCTGAGGCCCGCTTACCAGCCTTGCTCTGAGCGCCTGGGTCCCCCGTGGCCTGTTCGCCTCACTGCCTGTCTGTCTTCCCTCCCGCGGCTGCCGGGCAGTCTCAGCAGCTAAAGAGACGCCAAAAATAGCCCCCAGCACAAGTGTTTTCATTACCACAACAGGTGTGTTACTAAGTTAGACAGCACACGTGTCCTCGGCTGATGTTTGGGGGCACAAACTAGCACCCCATAGCTCCCCTAGCCTTGATGCTTGGGTGGGAATTGGCCTGGGGCTCACGGACCCTATTAACAGTTCTTCCAGTCCTTCTCCCTGACAAGGAGAACACCATTATCACCACAACAAGAATCAGTCAACAGTAGAGGGCCAGTCAGGCTGTGTGCCAGGCCCTAGTGTGTGGCCAAGCATGGCCCAGGATGATGGCAGCAAGAAGGACAACATAGAACATAAATAACACATGTAACCTCTTCTTCTTCTTCGAGCCCAGAAATTCCATGGCAGCTGCACACACCTGGGAGATGCAGCTAATTGGCCTAGTTAAGACTGCTGAGGCACAGTAACACCTGATGATGGGAACAAGTATTCTGAGTATCACCGGGAGCTTTGGTGGCATCATCCACCAGTGACTGATGCCCACAGGGCTTGTGATGTGGGTCAGACATGGCAATAAGGCTTTGCAGGCATGGAGCATGAATCACCTTCAGCACTCTAGACTGTGGCAGCATCTCTTTACAGGTGGGTAAGCTGAGGCACAGGCAACCATACCTGCCCATTGTTACCCTGTCAACAGTGAGAGCCAGAGTCTCTTGAAACAGTGGAGCTTGACTTGTCATTAACACATGTCCCCACTGTCTCCTCATAGTCCTGGCATCTGTTCCAGTCAGCCTGTTTGGCTGTTGGGGGGGGGGGGGATGAAGCTCAATAGGCATTCACATGCAAAGGTCCCACAGTTCCAGTACAATGGTCTTAAGGTCTGGGTCTCTAGCCCTTAGAGGGCTTGTCTCTTAAGGTGGCTCTTGTCTTTAAGGTGGCTTGAGATCCAACAAAGGGGGTGTAGAGGCAGCAAGAAGGACCCAGGAGGCCTCCTTAAAGCCCATAGTTCTTGTTATTTTACTTACAGAGACAGACCATGGACCACTTTAAGCAGCCGTGGAAACGGCCATGGGGCAGAGACGTCGCAGGTCCATCCTCGCCATCTGTAAGCAAAATAAGAAGAACACGCTGTCAGGAGGGCGCCTCAGCGGCCCGTTCCCTCCGCTGCTTAGTGGAAGTCCCAGAGACCATGCTGTTGCCACTGGGGGCCAGTCCATTCCTCTGGGCCTCAGTTTCCTCCTCTGCAAAATAACGGTTGTACTGGGTATCTGTCAGCATGAGCAGCACCTACCTCCTAAAAGCTATCCCCCCAGAAAGTGCCTGGTCACTCCCTCAACACTGTCCTTTAGCGACTTGGGGCCCAAGTTGTGTGTTTTCAGTTACTGAGATTCATTTCTGAGTTAATTTAGGTGAGGCTGTCAGTGGAGACAGGCAGCAGCTCCAGGGGTAGTGAGCCCCTGTCTCAGAAGTGCGCAAGGGCAGATGGGAGCTCAACCCATCTAGGGGTTCCCTGCCTGAGAGGAGTATTGTCTGGATCAATGCTTCTTGCACTGTCCTAGGTCTCCACACTCAGCCTCTGGCCCATCTCCCCAGCCAGAGACCAGGCTGTGCCCAGGGTGGTCACTGGGCCAGGAAAACCACAGCCCTCAAGTGGAGGTTCAAGGTCAGTCTCTTCATTTGGCTTGGAGCACTGGGTAGGAATCTGCAGCTGGCTGCAGAGGCTTTACCAGGACTGCCACCAGCCAGGTGCAGGGGTGTGGTTAGCCATGTGGATTAGGAACAAACCTGAGGTGACCTCAGGAGGCCTGAGCCTCAGACTTATGCACCAACTAGCCCCAGAGGTCTGAAGCCCCACAGACTGGAATGAAGGCTTTGTACTCTACAGACACAGCTTTGACCCCCAGGGCGGGACTGAGGGGCAGAGGGGATACAGCTCCTCCCCATGCACCACACATGCACTGGCCACCCTCACATCTGTTTACAGGCCCCATGAAAGTAAAGCCCTGAAGGGCCCAGCTGATCCCATCCTCCCTCCTAACCAGGAACATCTGGTGTCCAGGCCAGCTTTCGGGATAAGAATTGGTCCACAGGGAAATGCAGACTGGGGGAGGCGCACCCTCACGGTCGGTGACAGCTTAGAGTCCAAGATCAGCCTGTCAGCCGCTCTGTTCTTCCTTCCTGCTTGGGGTCCCCAAACATCTGGAGGACCATTGTTTCAGGAAGTGTGTCATGGCCTCTCTGCCGGGAGAGGGGGCACAGCAGCCCCGCAACAAACAATTCCTGTCCCTAGGTTAAGGCATTGGCTGGTGACATCGGCACAGTCCCACAGAGTCCCCTCTCACCCACTGGATGAGCTTTGAAGCTGCCCAGCAGCCAGAGTCTACCTGCAGTTCAGCCCAGAGGGAAGGACGGTTAGGGAAGGAGGGAAAGGTGACTATGTGCCAGCCATGTCACTATGGGAGGTAGAATGTGAGAACAGGCACAGGTACCTCTGGCCTGGAGGAGCATCTGTCCTCTGAGAACAGCAGGCTGCTAGGGGTAGAGTCCCAGCTACAAGAGGTAGAGCTAGGAGTCCCCACTCTGGTCTCACCAATCACTGGGCCCCAAGTTAATCCTGTACGAACTGGGAGCCAGACCCTCCCAAGAGACTGGAAGGTGTATATGGGCATTCAGCCATGAGACAACCTGCCATGTGCTGGGCACATTCTCAGACAGTCCTGGCTCCATGCCCCTGTACCTGGAAGCAGATGATATTAACCCCCACAGCAGGAACCTGACACCCTGTCAACAGGACAAGGCTGGCCTCAGGTTGAGCTGCTTGCTCCTCATCTCAGCCTTTCTCTAGACAGCAGGGCTTTGTTCAGAGACCTATCTTTGAAGGGCAGAGTCAGTGCTCCATGTCCACGGATGGAGAGACCAGAGGAAGCACCCATGCCCTGGAAACGAGGTGACATCAGGCTGAGGTGCTGAGACCCCTCCCTTGGAGAGGGGTATTGCTCCAGATTGAGAACTGGGGTAGGGTCCTTCAAGTACGTGTCTTTGAAGATCGCTGTGGGGGTGCCGCCAGAACACTTAGGATACACTCCCAAGCCTTTATCTTGGGGAGGGACACAAGGCATTGTTCCCTTTAGTGGCCCAACCCTAGGGGTTTCTGTCTTCCCAACTGTGCAGCACTTGCGAGTCTAAGTCACAATCTTTCAAAGGAAAGAGGCAACGATGGCAGAGAGGTACCACGACTGCTCCAGGCTCCCTGGAATCCCCTCTAAGAGTGCTGTGCTCCGGCCTCTGCCTAAGTACCCGGGGCCTTCAGACATCAGTGCTTGTAGGCTGGTACTAATGTCTGTTGACCTAGTTCATTTTCACAGCGGCTGTCAGACAGGAACCACAGCAGGCTCCCACTCTATAAATGAGGAAGCCAGGCCAGAGAGGTTAAGTCGCCAAGGCAAAGTTGCACAGTAAGTTGGAGGAGCTGGGATCTGAGCCTAAGTTAGGCTGCCAATGGGCCACAGGGCCACATTATGTTAAATGTAGAGTACAGAATTTCAAATGGCTCCACCTACTCCACACTCCCTGCTCCGGTGTGCTGCGACAGTATGGGGTGGGGGTGGGGACGACTCACGTGTGTGGGGTGTGAAGGAGGGTGGTCGTGTAGCTCCCTGGGATGCGGTGGGAGGTGGGGGTGGCATGCTGGGGGGTGTGGACCGGGGCTGTGTCTTCACTTCAGCCGGAGAGTCTGGCATTGCTGCAACCTTCTCCTTCCTGTCAGCTAAGGAAAAAGAAAGAGAAAGATGACGCAGCTGAGGGCAGAGCTGGCGAGCCAGCACCTGGGCAGGGGCCTGCGGGCTTCCACTGGCCAGGTGGGCTCCTGACTCCACCCATCCAGTGGGAGTCCCAAGTGTTCTCACAGGTGCCTAGCATCCACGCACAGGTGGAGCGCAGAGCCAGGCCAAAGGTGGGCTCGTCAGGACTAGTGTCTGTGGGGGAGCCCACCATGCAGGTTTCCAGGCCCCATCTCAATTCTCCTGACTTCTCCTGAGTATCTGCATTTGTAAGATACATGGGGAGTGATGGTCCCAGCTTTCCAGAGCTGAGATTCTCCTCTAGGACCTGTGGGGTGTGTGTGTGTCGGGGGTGGGGTGGGGGGAGTGAACTGGCTTCATGGTGTGAAACCATCTTTTTAACCATCCCCTGCTCTTATGGTCCTTGTGACACCTATTTGGGGGCTTGTGGATGTCAGGGTGCTTAGGGCTTGGTCCCTCAAATGTGACCCACAGGCTCAGGACATCCAGACAACTCTCGTCAAGGTGCTCAGCTCAGGGTCAGACGGGTAGGAAGAAGGTAAGATGGTTACCATGGGCAGGGTGAACTGAGTATCAGGTGGATTGGGATATCCAAGGGTTCCAGAACAGGACCATGAAGCGAAGCCCAAGGGGCAGCCTTGTTTGGGCCATTCTTTGCAGGGGACAGTGAGTCCTGGGGCTTCCATCTTAACGTGTGGTCAGACAGGATAAGTGGACCTCCGCAAGTTGCTTCTTCGTCATGTGGCCAGCTCTCCAGAGCCAGCAAGGGGAGAGAGACTCCTGCCTGCTATGAGCAGAAGGCAGACCTCTGCCCCAGTGACTGCCTGCTGGCCCACAGATCTTCCATGGGCAGGGGCGTCGAAGACTGAGGAGACTGAGTCACACAGTTCAGAACCCCTTGTCTCTTGGCCATCATCATGGCAACTATGGGCATCCCCCCTCAGCCCTTCCCATCCTGCACCCCATTTCAGGGTCCCATCATTGGCAGACACATGAATCTAGGTGGCCCAGCCTCTGTGGCTGGTGATCAGTAAATGACATCGACCAGGTGGCAGACCAGAAACAGTGAAGCCCTCACCTAACCCCCTTCCTGGCTGCACAAGGGAGAGAAGTCCAGAGACACTTTCAACAAGACCAGTGGCCCATGATGGCTTGTGTGTGGGTCTGCAAGGAAGAGGCAAGAAGCCCCCATCTTCCTGGACCCACGAGGAGGGGCAGAAGGAGCAGATGGCACACAGCAGCCACCCAGGCTGCGGCACCTGCTGTCCCCCAGCTGTGGCCTCTGCCCCCCCCCCTGCCGCCGGCACTCAGCCCCTCCCCTCCCTGAACTGTCCAAAGGCTGATGGCTGGGCACACGTGTGGCCGCAGCTGTGGGGACCTATCAACGCCATGGCTGGCTGTGGGGCGGATGGCCAGTCTCCAGTGACAACAACCAAAGAAGGCAACCATGGCTGGCTGCTTCGGCATGGAGCAGCCCGTCCTCAGCAGCCCTTCACCTGTCCAGTCTGCCCTTGGGCCCTCGGGCACATAGGGCTGCTTCGGATGGTATTGCCAGGGCCAAATGTCTCAAGTGCCAGGCTGGCTCTAGTCACAGGCCCAGGACACTAGGGACACTCTGTGTCTCTGAAGCCTTTCACAGAGAAGTGGCTTCACCTGAGCGTCAAGTACCAAACGAAGTAGAGCCAATTGAATGCAGCACAGGCAGCTGGGCTAGACACTAGCTGTCACCTCTCAGCATATTTGTCCAATGCTGGACCATTGGTAGACGCATGGGTGCCACGGGCCATGGTACCATGTTGCAGTGGCCACCACCTGCACGACCATGATATCCACGGCACCCTGCTGGTGCCTAGTGACCCGCAGACACTTAATTTTCTTTCTTTTTAATAGGACCGGAATCATAGAGGCCAGAGGTCATCTATCTGCCTCAGAGCCTCAAATGCTCATTGCACGCAGACTCTGTTCCCAGCACTTCCTGGATCTCATTTGTCCTTATAGAGACCTTATGGTTCCGATTTCACTCAAAGTCCACTTCAAAGAGAGGACCAGGTACGCAGAGGTGCCGTGATCTGCCCCAAATCACACATGGATAGTGGGATCTAAAGCCAGTGAGTGTGGGGACTTAGAGTCACCCAGTCTTTGCTTTGAACTGGTCTGCAGTCTCCCAGATCTGGAGCTGCGTCTCTGCCTTTACCCTTCCCTGCCTTTCCTCCAGCAACTGAAGGGTGTCCACCTCCCAGCATGCCCACTTGTTTCCCTCTCCAGCTCACCCCCTCCTGGCAGTTCCTCTGGACCGTCACCCCATTGCAGACACCTTGCTCCCTGGCTGACCCATCTGCAACGTTTCTTCATGGGCTCGCAGTCTCCTAAAGGTAATGACTCAGGGTAGAGATCACTGTGGCAGCCCCCAGGAGGAAGTCTTTCTCTGGAGTACCTTGCCAGGAGCCTCAGGAAAATGGTCTAGGGAGCGTGGAGAGCAGTGCCCAGGGGCCAGCTGATAGTTGGTCTAGGTCAGGGGGGAGGGGCTGACTGCTGAGAGAGGCTGTCCCCAGGGGCCTGAGTCACCATCTCACCTCCAAAGCACGTAAACTGTCCACTTCCACTTCCCTGAGGTGTGTCTGTGTGGTGGTGTCAAAGGAGGTGGGGAATGTCATTCACAGAACCTGTACCACAGCTGTTTGCCTAGAGATTTACGGTGTAGCCAAAGATGGCCTTGAACTTCTGATACTTCGGCCTCCACTTCTGAATGCTGAGATTACAAGTATGTGCCACCATGCCCAGTTTATGAGTGCTGGGGATGGAACCCAGGGCTTTGTGCAGGCCACAGAAGTGCTCTACCAACGGAGCTCCATCTCTAGACCCAGCAGTTAATTTTCCTTAATTTTTCTCCTCTCACGGTAGTGGCTGGGAAGGCCTTCTGGACCCCCACAGGCTCAGAAATGCCAATGGCAGGAACTAGGCCAGTAGTCTTGTCCTGTCCTTCCCAGGCTGCCTCAGGACCCTCCAGGCACATACCAGAAACAGCTTGGGCAGGGACTGGCCAGGTATGAGGCCCCACTATTGGATGTTCTGGGAAGCCACTGAGAGGCAGTTCCTGCTTCCCAGCAAGGGCTAGTGGAAGGGCTGGGCCCTCCAGAGTAGATCCTGGAGAGGTCCAGGCAACCCTGAAATCTGCGCTGCTTGGAGCTATCTCTTTTCGTAGTGTCCCACCAGGGCCAACCCCATGGCCTCAGCCACGTTCCTGCTGGATCTTCAGCCCTCACAGTCTCCTGGAGGTACTGTTCCAGCACCATCTCATGAAGGGGAAACTGAGACCCAAGGAGTGATTTCTTCAATGCCACTTAGCTGTGTAGTACAGATTTGGATCTTGTCCATCAGTCCCAAGCCACACAGTCCTTTCTATATCAAACTGCCCAGGCCTGTGTCCCCAGGTTCTGAGTTGTGTTTCCAGGCAGCTGGACTGAGGTTCTTTTGCTACTTAGCTGGATCAGGTGGGAGTAAAAAATCACAGCTGTCCCGGGGGCAGCGCTGTTGACTATGTGTTCCAGGTGACAGCTACTGACTTCAGAGCCCCTCCAGGCTCCCACCAAGGTTCCTGGCTCGTAGGTGGGGCAGCCAGGATTGGAACTGTGCATGTGAACTCTTTAGTACAGGCAACAGGCATGGTGGCTGTCTGCAGTCACAGTGGGAACCATTTGGAAGAAGCATGGAGATGCCAAGGGAGCCAGATACATGCCCATGCTTCTAGGGTCAACTTGCACACCAGCAGGAAGGGCACAGGGTTGTGTGGTCATCCAATCTGGAGTGGTCGCTATGGAAATTCTGTCACCCGCTTGATAGCGCTGAACTGTCTCCTGTTTGCTGTTCGGCTTAGGACCATACTGTAGTTCTTGTGCTGTGGCAGGTGGGTGCGGGATGCTGTGGGAGTGCCCACCTCCCTCATCCCAAGAAAATGAGGTAAGGGGCCCATGGCATCATGCAGCCCAACAAGCAGCTTTCTTCTGTGTGGTAAGGAACATCTGCTTTATGAAGGCCTCAGCAGCCCTCATCTATACAGTCCTACTCCACCTTACAGGTGGGGAAACCAAGGCAGAGTGGTCTGGTGACTTGTCCTGGATACCCTGCTGAGATGCTGGCAATAAAGCTAGATCTGGATAGCTTGGTCCTGCTGGTTTCGGGTGACCCTGGCCAGCCTCAAAGGTCTCTAAAGCATGTCTGTTTCATGCTATTTTTTCTTTCTTTTCTTTTTTTCTTTTTTTTTTTGGAAGGGGGGGCTGATAGTATCTTCCTCCCAGTCTTCCCCAGAAAAGAGTTTATGGGCTCCCTATCCTGAATCCTAGAAACTGCATATAGGGCCTGGCAGAGGTTTGGAGATCTCCTGAGGGACTTGAATGAGTAGGGAACTCCGAGACGGCGGTGCCCATATACTATCCCATAGTGTCTGAAGCTGGTAGTCTAGGATGATCTCTGGGAAGAAAGAGAGTGAGGGAGGCCTGGCTCCCTCCCCCATCCCATCCCAGTCTCTGCCACTTCCCTGTTCCCACCCTCCAGAAAATTCCCAGGCCCCACGGCTGCTTGTGGGCCCAGGGGAGCCCCTGTGTCCTCCATGACATTACCCAGTTCCCAGCTGAATGCTGCTGAGTATCCCCAGAGGAAGCAGCTCTCTAAGGCCAGGCGGAGCCTGTGGGAAAGAACACGGAATGTGCCGGAACAGGCCACTCCATCCATCACTGTCCCCATCGGCTGTGGTTCCCAGCCCGCCCTCCTAGCTGGGAACTGGCCTAGGCCCAGCATGGAGCTGCCCATCTTTCTGGCTGGGTCACTTCAGACCTTTATATCCCTAGAAAATTCAGAGCCTGGTTTGCCCAGCATAGCCAGACTGACCTCTGCAGTGACCTAGGTCACTGTGCATCAACAGGTCTCAGAGGTAATAGTGTGATCACAAAGTCAGGCCTGAGACTCTGGCCCTGACCTGAGTGCTCTGTGTTCTTCACCTCCTGCTGTACCTACTATAAATCCATGAGGTCAGCAGATAAGGAAACTGAGCCATGGCAAGGTAGGGAGATGGGCCTCCACTCCAGAAGGTCAAATGTGAGGTTTCTTCTCAATGGAGTCCTGGAACACACTTGCATGTGGAGACTGGACAGGGCCGCTGAAGGGGCCAGGCTGCCTCTCTCTTTCTGGGCTGACCATAGTCAGGTAGAGTCTCAAAGACACATGCATGTCAGGGAGGGGGCCTGAAAGGTACCAAAGCCCCCCCAGGTCTAGGCATCTCCTCTGCAAGTGCAGCCAACCCTTCACATACTCGGGGGACCCAGTGTCCCCCAAAGCAGCAAGTCCTCAATCAAAATAGAACAAAGGGCACTTGGAGATGGGCTCAGACTCAGGACACTGACCCAGGTGGGCGGGCATCTGTTTCCACATCTGTAATTTGGGGATCACAGTGGAAGTCAAAGGTGTAGGGCATGTCATCGAATGAGAGATGAATGCTGGCAATGGCTATTTTCTCCTTCCATCATGAAACTACTGTGTTCTAGGGCTGAGGATATGGATAAGCTGGTGCTGGGGATCAAACATATGATCAGAGTTCAACCCCCAGCACCCATGTAAAAAACTGGGCATGGAGGCATATTCTTGTAACTCCAGCACTGAAGAGGTGGAAGACAGGGTTTCTGGGGCTTACTGGCCAGCCAGAAGAGTCTACTCAGCAAGTTTCAGGCTAATGAAGACCCTGTTTCAAAAAAAAAAAAGGGTGAAAGGAAGGTACCTGATATGGTACTCAAGGCTGTCCTTTAGCCTCCACAAGTATGTGCATGTGAACCCCTTCCCTATACCCATCCATAGCCACAAACAAAAGGAAGAGAGAGACAGAGAGAAACTATATCATTCTGTAGGAAATGTGAGATGGACAGAAAGAAGTCGCCCTGTGAGGCTGAGATCACCCACTGCATCCTCATAACCTGGTCAGACTGTCCCCATACTCAAGATCACTTGAGGTCACTGCAATGCCACACAGTGGGTAAGGAGCACAGAGCCTTTATCTCTGGATTCCAGCCTCTACATTTGGCTGGGCAGTGGTCCAACACTATGCCACCAAGGCCAAGGTAAACCCACATGAGTGGATTTCCTCATATTCAGCAGGGTCGGCTAACCTTCCAGGACATGTTCCCTGTCTGCCACTTAAAGCTGACTGTCCCCTCTGCCCTCACTGTCCAGTCTCACTCCCTAGCCTCAGATGCTCCTGCCCCAGGGCCTTTGCACTGGCTAGTGTGCCTCTGTGGAAATGCTACCTTCTCCAGGCCTTCACTGTCAGCCTCATCCCTCATATCTTTGTCACACTGCGGTTTTGTTTTGTTTTAAAGAATCTGCTCCCCAGAGGTTCCTGGAAGTTGGGCAACACCATTCTCATGGGAAAGATGGGAAAACTGAGAGGTAGGGGTTCACATGGCTGTCAGAGGCCATAGATTGTGAGGCTCTTTGGAATGCTTCAGCATTTTGATGCTTCCACATAGACTACAGGAGTGTCTCCGGCAGAATTTACATCCATCATCCATCCACCCACCCACCCATCACCCATCTGTCTATCATCCACCCATACATCATCCATCCACCTACCCATCCCTACTATCCACTTTTCCATCCACTCACCCCTCATTTACCTACTCAGCACCCATCCATTAATCTATGCACACATCACGCATACTCTATTCATCCATCTATCTATCATCCATCGACTCACTCACTCATCCATCCACTTAGAGATCTCTATTTAAAATGGCGTTGCAGGGCTGGCAAGATGGCTTAGTGGGTAAAGGTGCTTGCCACCAAACCTGACAACCTGAGTTCTACTGAATCCCAGAACCCACATGGTGGATAAGTTGTCCTCTGACCTTCACACACATATCCTGGAATGTGTCCCCACACACGTACACTACATAAATAAATGTAATAAAAAATGAAATGTCTTTCAACCCTATAAGACCAACAGTCCCATCTAATAACAAGCTAAACAAAAAAATCAGGCATCTCTCATCCTCCATCCATCCATCACCTGAGACAGGGTTTCTCCGTGTAGCCCTGGCCATTCTGGGACTCACGATGTAGACCAGGCTGGCCTTGAACTCAGAGATCCACCTGCCTCTGCCCCCAACATCTCTCATCCTTTGCACACACCAGCAAAGCAGTGAATAGTGAGTCCAGATCAGTGTGAAAATGACATGGAGTAAAGCCACATAGCAGGAGCCTCAGAGGACCATCATGATGATGTGATGAGAGATGTGGAGATCCCCATGACCACCTCTGAGCATAGGCCAGGGACAAAAGGGGGCCACTAGAGAACCACAGCTCCATGTTGACAGGGTTGCCTTCCTTGAATGCTCAGAGCCATGGAGTAGGTATGCATTATGGATATGTCCTAGCTATTCTGGTCCTGAGGGTTTTCCAGCTGCCTAACATTCAGATGGGCCCTTTAAAATGAGAGGGGTTGGTTGATGGGCAGCACAGCCATGGGGGGCAGCTGTGGAGGGTAAATAGCCATGGGGGGTATGTACAAGTCATTTGAGGCCACTGATATAGCAGGCATTGGCCTGTCCTTCCCATCCCCCATCCTCTGCCAGGGCCTGGTCTTAGTGGGGGCTCCTGTCCTGCACATCGAGGCCTAGCTGCAGCATCTGGAGTCACTAGAGGGATCATGTAAGACTGCCATATTTTCAACCCAGGACAAACTTCCAGGGGATATGGCCCTCTTCTGGAGCTCCTCTGTGGTACACACAGAGGGAATTTTGGCCCTGATCTCCAGCAAAGGGCTGGGTTACACATGGGCTCCCAGGCCCAAGGCATAGCAAAGGGTTGAGGGCTTCCTCTGTGTGATTCTATGTCTAGGGAGGCACTCTGACCTGGGGGCGGAGCTCCATCCTGTCCTGTCCAAGGCTAGGATCAGAGGCACTCAGCTTTGATCCCTCAGGCAGGGAACTTGGGAAGTGGGTGGGATGCAGCCCTAATGAGTCCCAGGTGTCTGCTCCAATGGCTTCCCACATCTGGTCTCCATCAGCCTCCACCGCCATGAATAAGTAATAATACAAAAATACAGGGATTAGTGTTTCCTGCTCTATGCTCCATTGGCCAGGCAGCACTCTGCCCCAGTGGTGACAGGACCCTGAGTCAAGCAGGGTTGGTCCTGCTTGGCCCTGCCTTCTTCTCGGACGTCTGAATCAGGGATGTGTCTCTGGTTTGAACTCTGCCTGCTACTGCCCCTCCTGCAGTCCAGCACTGGGTCACCTCAAGAAGAACCCAAGAACCCCATGATCCCTGGTCCATGGTGACAATGAAAGGCAGAAGGTTGCCATGGCAACAGCAGAGGGCTGGAAGGCAGAAGACCTGGTTCCTACTCCAGCTGTGAAAACTAGGGAATTTCTTAAATGACTCTGAACCTTAGTGCCCACCACCAAAATGGGAGCACCTTTTGGGGTGGGACTAGTTGAGACAGCAAATGCAACAGAGTTTCATGGACCGAGTCTTCTATGGTTCCTGCAGTAGGAGGCTGGGTCTGGGTCTCTTCCCTGTCTTTAGTCCTGGAGGGCAAGAAGCAGACAGGGAATGGACAGCTCTGGCTCCAGCTTATGGTGGGAACACTGTTGGCCTTACTACAAAATGGGGAGGATTGCAAGTTTTAGGCCAGCCTGGACAACTTAGCAACAAGACCCTGTCTCAAGAGCAAGAGGTACAGAGATGACCCGGGAGGCAGCTCAGTGGAAGAGCATTTGCCTAGAATGTGCAAGGCCCTGGGTGCAGTCACCACTGGAAGGGCAGAAAAGGAGGAGAAGCATCTAGAATAAGTACCTAAGACATGTGAGCAAGACACATGGTTCTACATGTGGGCCCATGAGGGCGGAGTGGGGGCCACAGAGGAAGGCTGTTCTCAGCATGCATCAGCAACCTGCCCTGTCAGGCTGGCTCGCCTTTGCAGAGAGCCACTGTGCTAACCTGGCTTTGGAATGACTCCCTTCCCCATTTCACATGATAAAGCTGTGGGTGTCAGAACTCCATTTACATATGGGGAAACTGAGGCACAGAGCTATGATATCACCTGCTCTGGTCACTCCATATCATACCACATCCTTCCTTTGCCACCTTTACATGTGCAGGACACCCCCACCCCAGCTGTCTCCTCACTGGTCAGAGTGGGCTCAAAGCCCGCCCCATCACTTCACTTCCTCCCTTACCATATGTACCTCTTAGTATACAAACTATCATGGATGCCAGTCCTTATGTTAAGGGCCTCTCCCATCCCTGAGCAGAGCCCAGCATACAGCCTGACACTGAGTGACTGGCTTACTACATGTCCCCACCCCCACCCCTCCTCTGCTGCCCCGCACCAGCTCACTGGCTCAGCTGACTGGGGAACCTGTCTCTCCACTGGGTAAGCTCAGCAAGCTGCCTCTCTCATGCTTGCAGTAGGGAACAGAATCCCTCCTCATGACCACTGAATTGGTCCTCTGTCTGGAACTCAATGTGTGCCAGAACTGGTCACTGCAGATTCTCCTGCAAGGGGGGGGGGGGTGTGCTATATCAGCCCCACCTTCCACATCCCCATCCTCCTTCCACCCCCACCCCAGCTCATTCAGGAGAGGTGAGTCCACTAGCTGTCCTAGCCCCAGACCTGCTAGCCAATAGGATGCAGTGAAAGCGGACGTGAGACAGTACAGCTTGGTGTCACCTGTCGCCAGCCCCACCTGCTCCCTAACGGGACAGTGTGTGAACAGGCTCAGGCCACTTGGGGGCACGACACACACTGTTCCAGCAGACACAGTCACCAGAATGCCTCGCACTCAACAGAGCTGCAGCCCTTGCCAGGCCAAGCATAGAGCCGAGGGCAAGGACTACTGTTGTACTACCCTCTGGGCAAAACAGCCGCCATCTTCACCAGATCAGCTGTGCCTGATTTGCCAGAGTCCATCATGATCTGGCCTGGGGACTATTGACATTTCCTCAGAGAAGGAAGGGGTGGGAGGGTCATGGCCCCTCATCTGCTATTCTAGTCACTCCTCCCAGCCACCTGTATGCCGTACTGCCCCAGGGTCCAGGATGGGTGCTAGAGTACATAGGCTGGGAAGACTAGAGAAAGGGCCTTTGATCTAGGTAGCTGCAGGGAGTTCTCATCCATGCCGGATGCAGACATTCCACTGCAGCTGTTGTGGTACAGCTGTGCCTCTGCCTGCAACTCTCACGCAGACTCTGTAAGCCCAACAGATTCAATGGCTCATTTTCCCCAGGAGAAAATCCCACACTAGCAGCTGAGGGCAGATGAGCTGTCCATGGAGCTCACCTGAGGTGCCCCCTGCTGGAGGTCAGTGGTGGCTCCATAGTACTCAGTCTGGGGTAGTTTGTTACACACTTATCACTGACTGGGACATTTATTTACATTGGAAACCCACGGATCAGCATCCGCCAATCTTAACATGGTGGTGTATGCCTTTAATCCCAGCACTCGGGAGGCAGAGGCAGGCAGATCTCCGTGTGTTTGAGGCCAGCCTGGGCTACAGAGTGAGTTCCAGGACAGTCAGGACTACACAGAGAAACCCTGTCTTGAAAAAAAATGTGGGGGGCTGGAGAGATGGCTCAGAGGTTAAGAGCATTGACTGCTGTACCAGAGGTCCTGAGTTCAATTCCCAGCAACCACATGGTGGCTCACAACCATCTGTAATGAGATCTGGTGCCCTCTTCTGGCCTGTAGTCATACATGCTGTATACATAGTAAATAAATAAATCTTAAAAAAAAAAAAAAAAAAGAAAAGAAAAAAAAATGTGTTATATCCACACAGCAAAAATAACCCAGAAAACTTCACAATGAGAAAGGGACATACAACGAAGCATGGCATGGTTCCATCTCAGAAACACAGCTGAGCGAAGAAACCAGGCTCGAAGAACACACCCTGAGCGGCCCTGTGTATGAAGTGTGCCAACAGCCTAGTATGGTGTTCAAAGTCAGGAAGGTACTTTCCCAGGACAGGAGGGAACCATCAGGTAATATCTGTGGATTATGTGGGTACACTGAGTTGACTTTAGACTGTGTTTTTCTCTGTGTGACTATACCCCAAGTTCTTTACTTACCAACCCACCACAAGTGCCATTCACTGATATAGAGAAGAGGGCCATGAGTGAGAACTCATCCAGATGATAGTGTGTACCTCCACTGCAGACAAAAACATGTGGAGAAAACAGAGCACAGGCAACATGCAGTGACACTCCTGGGCAGGAGGCCGTGATGTAATGCTTCCAGAACAAGAATCCCAGGTCAGAATCTTCAAAAGAAGATGCCAGAGCCCTCGGCCCAGCCTATGAGAGCACCCAGAACCTGGGCATGCTCAGTTCTCACAGCACCCTGGGCCAAACAGAGTTAAAGGCAGGGAGGATGGGGAACACTGGAATTAAAGCCTTCCATGCTGTCCTCCGGGCTGCAAATGGGATCCAGATGTCCAGGCCCGCTCACCCTGCGGCTGGCTTGCAAAGGAAACACATTCCTCTCCCAGCTGCTGGAGCTGCGCAGCCAACAACTCCCAGAGAGCCGTGGGGGAGGTGCCCCACCATCTGGGCTGCCCATTGCCAGGGGAGGCTGCCAGGCTAAGAGAAGGACAGGGGGAAGGGACCCCTCAACTCTGCATGGGTCCTGGCATGCAAAGGGGAATGGATGGATCTGAACCCCCCCCCCCACCACCACCCGTGACACCAAGAAGTCACCATTGCAGCCTGGCACAGTTTATTAGGTACAAATGGCAATGATAATGGAGGCTGGGTTATGACTACCTGGGTACTTCACACCTGCCTCACTGGCAGAGACAGCCCCCTGGCTAGGGTGTCATTGAGTATTAGGGAGTGTGCCTCACCATGTCCCTAAAAGAGATCAGGACCAAGCCGTTCATCAGGAGGACATACAAAAAGCCATCTGTCAAGGGGAGATGGCTCACTGAGTCAGGTGCTTGATGTACAAGCATGAGAATCTGAGTTCAGATCCAGAAGTGGTAACACGTTCTTCCATCTTGGTGTTCCTATGGTAAGATGGTAAGATGGGGGCAAGATAACCTCAGAAGCTTGTGGACAGCTAGCCTGATGATATCCTGTGTCAGACAAGAGACCCAGTCTCAAGCAAAGTGGAAGGAAGCTTAGGACCGCTGACACCTGAGATTGTTCTCTTACATCTACATGCACACTGTAGCACGTGTGTACGCACACTCACGAGTGTGAGTGTATGAATGCATCTGTGCATACATGGTGTTTCTGTGTGTGTGTGTGTGTGTGTGTGTGTGTGTGTGTGTGTGTGAGAGAGAGAGAGAGAGAGAGAGAGAGAGAGAGAGAGAGAGAGAGAGAGAATGCTTGCACTGGTTGTGGGGGCTGGTGTGTATGTGTACATCTTCTCTAGTGAAGGGCACGTGACCGAGGGAGAAGGTACAACACTTTGGCTACAAGGTGACCTCATGTATACATGTGATGTTTCTGCAAGGAAGGAGAAGCTGCTTCTGAAAAGTACAGGTGAGAAGGGCGCCTCCTTCTCTCTGCCTCCAGGCTGTCCTTGATCTGTATTAAATCAAGTCCTGGACTTACTGTTACAGTTCACACAGTTCACCAGCAGTGCCAAGCCTGGGTCACCTCTGGGCTAGAGGCAGCAGGGAGACAGTGACAATAAAGAACAGATAACTACAAGTCACCACAAGAGCCACTAAACGGGCTGAACGATGGCTCAGATAGAAGACGGCTTAAGGGAACATACTTCTTTTGCAGGGGACCCGAGTTCGATTCCCACCCATGTCAAGTGGCTCAGAACAGCCCATAACTCCAGTTCCAGGAGGCTCAGACATCTCTGTCCTTTGTAGGTGCCTGTAATCACATTCACACCCCCTCCTCTATGTAATTAAACATCATAAATCTTAAAAATGAAATAAACATTTTTAAATCACTAAACAGGTACAGCACTGGAAGCTGAGCCTGGCACTGCAGTCTTGCAACCCCAGTCACCTGGACATCTGGGTTGGAATAATGCAAGCAAGCTCAAAGCCAGCCTGGGCAACTTAGTGAGACCCTGTCAAAAAAACAGAAAGTTAAAGAAAAAAAAAAGAGCCAGCAGGCTGGAGAGACTAGACGACTCAGAGGAAAGAACACTTGCAGTTTCCAGCACCCACATCGGACAGTTCACAGCCACCTCCAGAGGACCTGATGTTCCCTCTGGCTTCTTTGGGCACCTACATGCATATGGCACTCACACGCCTCTCTCTCTCTCTCTGTCTCTCTCTCCTCTCTGTCTGTCTCTTACTCGCTCTTTCTCTGTCTCTGTCTCTCTTTCTCTCTCTCACACACACACACAATAAATAAATATTTAAAAAAACCCAACACAGGCCAGGTGTGGTGGTACACACCTCTCATCCCAGCACTCAGACGACAGAGGCAGGAAGATCTCCGGAATTCACTGCCCGCCTAGTTTACACAGTGAGTTTCAGGCCAGTCAGAGCTACACAGTGAAGGCGTGTCTCAGATAAATGATAAGTAAGTAGCTAAGGCTCAGTGGTAGAGTACAAGCATGCACAGGCTCTGAGTTCAACTGCCAGAACTTCAAAACAAAGAAATAAACAATAACAAAACCACAACCAAGGACAAACCAGAAACATGACTGCAGAGCCTTTAAAGGAAAACCAAATGGGGAGCTGACAAACCTCAGAAACTCCCTTGCCATCGCTGAGCTGGGAATCGGTCCCACCTGGCTTCAGTAGTGACACCCAGCCCTGTGATAGCCCAGGGCAGGGCAGTACCTGAGCCCCGAGAAAAGGCTCGCAAAGAGGCTGAAACACAAGCCGGCAGCAGAACTTCCCTGTGCTAGCAGAGCAAGGAGCCCTGGGTCCCGTAGATTCCCAGGGTTCTCACACCACCTCGAACCCACGGAGGCATGCTGCAAAGTGAAAACCACAACACTACTCACCTGGATGCTAAACAATAACCAGGGACCAGTGGCTGCACATGAGGGTCCCATGGAGAATGTTCTTCCTTATGCACTCCAGTGATACCATGATGGACAGGCTATAGGCATGGAAGACAGGGCTTTAGAGTCCACGGAGGGAGACCTCAGGCTTCCACCCTCAACGGAGGAGGTATGTGATTCACCTGGTCTCAGGATAAGTAACAAATGCCCTGGGAGGGTGGGGTGGGCAGAGGAGGGTGGACAGGGCATCTCACTTCTAGGGCTTCTCTGCCTTCTCCTCTGGTGCACAGGTGTCCTGTGAGCTGCTGTGGATGGTGCAGAGTCAGCCCCATATGGTACCAACCTGATGCCCACTGTGGGAAGCCCAGCAGGTCCTCAGAATCTGAAAGGGAGAGGCCTATGGCTTTCTCTCTCCTATCTTGCCCAGGTGAGAGCATACCCAGTTCCTTCTGGATCATTCTGTTCTTCCATACGTAGGGCACAGGGCTGCCCCGAGAAGGCCCAGCAAGGCCCAGGCCTAAGACCTGGGTCTGAGCCCACATCAAAGGGAACTTGTGATTCTTCTGCCTTGCAGAGGAGGCTGCAGGCTGTCAGAAGACTCCAGGGAAGCCATGTGGGTCTAGGCCTTTGCTGGGGGCTTGTCAGGACACTACTGCTGAGGTCAGGGCTTATAGCCTTGGGCAGGCCCTAGCCATGTACTCTGAAAGTTTGGCATTCTTCTGAGGCCACTCAGCTACCGGCCCAGAACCCCCCTCCCCCCAGGCTGTTGTCCACTGTGCTGTCCTCTGGATGACCTAAAAATATCTATGGCTGTGGGCTGGTGAGATGTCCCAGTAGATAAAAACACTTTGCTCCCATGTCTTACGTTCTGAGTTCCAACTCCAGAACTAGTAGGAGAGGCTTGACTCCCAAACGCTGTCTTCTGACTTCCACACTCATGACCCCACACCCCCAACAAGCAAACAACACATAAAAGCTGTGGCTGGCTTTCCAGGTAAGCCTTAGTCCATGAAGCCTGGAGTCAAGGTGACCGAGGGAGGAAGGACCACACCCTCTGCCATCCTAAGCTAGAGCTCTGGGGCACTTTCCCTGATTAAAGCCTTCATGCCTGATGGATTCTAGAACATTCTATCCTCTACTCTGCCCTAAGAACTGTCCCCAAGGATCTGCAAAATCCCAATCGAAGGTCTCCAAAAGCCCAGATTCTCCACCAGCTCGCTTTGGGAGCTTCAGGGCCTCTCTGCCCTTGACATCTGTGAAGAGACCATTTTGAGGATTTGCTGCCTGCATGGGCTTGGGTAAATGTGTCACCTCAAGACACTGCCTCTGAGTCTTGTCATTGATCTGCTTTTCTGGTGAAGAAGCATGAGGAAGCAAGCGAGTGAGCTGGGCACGTGACTCCAGGGTTGGTGTTTTGATACAAGGACAGCATCCCAGTCCATTCCACCAGTCTCTGCTCAGCAAACAGTTCCTGCACCCTCCTGGGGTGTTTCTGGTATTTCTAGCTAAGTGCAATTTCAGTCATGTATACTCTTTTTTTGTGGGGGGTTTGTTTTGGTTTTTGGTTTTTGGAGATAGGGTTTCTCCGTGTAGTTTTGGTGCCTGCCCTGGATCTCGCTCTGTAGCCCAGTCTGGCCTTGAACTCACAGAGATCATCCTGGCATTACCTCCTGAGTACTGGGATTAAAGGCGAGTGCCGCCCGGATAGCTAGGACTACATAGTGAGAACTTGTCTCAAACAAAACAAACTCAACCAAACTCCCTAAACCAAGTGTCTCCAAGTCAACTGCTCTAGCACAGGTATTTCTCCATCCAACCAAGCCAAGGTGTTTTCCCGTGTAGACATGGAGCTCAGAACCCAGCCCTGCACTACAATGGGATCATCCTACCCCTTCCAAGAATTACCACGGGGACACCATATAGAATTAGAGAAATTACCATGTCACAAAGTGAAAAGCAGGCCAGACATACAGTAAGTACTTCATCTGTGTCACTGGAATCAGGCAACTTCTGGAGTGCAGGTTTTCTCATGTGCCAGCTCTCTGTGCCCTCCCCAGCAGTGCCACTGAGTCCTCATGCTCTAAGTCCTTGTGATGGAGGAATGTACATTACAGTGCCCAAGCGCCCTTGTTGCCAGTGCGGATTTGACAGGTGGCTATGAAAGGGGAACTGAATTTAAAATTGTTATTTCACTCTAAATTTCAGTCACCACACGAGAAGCAGGGCAGCCCATTACACAGACTCGTGGACAACAGTGTCACTGACAGTGCAAGCCCAGGGGGTTAGCTAGATCCGTCTGGACCTCGCTTTGCCAGGCCTCCCGACGACCACAGTGGCCTGGACAGCTGTCGCCCTAAGCAGGCTCCCACAACCTAGGAACAACACATCCTTTCTCAGAATTTAAGGAAACAGCCTTCGCTGGAAGCAACCGGCAAACAGATGTTTCCTCCTGGCAGGCCGGAGCCGCCCGCCCTCCACTGCAGGACTCCCACTCTTACTGTGAGGCCAGGGCTGCACAGGGGAGACCCAGTGGTTTCGATTCTTCTTTTTAGGCAGGGGGAGGAAAAATTTTTTTAAAATGTGTTTTACAAGCCTGCCTTTGCCATTGTTTATGTAAACAGGTAAATTGTTTCCTGCCTCAATTAAAAACATCTGCCACATAAATGAATACCAATTAACTCATCCTGTTTTTAATTACTCTGTTAATTACACACAGGCAGCAGCAAGGATGGCATGGAGCAGGGGGGCTGGGTGCACCCCTCCCTTGGCACCCCTCCCCCCTGCCTGGCAAGGATCCGAAATATGTCTGGCTGGTGACGGATCAGGGTGGCAGGGAGGTGGTGGCATCTTGCCAGCCGGGATTTCCTGATCCAAAGCTGCCAAGCAGGCGCCTTTTCTCAGAGTCTCTTGGGTGGGGGGGTCTGTTGCCCTGGGACTCTGCTGTCAGGTCCCATTGATACCAGGCCATTCGGGACAGAGTGCTGTCCACACACAGCTTCCCAGATCCCATGGGAAGGCAAAAGCTGGAGAGCAGGAGAACAGGATCTCACCTAGCCAGTCATGCTTTGTTCTACTGCTGGGGTCAGGGAGTCCCCTGGGAGGGATGGGCACTGGCACTGTGTACTGAGCACATGAGTGCTGGGTGTCTTGGCCCTCACAATTTAAATATACCCCACTACACCTAAGATGGGTGCCCACTGCTCCAGATCTACTCATCTGGTCCTTCTGCCTGTCCAACCTCACCACCACACAAACATCATCCGTTTGCTTGTTTTCAAGGAAGGAGGAAGCTTTGCCTGCCTCCTCTGGGGAGCATCACTGCTAGCCATCATGACCTCCAAGCTGGGCTGCCAAGTACAGAGACCCATCCAAGGTCAAATTCCCAGGAGTGGTCAGTGCTGGAGGGGAGACCACATTCTGGCAGAACAGCTTATGCCCCAGGCAAGAAGTCAGCTTATCTAACCCTCCCAGCCTGTGCTTGGTAGATGATAAGGATGAGAAAGGAAAGGGTTTTCCAATCTCCATTTCATAGACAGGGCAATAGAAACCCAGAGAGGATGAGACTGCCTGTGCACACAGCAAAGAGGGCCAACCTACTCCACACAGGCTCTCAACCCTCACTACATGGCTGCCTGGCTCCAACACAGGGCCCACTGAATTTCCCACACCTTCCCTATTTGGCAAGACTGGAGGCTTGAGATGGACCACAGAGCAGGAAGGTGAGGGAGGGCACAGCTTTAGAGTTGAAGTCAGTGTCTACTTTGTGGAGTTGGGTGGGAGGTGGGGTTCCTTGGTATTCTTACTGGGAAATGGGAGTGCCTGAAGCATGGACATACAGGCCTTTCTTCCCTTGCTCCGGGCCAGCCTCTCCTAGGCAGTGGCTGCTGAGTTCCCAGTTGCAGGGGTCCAGGCCAGCTTCCTGCTGCAGGATCACACAGCAGCTGCAGCTGGAGTGCCTTCTGCAATGTCTATAACCCACACTTCCTACAAACACCAACCTGTTGGTGTGAGGGTCTGAACTCCAATTGGTCTGAGCAAATAAGGCACATACATAGCCTACACAGAAGCCAAAACTGCAGCCATGCTGAGGAGGAGCAGAAGCTTGTTCTCACTCTGTGCATCACAGTAAGTGGAGCTGCATCTTCTGGACACAGCTAAGCATGTCACTTCTGATCTCAGCACATTTTGCAGTGCCTATCAGGTGGGAAAGAGCCCTGACATATAAGGTCCCGTGTTAGAACATGGATACTGGGTTCCCTAAAGTCCACCATGGACATTCTTTGAGGACACTGTCCCAGGACAACCAAAGGAAGGAATCCTAACCCAGCCCATTATCCAGGCCTGTTCTGGGAATTAGGACACACCTAGGAGGCAGAGGAATTCACACATGGGTCAGCTTTTCTCTGTTCATTTGCCTGTTCATTTGAGACAAGGTCTCAAGGTCCAAGTCTAGCCTGGAACTCACTCGGTAGCTCAGGTTGGCCTCAACCTCCAGGGCCTCAGCCTCTTGGGTTCTGGGATTTCAGGTGTGCATCACCATATTGATGTCAAATTTTGCTTTCTGAGAGAGGGTCTCATTCAGTAGCTCAGGCTGGTCTGAAGCCCAGCATCTAGGTCAAGAAAGAGAGAGATTGTTTTGCTTTCTAAAACATCACCAAATTCCAGCTTGCACCCCACCCTGGTAATAATCAATGGGACCACCTGCCTTGACGCCGTTTCAGCACCCCAGCTCTGTGGCTTCTCTGCCCCTGTTCCTTGGCCTTAAGTGGGCACTTGGTTGAGATAAGGAGGGTGGTGACCACCTGGCCACTCACAGACCTTCTCTGGGATTGTTTTTACTAACAGGAAGGGAAAGCATGCC
Source organism: Onychomys torridus (assembly GCF_903995425.1). Classification (NCBI taxonomy): domain Eukaryota; kingdom Metazoa; phylum Chordata; class Mammalia; order Rodentia; family Cricetidae; genus Onychomys; species Onychomys torridus. The sequence goes on from NC_050447.1 coordinate 50,680,144, forward strand.
TCTGGTTCTACATGGGAGCTTGCCCAGGGCCATCTGCTGGGACACAGAGCAGAATGGACAGGGGAGGACAGAGGGTAAAGACAGACAGCCTCATGTCACAGATGTGCTTGACTGACTCCCTGGAGCTGACTTCTGTCACTTGTAGTAGCCCCAGAATCTTGAAAGACCCACACCTGGCTGTCTTCCTACTGCACACTCAGAACTGAGTGGCTCCTGTAACCCAGGACTGGCTGGGATGGGAACAGTCTTGCTGGGAGCACATAGAAGCCACCACAGCTCATCCATCAAGCCCAGGCAGCCGATGATCTCCCGACCCACAGTGTCTGCTGCTGACAGGCCGTTTGTTATCACCGGAGCCAGGCCTGGTGGTGGGAGCTTCTCTCTCCATCCATCTCCACATGGGAGATGTGTGACATGGGGAGGCTGGTGCTGTCCCCTCCAGCTCCAGATAAGGGCCAGCTCCTGAGCTGCCTCCTCCACACTCCTCCCAGCTCCAGTTCCATAGACACTCTATCTAGAACATTTTGCAGGCATACATTCTCAGTGCAGGTCCTGCTAAGCCTCAACAAATCCCATGGGAAATCTTCCTCTGTCCCATCCCCATGATCATAGATCTGTGATTCTCCTTGGTTCAAAGTAGGCCCCCAGCATCTGAACTTGTGGCTTCCTGCACCCACTGGATGCTGAGGTACAAGATGTCAGGACTCCATAAACACTGAGACTCTTCAAGGATGGTGCCATTGAACAAAAATGATGGAATAAATAACCATTCATGGATCCAGCCTGGCCTGATCTATCTGTCAATCATGTCCCCACCTTCTCAGGCAATGACAGAAGAGAGAAGAACACTGTTAACTGGTGGCTATGCCCAGGTTGGGGGAGTCACTTCCTATGTTCCCCTTAGTGCTTGATCTGTATCCCCCAAACCCCAGTGAGTACACAGACTAATCCAGGACTCCCAGCCATGGGTCCAGAGAAAAGGGAGCAGGTCACAGGCACTGCCCTTCATCCAAGGAGAGGAGTTAAGGGTGTTCATCACAGAGTGAAGAGTCCTCAGAGTTCCCCAGCCAGTTCACTGACTTTGTGCATAAGGAAACTGATCCTTGGAGAGGGAAAGGCTCTGGGGGGGGGGTTGCACCTCAGACTTCTAAGCTCTCCAGGCCACAGTCTGCTCCACCCAACTCCCCTGCCCTTCAGTCTTATGAGGCCATGTCTTCTGTAGGCCAGAAACGCATGTGGCCAGAGTAGCCAGGAGCCTCTGTAGGGTTGTTGAGTCAAATGACTCAATATGCTCAGGGAAACGCTGTCCAAAGGGGTATGGGAGCTGCCCCACCTGCCTATCCTTGCCTTCCCAGGGTGCTTTGCAGCTGAGATGATCATATGCCTGGTTGTGGAGCTAGAGCTGGGTCTCTAGGGTATTGTTTGAGAATAAAGGGTCAAGACATAATGGCAGAAGACCACACATCCCTCTCTTGATCTGCCTGGGTCCCCCCCACCCCCATATCAATGGTGGAGGGCAGAAAAGACCAAAAGCAAGGCTGAGGCTCTGGGCATCACCATGCTGGTCACCATATGGGAGGGCGCACTACACTGTGTGGGGTTTCTTTCGTTTGGTGTCCTTCTTGGAGTTTCTAAGTGTGCTGCGGACAAGGCCAGTGGCAGAGAGCTGATGAAAGGCACTCTGTAGAGAGTGATCATGGGCCTGCAGAGCTGGCCCTCACTCCTAGGCTACTCACCGGATGTGCTGCAGGCCTGGAAATGTGTCTGGTGGGCACCACACATCTGAGGGGTGGGGGAGGGAAGCAGGGAGCTGTGAAGGAGCTGGGGGCTCTTGGACTCAACAGTTTTAGGCCGTGTGACCATCCAGGGACAAGGCACCTGTCACTGCTTTTCAAGGCCCAGGACCGTAATTTCTGTCTATTGAAGTTGTAATTTACCGCTGGGAAAATAAACATTTGCGTTTGTTTGGCTGACGACATCCCATGAATGTTAATCCAAAACCTTGGGTTTTGCGGAGGGGCTGACTTCCCTCCCTTGCCTGGCCTGGGCTCAGTCCAGCCTCTGCAGCTGCTCAGGGAATCCCATTTTCTCTACAGCCTCAGTTTCCTTAGTGTGCTAAGGGTTCCAGAGGGTTGGGTCAGTCCAAGGAAGGGTACCTCCATCCTGGCCAGAGCTGGCTGTTGTACCTTCTTCCTATGTTGCAAGAGAAGCTGTCTGTGGGTCTGGTAAAATTTGGGGTCCCATCTGGGGTTGTATGGCCACTGCCCGTATGGGCTGGTGTCAGTTGGCAGGTGAGCATATGGAGAATAGGATTAGGAAAGCCAGAAGCTGGGGAGGAGAGGACTGTCCTAGTCCCACCCAGGTGTGGTTAACACCTGGAATTCCCCCTCTGTGCCATGTCTAGCATTTTAGGATGAAGGTCTGTTTCTGAGTACTGAGCTGCATGGTACCATTAGCTTACAACACATGTGTAAGATAAACGTTGAAGTGACATGACCATTTCTAGGTGTCTCTCACAGAAACCTTCTACCCCAGAATCTAATACCCTACCTCTAAAGACCCCATCCTGCCACCAACTTCAATGTCCCCAGCCACAATGTGTGCATGAGAGGAACATTAGCATTCACCTTTGTTTCCTGGTTGCCCGTGCAGTGTGACCAGATGCCTCACGCCTCTTGTCTCCATGACTTCTTTCCATCATGGGCGGTCCCCTCAGACTGAGACAAAACAAACCCTTCCTCCCTTGAGCTGCTTTGTCAGGTGTGTTGTCACAGCAGTGGAGAAAGCAAGTGACAGACCCTGCAACTCACTGTGTATTCCAGCTAGCCTGGAACTTGTGGCCATCCTCCTGCCTCTGCACCTCAGTGCTGGCATTTACCACCATATCCAAGTTCACCCTAGCCTGGGACATACAACACATAACCATGGCCCAAATCTGAGGCCTGGAACGCCCGTGTCAACCTGGAATAGAGGTCTGTCAGAGCTCTGACGCCCCAGTGGGGGTGTCCAAGGCCAGCTGCCCATCAACACTCCTGGAGGACCCTCAACAGGTGCTAGCCTTTCTCCTACAGAGTTTTCAAGCTGCAGGTCTGGAGACCCAGGAGTGTCCTTGGAGGAGGATCCTAGTCAGAACTACTCCAGAACCTCCTCCACTCCCTATTTCTCACTGCCCCAGGGTGACACCATAGATTTTCAGGGCTGACCCAGCCACATTCACAACCATTAAGTTACAGAGTGTAAACTGGGTCAGAGCTTGTGTAGGGACAACAATGCCCTTCCAAGTCCAGGGCAGCGAAGGTAAAAGTGACCAGCCATATCACAATGTTACCTCCTACCACATCACATCCTCACACTGCCATGACCACTGCCCTCATTACACGTACCAGGTAAACAAAGACTTACTGAGTTGGGGATTTAGCTCAGTGGTAGAGCGCTCGCCTAGCAAGCGCAAGGCCCGGGTTTCAGATCCTCAGTTAAAAAAAAAAAAAGAAAAAAAAAGACTTACTGAGGAGGACATGCAGCCTGTAGGTAATGGGGCTGGGTTCTCCTCAGACCAAGAGTAAAGTGCAGACAAACTGAAAAAGAGGCATAGTCCACAGGATTGAATGCTAGTCATCTGTAACGGAATGAAACACTGATACACTACACACAGGTGACCCTGAAAACATGGCACCAACTGGGAAGTGGGAAGTAGGGGCCTGGATGACATATGATCTCTTTGATAAGAGATGTCCAGAACAGGAAAATCCAACAGAGACAGAGAACCGGTTAGTGGCGGCCAGGGAGTAACGATCATGGGGACAGGGCTTCTTCTAGGGAGCTGCAAATGATAGCAGAGCAGATGGGCAGAGGTGTGAACCGCACTGACTATACCCTGGTATGGCAACTGAGGCCTAGAGTGAGAAACAGCTGGGTGATACCACTTTAGTAAAAGTGCAGCTACAGGAAGCGTCTTAGGGCCACTGGCTCTCCACTCACTCGAGGGTGATCAGGAGGTGCAGCCTCCTCAAGGCACAGTGGCCTGTCTGAGGGGGGTCTCTGGGTGTGGCTGGGATCTAAAATAACTGCAGGGCCTGAAACTGACTGCTGGGGAGAAGCTGAGGGCAGTGTGGCTGCCAGAGAACTGTTCCAGGAAGGGAAGGAGAAGTTGTCGAAGGGTGTGTGTGTGTGTGTGTGTGTGTGTGTGTGTGTGTGTGTGTGACTGTGGTAGAGCCTGGTGGTGGACAGAGACAAGGTGGAGGGAATAAATAGACCTTCCAGTTCTGGCACTTGTCAGTTTCTGGGTGTCGCTGTAGTAGACTCCAAGGGTGGAGAGGCATTGCTCCACAGCTCAGACAGGATACTGAGTAAGGGTTTCGTGCTGGGCACTGACACTCAGGACCACGGCTCTGGTGAACAGGTGCTGAGTGGACCATAAACGGCCTACAAGGAGGGCCAAACAGTGTAGACAGAATGGACCCCTGTTGTGAGGCGTAAGTAGAAGTCTCTACCTAAGCCAACCTTTGTCTTCTGTCCTTCTTTCTGTCTCTCCCTGCTGGAACACAGATACAAAGCCCGGAGGTGGGACGGACACTTGGTGTCTAGGAATCTT